>NW_020897693.1:18731564-18868187 GCF_003984885.1 Neopelma chrysocephalum
ACTAAGCCTTAGCCATTCTACTACTAATTTAAATTGCTCTGCAACATACTGAATGACTAGACATTTCTGATTGTACAAAATTCCTACAGTCCTCTCTCCTCCTGCTCACAGCATGCCTTCTTCCTGACTGCCTCCAGTTACACAAAGTGCTGCTTTGTCTCTCATTTCCTCGCCTTCTTTTTTTGGTCGCTCAGTGGCCTGTTCCTTCCCTGGATAGTGATGTTTCCTGAATCGTTTTGTGCAATCACTCTTAATCCTCCCCAAAGCTTTGTAGAGTGCATACTCAACCTTTCATGCATCAAATACTTGTTTCTAATAAAATCACCATGCTTCACTTAAAAATTAAAGACTTGTTAAACTCGGGCACTAAGTATAGTACGTTGCAGGTTTCCATCCCTGTGCTACAGCCACTTGATAGAACTCACACAAAAATAAGTTTTGCCCATGCCATCTATATTTTTCTCACAAACTTCACCTATTGGATAAGATACAGGATGGAATTCTTGGGTCCTCCTCTTGGTACTACTTCCCTAAGTTGGCATATTGCTTTTGAATAGCAACTTGGTAATTATGACCTCTTATTCAGTTTTCAGTGTACATCTACACCTATTGAAATAGATCTGAATTACTATTTTAAGTCCATTTGAAAAATTGAATGCCAAAACCACTTCTTGAAATCCAAAAATATGCCATCTACTTCATCCTCCTAATTTACTAATTATGTAGTGTACACATGCACATACTCATGTGCATATATTGTCACATTAACTTAGAAAGATTTCACTTTTTATAGCACAGCTTCTCAATACTCACATGTCTATTTTTATAATACTATCTGCTTATTACTCACAAATAATAAGGGCTAGGTTTTGCATTGTGTCTCACCTCTCTTAAGGCTGCCTGGAATCAATCATGTGGTGCACAACAGTTTGAAGGCTTTCCAAGGACCTTGAAGATGCACTGTTTGGGGGAACTCCATTCTGCTCCAGTTTTTACTTTCTCTTCTCTTTTCAGACTGGAGTGATTGCTAGAAGAGGCACCTACTGCACTTCTGCTATCTGGGTACAGTCATGATACTGACAGTTAACACAGGCTGTACCAATGTTTGTTCTGAATAAGAAAGATTTGTCCATATGACCTACAACTTCAATGGCAATGAAATTTTGTTTTTCTTGGTAGAATTTCATTGGTCTGAGCTACAGCCTTGCATCTGAAAGTTGGCCATTCCTGGGGTGACGGAATGTAAAAAACACACTTTGCCTGAGACAGTAGAATTCCTGAATTCTTAATCTGGAACATTTTCTCCCCTTCCTCCTCCACTCACATTAATGGAGAAAGAAAAATACAAAATAATTTAAGAGAGGCATAACTGCTTATCTCACAAGGAATATAGATCTTCTTAGGTTCCTAAAAACTGGCCAAAACAGAGGTGGGAAAAAGAAGAAAAGTAAAAAAAAATAATCGAAACTGTTAAGTGAATCAAAAAGTGAACAAAAAAATTTTTTTTTGATTCTTCAGAACCTTTTCTCTTGTCTTTAAACCTCAAAACACTTTTTTATTTTTCTGCAATATAAAAAACATCCTTTCTAAAGGAAAATTTTCCTTTATCATTAGTTATTTTTTTTAGATATTTCAACCTAATTTACAGTCAGGCCACACTGTCTCTTGCCAAAACCACAAGGATGACGAGTTGGGGAGATGAAGGATGCAAGCCTTTCAAGTTGGCTTTGCAATTAGAGAAAAGGGATGTGAGATTGCACCCTAAGATACCTGTTTTACAAAAAATTGCCAAAGAACCATCATCCTAGAAGGAACATAACTTGGATGTCTGGCTTACATTAGATGTATAACTCCGAGATTAATAAAATTTAGGAAGATGTGTCCAACTCTTAATAAACGCTTTCAAGCAGCTACAAAGAAGAACCAAGAATACTGGATGGAAATACATTTTGTCTTCCAAGAGAACAGCACTTCAAAACTGTTGTGCTCTTTCATATAAATTTAGAGGAAGAAGTATAATTGTTTTATTCCTTTAGAACAGCACTCTTCAGAGGGTTTTTCAACTGCAGTTTAAAAGGAGACGTGTATGTGTGAATTCACCATGCAGATGTGACAGGCATAATTAGTCACAAGAGGAGGTGAAGGAAAACATGAAGCTTGTAGATGCAGAGACAAGTAGAAAGCTAAAGAGAAATGCTCCCTCACAAGATTACCCAAAGCCTCGCTTCCTGCTGATGACTGCAAAACGCTGAGCAGTGACCATTTTCTCATTGCATGTCTTTATGTGAAAATGTCAGATCCTAGTATTAATAGGAAATACTAATATCTTCCAAATACGTGGAAACTATTAAGCATTTTGTTAAGGTTGAAACATGTCATCTTTACTCTGTAATCTACTCTGAGTTCTGAGTTTGTAACATTAATGCAGTAAAATGATGTAATACCTAGCTGAAGAAAAATACTTTCATGCTCTCAAAACAGACTATTTACCATACTGAATGACTCGTTTTTATTAAGTCAAAGCATGAATTTGGAACAATTTGGTTTGTGAAAAATGTCAAGATTTTGAGTCTCCATCATGATTAGAAATGAAAGAAGACTTCTGAAATCAGTTTCCCATGAGACAGAATATCTAGTTTCCACCAAACTCACATGCTAAGATGCTAAAAAAAACTTCCATAAATTGTCCAGAGCAACCAATAAAATTAGCTGAAAGAGAAAGGGGATACATAATTGCTAGACAGCTGCCCTATGGGAAATGCTCAGCTACCAGCTTCACGATGCCTCTGCATTTTGTGGCCTGTGTCCCCACTCTTTAGCTTCTACATAACAGCAGTGCAACATTTTGCAGCAAGAGAGGAACTGTGTGCCAGCAAGAAGCGAAAAGAAATTGAATTTTCAGATTCAGGTTTTAATTGAATTATTACAATTAATATGGAATTGATTCTGTAGAATTCAATTTAGTGAAAGGAAAATTATTTTCAATTACTTCATTTCACAAACATAAGTGGAGAGGACAAAGGTGACTAAGCTGTCCTTGAGCTACCTTGATCTTTGAGATTACTTTATGTCCCTTTCCATCCTTGTTTTACTAGTAAGAGCCTTAGAAATGCTCTAAATGTATACACTGCTCCAAGAATCCCTCAGGGGCTGCTCTGCTCTCAAAGGCTATCCAAGCACAAAGGCACATTTCCTGCATTTCTTTTTCCTTGATCTACTTTTGTCACAAGGATGACTGCCAACAGCTCTTCATCCTGTAAGGATTCCCCTTTGAGTACTTAACCCCTGCATAGCAGAGTAAGTCAGCTGTAAGGATGCTCCATACATCATTAAAAGCAGTCTTTTTTGGATACACACCTTTCTCTAGTAACTCTTCCCAGAAAGGAACAGAGGCTTTCAGGGCACAGCATTGTGTAGCAGAGACACTACTCAGGAGCAGGATTTCCATTCCTGTCCTGCTATTAACCCTCTGAGTCACTGTGTATAACAACACAAATGATGGGATCCTGGGGAAGGTGCTTTTAGCAAAGTAAAGGGAAATTGTGGTGCAAAGACTTGATTACTGTAGCCTTATAAATGCTCCTGGTTCACCTGGAGAAGGAAGAACTATCGCAGCCAGCACTAATCCTTCTCCAGGGTTTTGGCCATCAAATCCTACAAGTTTTTCTCCAACACTCAACTTTTGATGAATCTGTTTTGAGATTATTGAGAGATCAGAAACTAAACTGTACATGGCACGTAATTCCACCCTTTTGCAACTTCATATCAGAAACAGTGACATCTCCTAGTTTCATTAAAACCTATTAAAATCCACTCATTGCTGAAAAGCACATGACTACCAGTAAATTCTGCAGCACTGAGAGGGTACTAGTAACAGAAGAAAAATGCCTAAAAACTTGCATGCTCCCAGATGGTTCCCATGTTAATACTCAAAGTTCCTTGAATAGACCGTATGCAAAGTGTTTCTCCATAGTTCTGCTTTGCAGAGGGCATATACATTTGTATGTGGGCACTGTGTCCTCACATACAAATGTAATGTCCACATACACAAAGTCATTTGCACAAGTCTGCCCAGCAGTGAAAAAAGAAAAATAATTAACAATTAACAATTTAACAATGAGAATACACTCAGATATTAAATTAAATAGAAAATATATAAACCAACCAGCTTGATATATGCAGTTGTTTCCAAAAGGTAGCAGTGACAAATGTAACCAGTCTGGGAAAGTACCAGATGGTATGTTAAAAGCTGAAAAAAAAATCATGTTTAATCAAAAAAAGTCAGTCCAATACACATAAAACCATCTGTAAATAGTAAGTACCCATTTCCTTTGACCACACCAATCTTTAAGAATATTGTTAGGCCATTTCCTGCTATTGGGCATACTGTGTTTTCTCTTCTAAACCACAAAATCCTCCTTATGGAATCAGTAGTATTTGTATGACACTGAACTTACTCTAGCTCCTTTTTGTTCATCACCTTTACTAATGATTGATGGCTTTATTAAAAAAAATTAAGCTCTCCTTGCTTCTATCTATAATTTTTTTAATTACTCTCCTCTCTGCTTCTTTTTAATGAAAAGTAAAGAGGGAAGAAGAAGGAAGAGTTACATTGCCCCTATAGAAAGACAAAAGACAGAAAGAGCTGCTAATTAGTTGCTTCTACTCATCTCTTTATCTCTTCAGAGGCTGCCCCAGAGATGACTTTCATCCCAACACTAGGAGGAACAAGAGGTTAGGAAAGGTCTAAATAAATCTATCAAAAAGATAACTCATAGGTATTGCAGATTCATCATTAGTTAAATTACTACATAAGCCCCAAAAACCACTCCCTCACTCAAAGCAACTTTAAAAAGAAAATAAATAAACAACCTATACACCCACATACGACTTGAGCAGAGTGGCTAACAAAGAGTGAGGAGAAGCAGTGGTACCAACTATTTGATTTTTTTCCTAAAAGACTGTGGAAAATGCTGTTAAATTATCAATTCTATAAGGAACCTACAACTAACGTTGAGCTGGTACATGAAGAACCCCTGTAAAGGCAAAAATTCTTGCAACAGGAAAAGCTCCCAGTTCTTGTCCTCCTAGTGCTGAAATATAGTCTGGTATCAGAAGCACAATGTGTGATTTAAAGTACTGATCTGAGTAGAAAAGTGTAAGAATGAGAATCAAAACTCTTATTCTAACATAGCACAAATATGCCTGATGAAAAAAAGCATCCAGTAGAAGAGTAGGCAGTAGGTACAGAGCATAGGGTGTAGAATGAGAGAGGTGCTAAAACAGGGATATTCCTGATTGTCTTTGGTCTGATACTGGTATAGATCCATTCAGAAATGGTACTTATTATTACAACCTACTACCATTAATGTTTCTTCTGAAGCAGAATTTCACACTAACAACAGAGCAAAACACTGTAAAGTGCATTTGGATTATTGTAGTTATGGCTACTATGGTCATTTTGATTAATTAATTTGAGAAAAAATTTCAAATGTACCAGGGTGAGCTGAGCAAATAACAAGTATTTTGATGTGATAGTTATTGCAACCTACCATTCATCACTTAGCAATTCAGATTCACAAAAGAGAGGAGAATGCTATTGTTACTGCCTATGCTTGATGCCTTTACACATAAAAACACATGAACTGGTAAGCAGTTAAAACACAAACATGCTGGGAAACCAGAACAGCAAGATTTTACCAATAATGTCACCCAGTTACCCAGCTAGCAGAAGGGGATATCAGAATTTCCAAGAGACAGTCAACATTAAACTTTAATGGATAGCAACTGCACAATTTGCATTAAAACCAAGTGTTTGGAATTCTTAAAAGATCATTCAGAACCAAAAAAGTCAAAGGACAAAACACATTTATTTTTCTTGTAGCATCTAGAAAGTTAAATACATTTTGACACATGATGATCCAGACGGTCAGTCAGCAGCTGCCAACCAAAACACTTGTCAGCCCCAGATAAAACCCCCAACAGAGATGGAAGGGGTCTGGGATCAAGAAACTTTGTGAAACCAAAGTCCAAATAAGTTGTTGGTGCAAATGTAGAACGAGGCAGACTCGCACACTGCTTTGCCAGGTCACTTCCCTGACTTCCCATCTTGACCATCTGGTTCTGTATTCTACAGAGGGCTAGTGTGCTAGTCTGTGAGTGAGAAGTTTTATTCTCATTATTCAAAAGAGAAGAAAAGTAACAATAATCAGTAGGATGAGTTGTTAGTCATCTCTTTCATCTAACAGACTTGCTACCTAGGGACCAGGGCAAAAATTGGTCTTTTATCAGCCCTTTCACGAAATTTCTCCTTTATCTCAGAGAGATTCACTGGCAAGCTTCCTACTGTTTCTCATAACAACATCAACGATAGTTTGAACAGAATATCTGACTTCAAAATATTTCAAAAAAGTACAGCTGCAATGTTAGCCCTTTTTGTCAATACAGAAAAGCATATCAGAAAGGTAACATATCCTAGACAAGAAATAAAGAAATAGGGCTGTTAAAGTTCAGGAAAAGAAAAAGATGTGTGTAACAAGAAACTTGTTATCCAAACACGTGTGTTTCTATAACCAGGAGAGGAATGAGAAAAACAACCAATGTTACTGTTTTGTTTACTTTTTTCCTTTTTCCTACTTGGTCACCCTCATGTGAAAGTCACTCTGGGCTCTATGACTTCAAAGGATAATATCTCATACACAAGGAAAGATACCTTTGCCGTTTGACTTGTAATTTAATATTATAATAATGTTTTCTTTTAATGAAAGAGCAGAGAGTGTTTATTTGAAAGTTGGCTGCTGGCCACCTCTTTTTAAGCTATATGAGACTGTGGTTTCTTCTAGCTGTGTGAAACATCTGTTATGAAATTCAGGAGGGAAAGAGAAACCCTCAAGACCTGAAGAACTGGGTCTGATTTTCAGCTCTTCCATAGATTATTAGCAGTTTAGACATGGGCAGAAGCTCTGATCAATAATACATTCCACATAGATAATGCAGATAAAATAGAATCAGGCTCTATCCAGTGTACAGAAAGGCAAATTCCCAGGTCACACCTCACAGTCTCAGACAAGAGATAATGAAGAAGTATCACTGCAAATAAAGATGCATGGAGAGAGGAGGAATAAACACATATGAGAGAAGAGACAGACACAACTGAATTGCACTCAAATATTAAAATCTTTTGGTTTTTTGTCTTTCAGGGGGTTTTGAGGTTTGGTGTTTTTTGTTTGTTTTGTTTTGTTGTTGTCTTTTGTTTGTTTGGGGGGTTTTGGTTTGTTTTGTGGTTAACAAACTGGAGAAATTAGCTATGAACCTTAGGTAATGCCCATTATTTTGAGAATACATCACTGGGCTCCTAAAGTGAATAGTATTCAGCTGTCACAAGCTATGCTGTCAATTCCTGTTTTACCAAGCAGAAGACTAGATATGGTACCTCCTGGAAACTACAGAACGTATCAGGAGCGTTAGTGGTAGAGTATACTTAAAACTGACTGCTATATTGTAACAAAGCTATGTTCTCATCCAAGAGCACCATTCCTTAGATTCTCATTTGCTGGCAGCCAAAGACTGTAGCTATACCTTGGGGTAACCTCATAAGGGAGTACAAGACCAATGACTTTAGAGGAGAGGCATTTGCATTTTGCAATACAAGACTGACTTCCTCAGAATTATTTTGCTCAGAAGCCCCACCCACCACTCTTTATTCAACCCAGTGACAAGGGAAAAATACACCACATCATAATTATGGTGAGTTCCCACATAAGAAGGTAGTACCTGAGTATATATTGTTACTTACAGTTCACACATTACTATAGATTTTATCTAGAGGTATCACTGAGCATGCATGTAAATATGCATACGTGTGTGCCTGCATATACTGGTGACCAAGATTCTATTACTTTTGCTTTGTGCAAAAGACAAAGTAATGAAAACATGTCGTTAAACAGAGACTAATTTTAGTCATGATCAATTTTCCCTAATGGATAAACTGACTTCTTTTGTGCCAATGCAATGCCATGCGTGGTTTTGGAGTTAGGAAAGCCCTTTTGACCATTTATTAAAACTTAAAAAGGCATTTTTATGATCAGAATCTTAAACCTTGAACATGTGTCACTACAACTTAAGTCTTGCTAGGAGTTTAGGCAGCAGCTTCAGATCTTAGTCATTTTCGTACCAGCCTAGAGCAATCCCCACACATCCTGGACAGCTGTTCTACCAGTCATGTGCCGCCAATGTGCCTGACAGGCAGACTATTTACTTCTGTAAAGCAAAGAAACAAAGGCAGGAGGAAAAAAAAGCAGACCAAAATCTAAGTAAAAATGGCAACAGGTAATCAAAAGGTTGCATTCCAGAAGGTTTATATCCTTAAAGGTGAGGTAAGTTTTTATACTGCAAAATTGTATTTTAGAAATTGTAAACACTCTTTTTTTACTGCGTATTCTACTTACCTCTTGCTCTTTCCTGCTCAAAAAAACCTTACCTGCTCTTTCCAAAGGGCCAGAGACTGCAACACATCCTTATATGAAATAGTGTTTGCCCCAAAACAAGCAAAGGCTTGCCCAGATGTTGATAAAAGTAAGAAATGATGCCAGAATGAGTTTTAATGGTGATACAAACTTTTGAGGTGTGACAGGCTTCATCTTGCCGGGGATACTTTGCCCTGAGAAAAGGATGTGTCATTAAAAGGAATCCTAGGAAATATCATCTGCATGTAAAGTATGGTGGTCCTGAAAGTACAGAAATCATGTTTCTCTTCTTGATTGAAATCATGACCAAAGACATTCACTGTTCAACATCATGTACTGAAAATGCTCCCCCAGGAATATAAAAGGAGAAGAAATATACAGGATACACTCCTCAAGATCATGTGAGAAAATGGCTCTCAATTTTAAACCCAGTTGTGAAATCTTGGTTTAGGCCACGTATAGAAAAAGGCACTAAAGCTACTTGATTTGCTTGATCGCTTGGAGGAAAAATGCAGTTATTTTTATTAAAGGAAAGGATATATTTTTCCTCTTCAATAGACAATTTGATCCTTTCTTCAGGACTCTTCTGTAATTCCTGCTACTAATGTCCATCACACGTCTGACAGGCCAAGAAGTTCTCTCTCCCTCCCTAAAATGGCGGCCCTTGTTCTGCCACATCCTCTAAAGCCATAATACTTTTAATTGATTGTTTTTCTAACTTCCTTTTCTTAAGCATGCTTTTAAAGTTACTATACAATCTATGCACATTCAACAACCACTTCAGTTACCTTTCCCGAGATTTATGTGTGTGAAAATCCATTGCTTTATATCTTAGGCTCAAAACCCCTCAAGCAAGACAGGAAAACCGTAATATCTTTATTTCTCAATTAGTTGGGGTTTTGTTTTGTTGTTTTTTGATTTTTTGGTGTTTTTTTTTTTTCCAGAGGACAGAGAAAAGTAGCAGGGGTTGTAAATGGAAGAAATTAAAAATAGAGTCAACCTTGTATCCCATACCTTCTCAAAAAGATATCTCCTCCCACCTAGTTTGTGAGCTCTGTTATTGTGAATCAGCAGAGCAGACAAGGCAATGACCATGAAAAGAAGGTCCATGATGGAGAGTTTTCTGCACATCTGTTTCATTCATGAATTGCACACCAATGTTAGATGGATTAGAAGCAAGAGAAACGTCTGCCTTAAGACAAAACAGAAAAAGTCACAATCTGTTGATGTCTGTAAAACTTTGTGGACAACGTCCTGTCTTGACGATTTTTCCATTCAACACAAAATCCAAGACTGAAAAAAGGTTCTTCTGCCCTATATTCTTCTGCAGTTCCCAGTAAAACTGGGCCATTTGACACCAGGAAGGAAAAAGGCAGATCAGTGAACATCCAGTTGAACTTGCAGCTCATATGAAGGGAATTACCAAACACACTAAAAGCACATCTTACTTTTTCATTGTGTTATGCCATTAGCAGAGACATTCATGGAAAATATTGTTATTTGTTTTACATCCTAAGTCTGCTCTTTCTTTAGAAATCAGTCTAAATAACTGAACTACAGGGGAGCAAGGAAGAATGACCCCAATCTCTTTATTACCTCAAAAAATCAGGGCAGCAGGCATGCTGCACAGATAGTACATCATTTGCTTGCTGGTAGGACTGGTATATAGGACAATTTGTTTGGAAAGTTTTAAATCAGCATTTTAGAAATTAAGAAGAGTAATTTCCTTTCAGTATGTTCCATTAAACAGGAAGAATCTTAGCATGAGGGATACTGTTATTTAAGCTGTCCAAAATTGATTTCAGATGTTTAGAAAAATCAAGAAAGTAAAAAGAACTCATACTATTACTTTTTGTTGTTCCCACAAGCAGAGTACATGTTCAGTTACCCACTTTAGTTTGATACTCTTGCTGCAATACTGCAGCAGCCTTTGTGGGACAGTTCAAACCAAATCATCATTTAATGAGGCAACTATCTTTTTCAGGTGGAATGATACAATTGGCATATGGAAAAGAAATCAGTCTTAATCTTTGGCTCCTACACTTGGCCTGGGTCAGAAAACCAGTTAGACAGCTCTGCTCGATTGCTACAGATTTGAGAGTTCAGCATCAGAGCTAGCTCTTGCTGGTTTTTGCATTTCCATCGCTCCCAGCACAGATTGAATGTTTTGTGGTCCTTTCTCATCTAAATTTACATGACAGGGTTGCCTGGATTTGTGGCAGTTTGTATTCAACAACCCAAGGGACTCAATGGATCCTATAGTCCTCTGTTTTTCACAGCATGATTGGCTACTCAAGTAAAACTAGTGTCAGTAAGTCACATACTTGATGTGTGTGTAGCCTTGGCAGGCTACACCACCATTACGTAAGTCCACGTAGTCTGGCATGAACACCAAATCAGACAAAAACCCATGAAGAAATCAGGCTATAGGGCTGCTTTAGCATTAGTGACACAACAACGCTTTTGAATGTTCTGAATATTCTCAAGCAATAAATAGTCAAAGTGTCCTCCTAGATAGATCACGTATTTCTGCTTCCTACAGAACAGACCCTCATCTGCAGAAGCCTTTCACCTCTCTACTGAAATCCAGCCTTAATTCCCATCCACGGATGACATTATTGTAGCTTTCCCTTTGTTCTGGCTCCTTAGCACACTGTATCCACTCACAGCCATTTCAGGATTAATTAACTTTCACTGAAGGATCCTGTTAAATAGAAAAGCTTTTGACTTCCAACCAAGTCTCCAAATATGTGGATTTGATGAGTCATTTTGAACAACATTACAATATCTCAGTCAAGCTAAATGTTGGGGTTTTAGATATTATTTTCTTAGCTATTTATATTTCTGACAACTCAGTTCACAGTACGGTAAGGACTGGGTTTTATGTGTGCGAACTGACACATTGAAGAGATTTGCTAAAATGAGTGACTGGCAATTTGTGGGTAATTACCTGTTATTAGTTAATTTTGGATCTTGTAATGACCAAACAGCAACTTAGAGGGTCTTACTTCCCTGATGCTTGAAGTATTGTGCAGTATGTGGAAACAAAGGATTTAATTTAAAGAGTGCTGTATCTTTCAACCACCAGAGCTAAATTACATTTTTTTCCCTGAAGGCTTCTGGGTTTTAAAGAACAAGTAATAACAAAACATAGATTTATGCTTTCTGCATAGATTGTGTCTCTAAAAATTAGTAAGTAAATATTAAGAACAAAACAAGATATCACTAGGCCAAAACCAGTTTAACTTCTCTAAATTAAAATCTAACCATAGCCAAGTCTAGGTCACAAAGAATTTAGATCAATAAATCAAAGAGGTTAATGGTGATGTCTTACATAATCAAATTCTGAAATCATCAAATGAATGCATCAGCTAATCAAATCAAATCACAAGGTTAACACAGACAGAATTGCTTTTCATCAATCCTTTACCAGGAGATTGAAAGTGATGGCTGTTTCCCTATGATATGAAGCCGCACCTTGGTTCTGATCTAGCATACTGGTCTTGATGCGGCTATTGTGGAACATGACATGACTTTAAACCCTTAAACAAGTTTTAAGAGAGTGCAGAAAGCTTCTTTCTTGTATCACATCATTGTTAAACGAACTATTGCTCTGCTAGTCTTATTTCTGACCTTGCATACAAAACCATGAATGTTTAATGAAAGTCGTTATTGAAACAGGCTGGTAACTCCCAGTACTAGCTCTGGATAACTATTCTTCACCTGCTTACTGGTTTCCACTATCCAGTTCTCATTTACATGCAGGGAATTATTAACAGCATTATTTCCCACCACTTCAATCATGCTCACACTCTACATATTTCTGTAGGATAATGAACAAGGAAGTTTTCATGCTTCAAAGTTGAAGGAAGAGAGAATGAGACTTAAGTCTGGGGGTTTTTTGCTTTGCCGTCTTGGAAGCTTTCATGCAGATGAGTGCAGTTACTGGCACCAAACAATGCAGTAGCTTGTTATGAAAACAAAAACTAGTAGTAAAATGAGATTACTCTTCTCTAAATGGGGAGGTGTCCAAATGACATGATTTATCTAGAGTCTTCCTGTATAAACACGGAGAAGAGTACCTCTAGACAGCAGTTCATTGCATGTCTACCAGTCATAAATTAGTGACAGAATTGAATCCTCTCTGGACAGGCTAGGTGGCATTAATCCCAGTGTCTCAGGACTGAACTGTTACACTGATATAGCCAAGGCAAGTGTCTTCACTTCTCAGTCACTCAAAAGTAAACTGGAGATATTTATCTGCTCAATACAACTGGTGAATCATGAGAAAGAATCCTCTTCCTAATAACCATATTTTTTCTTTTAAGAATAAAAATAAATTTAAAATATCAGGATTGGGATGGATTTCCACTTACTCAGGGATTCAGAAATCCTGTTATATCATAAATTCACAGACAGCTAAGTGACTTCTGCATCCTAGAAATAGCTGGTGTGGTAAAAGATGTATTCTTTTGGCTACATTAACCAGAGTTTTAAAACGCATTTAAAAAGAACAAAACCACAGCACTTGGGTATTTGTCTTTCAAATTTTGGCCTGGCTCTCCACAGAGAACCCCGATGACAGTGACACTGCCAAAAGAGTCCATGGTGCAATGAGCAGCCATGAATGTTGCAAAACCCTAATTCAGCTGGGGTGAACAGAAGACAACGTCAAGGATGCTCCTTTTCTCCTTTCTTTGGAGTAATTGTTGGATAGTATAGACAGCATCATCTTGATTTAAAAGGATCCCAGAATGTTCATAGCTGTAACTCACAGCTGAACCATTACTTTCCATTCCTCACTCAAACTCGTACAGTCTCTACCTGCAGCTCTGAAAATAAACAACCTCCCCAAAACCTCATATGCATGTTCACACACCTCTTAACCACCATGCTATCACTGCACCTGAGAAAATAAGGGAAGCAGAGAAAGCCTCATCTGATTTACAAGAGAATAAATTTTGCCCTCAACTTTTTCAGTGTGTCATTTAATTTATGTAAATTAAAGTTTACCCGGATGCATTTGGATAGAAATTATTCCAATTCAGTTGCAAGTAAACTGGAATAACAGCTAATAAAAGGAAGCCTTTCCTGTTTACTTCAAGAAGACTAACACCCACTATGGGCTAGCTGCTAGGAATGTAATGTAGCTTCCAGAATTGGCTACATATTTCTTAACCTTGATATTTACTTATAGTGGCAACAAATACACTGGTGAAAGTTAGAAGTTCCTGTCTTTTTCTCAGTAATAAATTGGGTGCTGAAGCTGAGATAAGGTACTTCTGATTGCATGCTATATTATATATTCACACAATCATTTGCATACTGTCATTAAATATTCAGCAATTTTATAGTGCTATGCACAGTACATTTTTATGCTTGCAATTATGGTCAGTTGCATAAAATAATCTCATAAACATCTATATTAGATCATTTTGTGTTTCTTATGGTGCCATTTTCTCCAGAAATGGGTACTACTGGAAATAGTCTTGTTTCCAAGTCTTCTATTTAAACTTGTCCCCATCATTCAGATACATATTTATCCTGTGAGGGAGAAGCAGGCCTAGGAGTGGGGAAGGAGACAATGAGGAACTCCTCATTATATGATGCTTCTGGAGCTAGACATCAGCCTAATCCCTTCCAACCACCAAACTTCAAACTCATGTTAACCCTTTCATGATTTAATAGCTTGTCTGTTTTCAAACACGCTTCTAAGGCAACTCATGACCTCTATTCTCAGTAAGTACTTTTGAAACATTATGTTCATTTTCTGAAGTGTAGATGCTGTGTCTGTAGCAGAAGTGTAGAAGTATATCTGTAACACAGGCTTTGAGTGTTTAGTGATTTCTACCCATAAACAAACTCCTATCACTTAGTCTTTTAAGTTTTCTTTCTTAGGTCTGCTCGCAATCCTATTTTACTATTGTCAATGCTTAAAGAATCTATCCTCATGAAGAAGTGAGCAGTCAATACCCTATGTTCCATTCAATGCTTTCTGTTAATTTCAAAATTACCGCAATTACATGGGTTTTGTGAAAAACAATAAAAAACTTCAATTTTTTCTTTCATCAGGCACATTAAAACTCTCTTGTGCTATCTGAAATCCTTTGTTATGGAATTTTGATTATGGTAACCTAAGAATGAATATGCTTAGATCTTAACATGCTCTGCATTGTTGTCTCCTCCTTTTAAGGCTTTTCTGCTAATTCAACTGCTTCCATGAAAATTATGCATTCTTGCAACATTTCTATCACAAAGTATAGTGGATGCTGTCTAACCATTTTAAGATTTTTTGGTGGCACTTTGCAGTGCAGAATTCAACATTCATTCTTTTCACATCAGTCAAGAATTAACATTCATTCTTATGTTACTAATTATTGTAGTGATCAGATACCCGGAGTTTTAATACACCTTAGTAGCTGACAATTCCAATATCTATTTGATCACATATGTAATAGCTGTAAGTGCTATCTATCAAATGTACCAACATTTTTTATTAACCCCTCATCCTTTTCTTTGCTGATGTATGCACAAAACTTCCTCAGCTGATTTTAAGAAATCGTGGTTGATGCTTTTATTCTCATGTGACAGTGACATATATCAGATAACGACAAGGATATAGATGAGTAATAAAATAACCACAGTACAGAAATTAAATAAGTGAATGCATGTTCTGTAATACAGAGAAGAAAGAGAATCAGAGGTCGTTCAGCAAGGTTAGAGGTATCAAATTATTAACAGATATCCACTGAAGCAGCAACTGTTGTATCAGTCTCTGTAATTAGCTATTGGGTACACACCTTTTCAAAACCCTTGAGATACAAGGGAAGGTGCTGTGAGATTATAAATCTGCATAGGAAGGAAAGGTTGTGTTAGAGAAAAGAAGAGATGAATCAGTGACACACTATATAACATCACTGGTACCTCAGACATGGGAGATTTGAACGCATATGGTTTAATATGAGGTAGCACAGAGCACAAGAGAGAATAAAGACATGGATATTTACTAAATAGAAATCATAAGTTTCTCAATAATCATGCTGAAAAGGTAAATTGTTCCATTAACCATAGATTCTGTGTTTAGAAGGGAAACCCGCCCCCCCCCCCACTGCCAGTACAAAAATGCCATGTAAGAATGTAAGAGCACTACCTCCTCAGGCATAAACAGTTTAAAAATCAAGAGCTCTCGACAAAAGTCATTAACAAACTGGCTGATGGTACCTCTGCTACAACACTCATTTTAGAAAGTTTCAGAATGCTGGAAGTATCTCAGTATGAAAAGAAAGTGAGCGTTTTCTTGACATTTAAAAATGGTAAAAGGGAACCCAAATGATATGCTAGATCCTGATTACAATCTTGAGGAAAATAATGGGAAAATTTTATTATGTTTGATTAATTAATAATAGAAATACAGGTAAATACACAATGTTTCATGGAATAAAACTTGTCTTAAACCCACCTTATTCTTTGGAGACTACAAGGGCATTGTCCACACGAACATTTCCTACAGCTCCTAAACTCCGTGTAGTTTTCCCATACCCTAAATTTGCAACGAACCCAGCAATTTAAAACAACACATGCAGCTGGTGATTTTCTAATGAAAAGGACACACTCCACTAGCTTTCCAAAACATAGCAAAAAATTACTTCTGAGATCCTTGGGATAAATCTGTATGAAAGTACATTCTTGCTTACTTCATGATTTTTCTTTTTAGTGGCATTTGTTAGTTAATTTTAGTTAATTTAGTTAATTTGTTAGTTAATTTTTTGGTATTGCATTCTCTACAATCCACTGTGTGGTACAGAGTATTAAAGAACATGCTAGGTCTCCAGGGAATAGACCAGGAAGTGTTAGGGCAGCAAGCTCCTGCCTTCCACGGTGATATTCAGATGCTTTGCATGTAAGAGAAAAGAATAATAAACTGATGTCCTTTGACAGGACCTTCTAGGTCTGTTCATGGACAGCAGCTTTCAGAAACATACAACCTTTGCATTTTCTGTTTCTTATTTTTTAAGAGAATTCTTTGCCATCATATTTGAAACTATTTGGTCTGATCACTGACATTTATGTACTCTTGTTTACAGTCTGCGTGCCAGGGAAATGCAGCTCATACAACCTTAAAAACAGCTAACTTTCCTTCTAGTGCCCAACCTATTTTTCTCAGTAACTTGCTTCAGCCTACTTTTCCCTTACAACACAAGCATTTCAACTCTAATTTAGCTTTCCAGTTAACGTATCAGATTTATGCAGCTGTATTAGAGCTTGTAGTCTTGTAGTTTTCCTTTGTCAGAAAGCACCATGTTTCTCAAATCATATTTTCATATGAGACTATAAATACACGAATTTTTTGCTAAACTTCATCTAGCAGTATGCCTTGGCACCAGTACCTTGGCAGCATCTATATGGAGCAGCATGGAAGACTCCATCCTCTACAACTTCTCTGCAACATCGCCAGGAAAATATGGAAGTACTGCCACAAGTCTCCTCTCAGTATTTGCCAAATTCCTTTCCAGAAGGAGAGATTCCAACTGCTCCATGTCCAAATTTAGTTTTCATAGGCATAAGTTGCTAAAAGGTGGGATGCACAACAGTACTGTTAAGAGATTAAACTATGTCTTACCATAAATTGTCCAGCAAATATGTAAGAATGGGATTTATGACTTCAGCCACCTAGTACTTGAGTGTTAAATCTGAGCTAGTTAACAGAGAGAGGAAAGCATTACAGGAAGAGTCTAAAACACTAGCTTAAACTACTCACTTACTCAATGGCTCAAGTTAGCCAAAAGGAATTTTATTGCCAGTGCCATGCAGTGAATTGGTTTGTCACACATTCACTTTGTACATCCTAACATGTGTTAAGAACCTCTGACACAACAATAAAAGACTGATGTCTGAATCAACCCTTCAATGGCTAAACTAGGTTGCAGAAAAGTACAGAATTAAAACCTAAATTTTCTGGCATTTTTCATGATCAAGAGCCTGGATTAAATTCCCTGGTGCATTACCAATACTGGGGTTTCTTCTGTTAGTGCCCAGATTGTCATCTAAAAAAAAGAGGGCAGAAGAACTTTTAATCCTGCTCATTTTTTGATGCATCCTGTAAGTTCTTCAGGGTCACATCCTAATCTTTTTCTCCATGCCACCAAAAAAGAGTCAGAATGTAGAAAAGGGAGAGGGGTTTTTATATTATGCTGCGAAGGACTTCGGCATCACCTAGCAACTTCAAAGAATAATTCTGAAGATAAAAAATATAGATGAAGGACCAGACCCTGCCCAGCAACCACATAGCATAAAAAGAATGGATCTCTAGGGAGTAAATTGAAGTTAAAAATAAATTCTACACACAGTCCAGGGAAAGGAGTTTTATCAGCACTGGTACAACCTCCAGCTAAGGAATTAGCAAATGTGGAAGAAAAAGAGCTCACATAACATCCACTCAACTATGACTAGGTAGATCACTAGGCTGACTGCAGTGAAAAATGTTTCTAGTTAATCTGCACTGACCCCTAACCACCTACTGCCCAGGATATTACTGCTTATTAAATGGAGAGAAGTGGATAGAAATCATGTCAAGGAAGAGACAAACCAGTATCGTGAAACCCAGTCATGACAATTAACAAAGAGAGATAAAGAAGCAAATGTTAAGCCCATGTGCATTAGCTGAAAATCAGAATGGAGATCCCCCCTAGATCAGATATCTACTGGTTTCTGAAGGAACACTGCAAGGTATGTTATGACTGAAACAAAATATATGCATTGAGAAGAGGGAGGGAAAGACAGGATGAAAGGAAAGAGGATCTCTTTGAAGTTTATTAAGTGACTAATTTTCCAATTTTATGTGTACCTAAAACCATGTATTTAATTAGAGATGCAAATGAAACAGTGTAAGACATGCAAATAATATAATTGTCAAACAAGAGGATAGTTCACATTTTTTTTAAATCTCAACCCAACACTTGGTAAATGGATTTTTTTTCACTTTTAATGACAGAAATTATCTTAGCTCCACAGGCTGCTATTCCAGCCTCTCTCCAGAAATGGACATGTTTACATGAATTATAATTAAGAAATTGGAAGTATATTTTGCACGGTCTAGCACAACTGACAAAAAACGCACCATAAATAAATTACAAACCACGCCACATTAGTCCTAAATGCCACAGATCTAACACACTCAAAAAGCAACAGATCAGTAAAAATACCAGAAAACGATGATCATAAGACAAAAAGAGACATGAGGATGAGGAGGAGCTACTACGTGTAGTTTTGTATCATCACAACACACCCTTCCCGAAGTAGAGAGCAGACATCAGTGCCTCTGAAGTATTGAGACAGCTCCACATAAGTCATGGTGTGCTACAGCCCGGGGGAAAAGAGATGGGCCAAGTAGAGTGTAAAAAAGGGAAGCGCCATGGTACACAAGCTGCCATGGCCTTGGCCACAAGTCTACTGTCTGCAGTTGGGCAGGTCTGTGCACAGCTACAGAAAGCAGTGGCAAGACGCAGCAATTATGGGAGCACCAACTTACAAGGTAACCTCAAACTCATCAATGCAGACAAGCTGAAGACAATTATAGTGCTGAGGCTGGCAGGCACCATTTCCAGCCTGAGTCAAAAATCAAGAAGGTAAAGAAAAGGGCTCAGCTAGAGAGAAGAGTATCTCAGGCATGGACGGCAGAGACCAAGGCCTTCCTAAAGAGTAACAGGACAAAAAGAAATGGGAGGATTGTTAGAAATCCCAGTTGATGTTCTTTGTCAATGAGGCCTGACAGGCCACAGTAGCATGAAAGAATATCACTTTCTAGGGTATGTATGAGGTTGGTGAAAGCTCTGTTGGAAAGAAAAGCTGTGAACTAGCAGGTATCTTGTGGGAAGAAAGGTAAGACTTAGAGTATTCATCAGGAAATGAATCTTTGCAGACAGAGCTAGGATGCTAACTCAAATCACAGCACCAACATAAACAGTCTTAATGGTGAGACCACTTAACAAGGATGGAGCTCTGATGGTATGCTGAATATTAAGAAGAGTGATGTTTTCATTGTTCACTGTTTCTGAGCAGCATGAGAGCCAAGCCTTCAGGGAAGGTGAGTCTGGAGAGTATCCTAAAATCTGCACAACCCTCTTGTGGAAAGGATTAAGATTAAGCTCGTTCACACTGTCCAAAGTATTTGCCATCTGACAGGTGACTCTCCAGTATGAATACCTTCACTCACAGCCAGTACAATGAAACAGGTGAGAATCTTTTCCAAACTGCAACTGGGATTACAGTTGTGAGCAATGAACTTTATTTAACAGATTCCCAGTGGGTGGGACAGCCCTGGTATTCAGAACTTCCTGAAAGGACTAAAAGTCAGGCATGACTTAGACTACCTTACGGCTTTTTGGCAAATCATTTCTTATTTTCAAAGACACTTTTGTCATTTGTGCCAAGACCTGAACTTTATTTTTTGATCCAAAAAAATCACCTCTGTGTTGAAAAAACATGACACAGTTTTTGCTCATGGCCTAAAACAACATGACCAAGATTTATGAATTGTACCACTCCATTTTTGGTAGGAAACTGACTTTGCAAACAGAAGACAGATCACGTCTATTTCAGGTTTTTTCATTTGTTTTCCCCTTTAATAAAGGAATGTAGAAGACAGTGGGAATGATGTTCCCACTGTTCTCAGAACAAATAAAACAGAAGACAGTCAGTTGTCTTGTAAACAATGACTGTGACTAGAAGGATCCTTCCTTATCTTGCATTTCATTTTATTTTATTTTTGGCTTCCAAGAGAGTATGGTGTGGTTTCGAGTGTGAAGTGTGGTTTGAAGTCAAGATCTTTGGGCTACAATACCACACTTCTCAACTGGAAAGCAGCTAAGGTGGGATATTTCAATATTTCACATGAAGGGTTTTATTTTACTTCTGAAAGAAGTCCTTGAATATAATGAGCTCTTACTTTCCTTTAAAGGAGCCCTTCCAAATCAGTGCCAAAATTGAAATGGTGAAGTTAGGAATTTCTTCCCTGCCACAGAAGAGGGCCTCATATTACTGTTTCTCATTACTGCAAGAATGAGCTTCAGGGTTTCACAACTTAATGAATTATTCTAGTAGGCTGGCACAGCCAATACCATCATGGCTATTCTGATACTCTTAAGACCCCAAACTGCTTTGAAAATATCTCCAGTTCTTATATTCAGGCAGCTTCATGGAAGTGAATGAATAGTAGAAAACTCAAATGACTCATAGCTAGACCACACCAGCACTGATCTAATCTATTTTAAGACAAGGGAGCCTCTCATTCTTTCCTTTCAAAGATGTTTCAGTCTATCTTAAGCTTCATGCTGGAGATGAGAATGTCACAAAAAAACTACGACTCCAGTGAGAAATCAGTGCAAGAACATCAAATAAGAGAAACCAGAATGAGTGTTTGCAAAGAAACAAAGGTTCTTGGAAAATTTTTTTACTTCCTTTCAGACTACTGATAATTTGATTAAACACTAATGAACACATTAGTGACTGAAAAAAAATGGTTAGGGACAGTCCCTTCCACCAGCCCTGAGCTTTTTAATTTGCAGGCAGTATGGAAACATAATTGGATGCATTTCTGGATATATCTGGAAAGTACCTATGTGCTTGAGAAACAAGTACACAAAAAACACTGGATACAAACAACCAGAACATATAAATATTAAATTCTCTGGATATCTCAAGCTCTTATGTTTGTTCAAGAGAAAAAACCTCACATCTATTATAGTGAATTCATGAAACACTTTGAGTGCTGGAGGACAGACCAAGCCTACATGTCCCAGTAGAGTGTCCCCGAAGATCAATGCCTGGCTACTGCTGGCGTGTGGTTAGAGTTTCTTTGCTGACAAGGAGTCACTCCAGACCTGTCCACACAAGGGAGAAAATTTCTCAGGCCTCAAATGAGCAAGCTAAGATGAACAGCAGACAGCCTTAGTTCTTTACTTCCAGGACACCTGCCAGCAGAATGAAGAAAACAACTAACATGAGGTCAAGAGCTTGTGGTGTTTTCTTCTCTGTTCATCCTCACTAAAAGCCTGAATCATGACAAGTCCTAAAGCAAATGTGGCTGCACCTCCAGTGCAGTATATCAACATGGAGTCCTTTAGAGAAGACAGCTTGCAAGGTGACCAAACACCTCCCAGTGGTATTTAGTTTATAACAGTTAACACAGACATTGCCTGAAACATTCTTTAATTCTACACTGTGCTTTCAGTGCACACTCTTCTCATATCCAGAAAGGCACCGCTAGACCAAGGATGGGTTCCTTGGCTCATCTTGCCCACCAAATGCCAACCTTTCAGTTTCTGTATATTTAGATCATGCTTGGACTGCTCATCCAGCATATCATTTTACTTTTCAGCCCTAAACAGCTTGAAATTGTAGTTGTAATTAG
Source organism: Neopelma chrysocephalum (assembly GCF_003984885.1). Classification (NCBI taxonomy): domain Eukaryota; kingdom Metazoa; phylum Chordata; class Aves; order Passeriformes; family Pipridae; genus Neopelma; species Neopelma chrysocephalum. Next base: position 18,753,438 of record NW_020897693.1, read on the forward strand.
CAGATTATCATCCACAGGAAAAGACTGAATACATATTGGAGTAATACTGTGCTTTTCTGTATATGATTGTCAAGAGTTCCCACTGCCCACCTGGGACTCCAGTAGATATCATCCCAATGGAGGAGAGAGTGTTCAAACTTTCTGTACCAGCTCCCCCTGAAGAAATCTCAACTCCTCTGCATCAGAAAGTTGCAAATGACACAGTAAATACCAGAAGTATCCCAAACACTTCCAAGAATCCCTATGATCACAGCAGCCAGCTACATGGTCAATAAAACTACTCCTCCTTTGCAAGTAGACTATGAATGTCACTTTACTTATGCTAACAAGGAAGTGTGACAGAGCGTGCACAACATATGCACTCTGAGGGAACTGCACAGTCAATAGTAGATAGTATATTCTTTTGGAAGCACATGTTGAAACATCTCACTACAAGAAAGACAGTTAGGTGCTGGAAAGTGTCCAGAGAAGGTCAACCAAGCTGGTGAAGGGCTTGGAGCACAAGCCTTACGAGGAGCAGCTGAGGGAGCTGGAGGTGTTTAGCCTGGAGAAAAGGAGGCTCAGGGGAGATCTTATTGCTCTCTAAAACAAACTAAAAGGAGTTGTAGCCAAGTAGGGAGTTGGTCTCTTCTGCCAAGTAACAAGAAACAGGACAGGAAGAAATGGCCTTGAGCTGCACCTGGAGACATTTAGCTTAGTCATTGAAAAGTTTCTTCGCTAAGAGGGTAGTCAGGCATTGGAACAGGCTGCCCAGGAAAGTAGTGGAATCATCATCCCTGGAAATGTTCAAAAGACCTGCAGATGTGGAACTCAGGGTTTAGTGGTGGACTTGGCAGTGCTGGGTTAAGAACTGGACTCCATCTTTTCCAACCTAAATGATCCTAACATTCTATTTGCTTTGCCCTCTGTTGTGAATAAGTGGTTTGTGCTATATCAAGAATCACATTATAAGGTTTTAGCAAAAAAGTGAGTTTTAATACAAATTTTTGAAAGTGCAACTTTAAGAGAGTTCAGTGGCAAGTTTTACTCTGTTACCACATGAATCAAACATACAAAGGAAAGTGAAATTAGAATCAAAGGATATAAATATAAATGATAAGGGTGCAGAAGGGTTTAGTAGCACTTAATCATTAACTGATTCAACAACTTAAAAGCAATCCAATAGGATTTACTACAATTATAACAGTGACAATTATAGATTCACATTAACCAACATTCATACGTAAGTCACACACGCACACAGACAAAGAGATGTATATATCTGTGTGTGTTCCTCCACACAGGAATGGCTTAGATGAGAAGTAATTTCATCTTATGGTAAGAAAAAGAGTGCTGTGTAACCAACCATAGTGCCATAACTACATCTGAAGTATCCAAGCTAGAATCTCTTACTGTATCTTTTTATATTAAAGTATTTTTGAAGGTCTGGGTAGAGAGTAATTGCTGTTGGGACAGTGAATTTCTACTTCATTGTCTTCTACTCAGAGTCTTCTCAGAGAAGACTAGGTTTTGAAGTTACTCTGAGGCATGACAGGAAGCCAGCTCAGTTCTCAGGAGGCTAGTAAGGCAGGTTTCATTGATACAGCCTTGTGAAGAAGCAGGCTGCAGCCTGTGGGGCACAGGGAGGCCTGCATTTGGCTTTGAAGGCAGTCATGGCCACTGTTATACCTCCACATTAAGATTTTGAGAGCACCCAGTGCAGTGCAGTGTCTCTGAAGATGCAGTTATCGTGCCAATGAAGGTGAACAAATACCTACACCTGCTATTACCTCCACAGCATAGCCCTGTCAGCTCTAGAGTCAAACATCTTTCAAACATCTTCCTCACATCCTCAGCTAGAAATTGCCAGCTTCCAAAGTAGGGACCTTAACTTTGCCAGTAAGTGCTCCAGCAGCATGTGGAGTCAGCCAGTGCCAGCTGAGCCTCCCAAATGGGCTTCCTAGCAGCTGAGCCTCTCAATGCCAGCTGGACTCTGGAAGAGGGAAAGTAGTCAAACAAACACTCTGAGGAGGCTAAAAAGGTGGAATGTGAAACTGAGCACAAATTTAAGTGGTATATTAAACAGTTTGTCAGCCAAGATTTTAAATGTCTTCCTTGCATCATAGTTAGTGTTCTCTGCTGCTCTAAGTAATGCCTGCCTCCAAAGCACACTTAGCCTGAGTAATGTGCGCTTTATTATTTACATACACTTATTCCTTCCTCTTTATGCATCTGGGAATTTAGGCTTTGACACTAAAGTCATAGAGAATGAGGTGACTATTTTATGTTTTCTTAAAGCTCATGCCAGGTGTAACAGAACCAGAGAAACTAGCTGTGTACTTCTCACAAGACCTGAAGACACCAATGCATCCTCCACTAAGCTCAACCTGCCAAGTACTCCTATCCACTGTGTATAAGAGATACCAAGCCACATGAGAAAGAGCAAGACATGGCAGCAGGGCTGTCAAAGTGCAGGGACTTGGGAATGGCTTTGCACAGCAGGTAAAATAGCCAGAAAGGTTCCAAGACCCATAAAACCAAATTTGACTTTGTAAAACTGATAATGTTCAGAAAATAGCTCTATCAAAAATGATGAGGGAGACTGAGAAAGAGGAGCTGATTAGTGTATTTTAGTCAGCATTCACAAACATGTTTCTTTGAAATAGCACCAGAAAACAAATACAGGCAATTGCAGCTATCTTCTCTTTTTTCTTAAGATGAAACTATACTCTGAAAATTGACTCAGTGATACAAATGACCAAGCTGGCATGAAGCATATCAGTCAGGTCACCAGGAAAACAAGAGGGAATTTTACATCTATTCACCAGTGCTGTGCCTTCTCAGGAGCAGACAAGGATACATTATGGAAAAGCATTAAAAATGCACACTTTTAAGGAGAACATTTTTGTTTCCTCCACCAATGCAAAAGCCAATGCTGTTAGAAAACTTGTCAGTAACCCAACATTCGATGTGAAAGAATAAACTTTTTTCAAAGCAAACTTCCACTGAAATTGAGTTACAATTTTCCCTTAATTATACTTAAAAAAAAAAGAAAAGAAAAAAAATTCTGCACACTGAATCTATTTCAAGGAACTAGAACATATTATGTCTCACCATATCTGAAGAAGGGAGATAAAATAGGCACAATAGGACAAGGATTAATGCACCAGGACTAAGTAGTCTTCCTCAAATCATATGGAAAGCTTGTGGCAGAATTGGAAACCAGTCCTTGGAAATCTGACTCCCCTTACCATATTGTAAAAGAGATAGGTAATACAACCTTCCAGCTCTTTTTGTCCAACTTAAACTTAAGGACATATTAAAAGAAAAAATTGATTTATTTTGTACATTTACTTTTAGTAGTATGGTAGGATGATTGAAAGAATGACAAATGTCTCCAGTGCTGCCAGTGCTTATAATTCTATGCTGAATTCAGTTCTCTACAGTGTTTTTCTTAAACATGCAGTTTCTGAGCCATGTAATGACACGAAAATTACAGCAACAAAAATGACTTAATAGTTACCCAGGATAGCAAACACAAACTGGAAAGACTAAGAAACCAGATGGCTCATAAATATGTTTGGTTTAATTTGATGATTTTTAACCCTATCTTGTGATGTAAAACTTGAGGTTGGATAGTTTAGGTAGCAGAAAAACAGTGCTTGTTATACTTTTACCCTTTGCTAAGTTCAGAAAGACTAAGCAAAGGTACATTCACCAGCTTTATTTTTTGCTCCTTTTTGTATTTGGGTCACCAAGAATGAAAGGACATGCTTAAGAGTATTCTTAAATGTGGCTGATTTTTTTAAAAAAACTCATAGGAGCACTTCTGTGCATGCCAGAACTAATAAAATATTTTGTGTATAAAATTTAAGGCTGGGTTCAAATTTTTTCAGTGTCTTCCTTTAAGATGATAATGTAAACCCCAGGTCTACACCTTCTGAGCAGGTTCAGTCCTATCCTTAAATCTATAAGAACACCTTCTCTTAACAACACTCTTCATGGTATGGGTCAAAGTTGAAAACAGACTATTCTGTCTGAAGGGATAAGGGGGAGACTTGAAGGCCACACAACACCATGATGTATATCTTATTCCTCAGTAATGTAGCATCAGTGATAGGATTCAGACTATTAGTCTGAATTTTTTCCTCTAAAACTGTTAAAAGTTTTGTTAGATGGATGCGAAAAAACTAACATGATCCAAAAAGAAGGAACTTTCAAAACCAGAACTGGATGATAGTAAACAAAAATATTTTTCTACTTTGTAAAACAGGATTGTAGGTATTTTCACAGTTGTACCAATTCACAAGGCTGTTGTCAGCTCACTGACGTTGAGCTGACAAGGCTGGCATCAAGCACTTGTTCCTTTGCAGAGAATGGAAGGCAGACATCCCTGTACCAAGGTATATAGACGGAGTATATAGACAGCTATTATGCTACTGAGAACACAGCTGCGCTGGGCAGGGCACAGCTCCAGGATGAAGGACCACCGCCTCCCTAAGATCCTGCTTTATGATGAACTTGCCACTGGCTGCCACAAGAGAGGAGCTCCGAAGAAAAGGTACAAGGACTTCCTGAAACAACATCTCAGCCTCGGGCATGTTGATCACCATAACTGGTCTACTCTGTCCTCCAATCGGGAGACCTGGAGACACACCATCTATAACGCTGCTGATGCTTTTGAGAAAACACGCAGGATCACCCTTGAGGAGAAAAGACAACGCAGAAAGAATCGAGCCTTGCAGAATATACCATCTAAGGAGTCTTTCTGCTGTGCCTTTTGCAACCGGACATGCCTTTCTTGTATTGGCCTTTTTAGTCACCAACGCGCTTGCAAGAAACGTGGGTAGAGCCCTTCCTAAATCTTCGTTCGCGAAGCCTAGACATGATAGACAGCTATATCAGGGTGTATTTAGACATTGTCTAAATTCAGGCATCTAATCTTACAGGTTAGTTCACAAGACACTTATTTCAATGACTGTGGGGAGAGATTAAATAAAAAACAACAGATTAAGGGTTTTCCAGAACAATTCCTTCCTCCCTAGCCCACCTTCCTTTTGGCTCCACTGGGAGACTGGCTCCCTTTCTTGTCCTTGTTCAGCAATCACCATCTCCTCAGCTGTACCTAACACAAGCTGTATAGGGTCACATCGTAACTGGAACATTAAAATTATGTACAAAAAAAAGCTAGCTTTTAACCTAGGTCATTTCAAAGCATCCCCACAGTCTGACTGACACAGCAGAGATTAGACCATGCTGTCACTTGGGAGCTGGCCAAAGAGGTCAAGATGGACATGCATGTTGGAGAGACGAGCTAAACATTGACCAAGTGTTGACCTCCTTCATGTTCACTCAGTATCAAGAGCCCTTAGAGACCAGCAGAAGAATCACCACTTCTATCTCTGAAATTCTACATTTACTTGTGTGCTGGTTTCGGCTGGAGTAATTTCCTTCACAGTGGCTGGTATGGATATGTGTTTTGGATTTTTGCTGAACACAGGGTTGATAGTATAGTGATGTTTTTGATATCACTGAGCAGTGCTTACACAGGATTAAGGCCTTTTCTGCTTTTCGTACTGTCACGCTGGCAAGGAAGCTGTGGGTACATGGGAAACTGGGAGGAGACAGAGCTGGGATAACTGACCCAAACTGACCAAAGGGATATTCCATACCATATGACATCATGTCCAATATATAAAGTATAAGGAGGAGTAAAAAGGAAGGAGAAGGGGGCAGGGAGGATGTTTGGAGTGGTGGCATTTGTCTTCCCAAGTAACTCTTACTTGTGATGGGGCTCTGCTCTCCTGGAGATGGCTGAACACCTGCCTGCCCATGGGAAGCAATGGATTAATTCCTTGTTTTGCTTTATTTACATGTGTGGCGTTTGCTTTCCCTATTAAACTGTCTTTATTTTAATCCATGAGTTTTCTAGTTTTTACCCTTCCAAATCTCTCCCCCCTCCCACTGGTGGGGGAGCAAGCGAGCAGCTGTGTGGGGCTTGACTGCTGCCTGGGGTTAAACCATGATTACTTGACATAAATTACCACCCACCATTCTCAGCAGAGGAATGTCAGTAACACTATTAATTGGGCTGTTGCTTCTGGTCAATCTTCCTTCTTGCAGCCACAAAGCAGTTTCTATCAGTAATAAAACAACTTCTCTAGCTTCTACGCAAGTACCTTAGTACAGAAGTGATCGTAATTTCTGATGAAGCTTAATTGAAAAATAACTCTTGGCTGGATTAAAATAGCTGATAGCCTATACAGTCACATGACACAAAAACCCCTGCAAAATTGTGATCTATATATAAAATATGTTAATAAAATATTATCACAAACAATCACAAGCAATCCCTGAGAATTGAGGAGCTTTGGATAACTGCATCTAATGAGGAAAGTGGGAAAGACAACTTGTTTAAAGCCAAGGGGTTTTCCACATCCTTTCAGATCCTTAAAAAAGTAAAAAAATAATTCTCTCTCAAGAAAAAAAAGAATCAAAAACCCCAAACCAAAAAACCCACCAGATTTTTCCTTTAATTAATTTTCACACATATATATGTGGGGGAAGGAACACAAGAGAGGAGAAAAACCGTATGGGATCAAAATAGAAAGGTAAGAAATAAAAAAAGCTATGCCCTGTCCAAAACCTATCAGCAAATAAAAAATGAAAATAGCTTATAGAGGGGAAGCAAAATGTTTGTGTCTGGAATCAGCGCTTATAACTAATTTGCAAGGTTATTTTTTGCAATTTTTACTGACTTTCTTCTCTAAGACTGTAACAGACTGACAAACACAAACTGTCAAACTCTGGGACAGTTTAAACTCTGTTAAGAACCTGATAGATCTTGAAGGTTCAGGAGGTATGTGGGACTTCAGGAAAGTCGGAAAAAATAGTGATAGTGATGACTATGCTATCAGGGCTTATAAAATTCATGAAGTACAGTGTCTCATTAAACTCTAGGTATTTAACTGCTAGCCTGCATGGGGTTAAGGAAAGTTTCTTTTGGAGATTTTAAATACTATTTGGGCTCCTGCAGTGACTATAAACACAGAAAATGTTCCTGTTGTGAATTACATACTTTAAAAGTGTTACTCAGGTGAAGAAATCTGAACTCCAGCACGATACACATCAGAATGCCACACAGAAAACTCTAAAAACATGTTAAAGACCATGAAAATGTCAAGCAGTCATGCTTTTCTATGATTCTATTTGCCGAATAGGTTTTAATCACCCAGAGCTCAGTAGGGAAAAAAACTATAGATAGCAGATACTTGGAAAATTAAAACTGCAGTGAAATCAAACAACAGAAACAGAAAATGAAAAAAAATCAAGCTAAGGTATTAGAAGCGTGTAAGCATAATCATCTATGCTCCTTACATTGTCTAAAATATCAGTCAAGATATCAGGGTCTGCAAAACTGCCAAATGAGTTATCCAGTAAAGCAAAGCAGTTGTTCAATTCCAGTTTGAATTCAGTTTTGCCTGAGGTTGCTCAAGTTCAAACTGACATCTGCTAACCCTTTTTTTGGTAATCCAAAACCACACTGGCTGGGTTCCTGGTCTCCATTGGAAAAGAGTTCCTCCATCCTGCTCCTCTGTCCAGATCTGGCCACCTCCCGTCCTCTCTGTACATCCCCACAGTTTCCTCCTGCTCCCTAAGGCCAGGAAAGCAGAGCAGATATTGTGAGGCAGAGCTACAAAGGGAAGTGCCCAAGCGCTCAAGAGTTCACCCTCAGCACATAGAAAAAGGTCTTGGTCACAGCTGCAGAGCTACCCAAATGAGTTCTGCATTACTTCAGGGAAGCAGGTGCTTCCAACATCATCTCTGCTGTGGGAAGTGTGATTTCAGTGAATTGTGACTCTTAACCACTAACCTCTCCAGTTTAGTTCTCATTGAAGTTCCAATATGACTGCTATTATTCGGTCAGTTCTGATTCAAGGCAAGAAAAAAGTTCCAGTACGGGTTTCTTTTGGCTCCTGGATAGCATAAAAACTCATCAAGACAACGTAGGAACAGTCACTTCTCATCTTCTGCGCTTGATTCTGCACAACAAAACACCATCACATCCCTTCAGGTCACTTCCTAGTGTCACTCTCACTCACTTTATCACTCCTATATTTTTAGTATATAAATATGTATCACCATAAACATAGACACAGAGGTGTGGATGCTCTAACCCCAGAAAGTTTGGCTGTTTATGCCTTCAAACACATGCTGTGCTACAAACTGGGGAAAAAAAAAACAAAAACAAACCAAAGACCTAACTGAGCAACTGAAATGCATGAATAAATGCATCATGCTTGGCTGATAAACCAAAGCTTATGGGATTTCAGACACCAATTAGCTGAAAATCTGTGATGTCTTATTAAAAGACACGGCTCTCCCATCAGACAGGGCAAAAGTTAAGCTGAGTTACGAGGATAAATCTGTGCTTTTGAAAAGATTTCACTTTTAATTCTATAATTCTCTACTTCGGTCTCATTCTTGACTACCCCTAACTCTACTGGACTGCTGTACAGTAGCTTTTTAAACTAAATCTGTGCCATTGTCAGGGAGGTTTTTGCCTTTGCATAGAATAGAATAGTTCAGTTGGAAGGGACCTACAACAATCAGGTAGTCCAACTGCCTAAAATAGAGTGAGCTGGAAATCTTAATAAGTTTTTCACTGACAAGTGGAGCGTTGTGTAAAATTTCATATTTTTCCAGCCAGCCTTATGTTAAAGAGCACATATAGAAAACCAACCTGAAATTCTCCTAGAAAGACAAAACTTGGCCTGTGGGTGAGCATCTCCCTGAAATTCTGAGGTCTTTATTTACTTAGTACATATGACAGAGTTGCTTTTTCTAGGTGAGAAAGACTGGAATGTCACCTCTGTTACCTTTTATGTAATTTCCCTCTGTTTTCATTTCTGCTTGGGCGTCCAGTTGTGCTGGTATGATACTCACTGGGAGAAGTTGCAGTGTGGAGGTACACCACCTTGAGAAAAGCTCTTAGAAACAGCACATGTTTCTAACAGGGAGGCAAAATGCTTCAGTGACATCCTGTCAAGTGCCTGGGAGCTGTAGTCCTTTAGGCTTTGCAGAGACCTGGGGAGGTCTTGATGCCACATTTACTCAACTACCCCTCGAGCTTCCCTCTTGCATATCCAGCATAAAAAGGCAGGAACCTGACATTCCCCAGGCACAGACCCTCCAGCCCCTAATGATGCTGAACCAGTCACAATCTGAAACAAAGGTTCTACATGCTCCTCCGGCAACACGTAACACATTGGTGTGATCTGTCACCACTCTCATAAGAGAGCTCAGTTCTCCCTATGCACTCAGAGCACATCTGTCAGACCAGCTGCAAGTCACCTCTTATCAAACATTACAGCTCACCCTTTTTCCAAGCTGGCCTGCTCTCCTACCTGCCACAGGTTTCATCTTTATGCACACTATGTCCTGCTGATAGCAGACCACATCAAAACACTAGGTTTGTTACATGCCAGAGGAGGAGAGAAGCGGGGAAGCAATTATCATGGAATGGGAGGAAGAGGAATTGTAAGAGGAAGGACTGATGCTGAGAGACAGGAAAAGACTATACGCCTGATCCAATTAATTAACATAATTAACGTCATTATTTTCCTCCTCTGATTTAAGGATTCAATACAGGAATCATGCTTACCCGTAAGAGTCTCAGATAAAAGTCTCCGGATACAGAAGGCAAGATGTTACACTGCTGTAACTGTATTCCCATAGAGGTCCATCAATTTGAGTTAACTATGAACCCTGTGGATTCTTTCCTCTCCATTTATTCCTGGAAAGAGCTCACCTGCCTCTCCTCTCAGCAGCTCCTTTGTGCTGCTTCTTTTACTAAAATTTTGCCAAAAAAGTTACCTTTTTTCCTTTATTTCTGAGGATCTTGATCCAATATCAAACTACAAACAGTACCGGCCACTGTCTGTATGTACAGTAATGAACATCAGTCTAAGGACAACCACCTCCATGCACAAATCTGAGTACAAATCGGTATGTGGTATTACAAAATAACTGAGCAGTTTTAATACAAAACAAACAAACAAACCCTCTCACAGGTCAACAAAAAAATCTTTCAGAAGCTTTGTAAAATTGCAAAGACCAATACATTTCAGGGAGTGCTGGAGTAGAACAGTTCATGTCAAAACAAAACATTTGATATTAAGTCATATTTTACGCTTTTTAAATAAAGTTTTCAGATTTCTGAATGAAAGACTTCTCTAAGCAAAAGGTTGGATTAAAAAAAAAAAGGGAATTAAAACAGGTAGACTCATTTGAATGTCTCAATATGAACTAACTGGTGCACACAAAAAACAAAATGACCAAACATAACAGCTCAAACTTAGACCACTTTATAAAGCATTTTAGTGCCACCACATCAACATTTTTCAGTAAAATTAATTCAAGATGGAAATTTCTCTCCAATCTTGCCAGAGACATCACAGATGTACTTCTACACTCCAGCACAGCCAGTGTGCACCCTCTCACTCATACAAGCAGGCTGAAGAGAGGGACCCTACTGCGTATCTCTTTAGGTCTCCAGGGGGTGGGACAGGAATGCTTTTGAAACTTCACTGGAGTGGGGCATCCTTTTCTCCAACTTTGATCTTACAGATTAATTAGAAACTGTGCGGCCATGTAACACAGACAGGAAGATGGATTTCTGCTATGGCTGATGGCAAGACATTGTCTTCAGCTCTAAAGAAACAGCACACATGGCTCACTACCTGATTCCTTCCTTCTCCAACTTAGTCCTCCGTCCTGATGTAGTTTACAAATCCTCAGTGTTTGTCTGCATGTGATCCCTTACTGTGGGATTCCCATATATCTATCATATCCTTCTCCTCTGTATTGCAAAGGGTCCTCAACTTTGTAATGTTTATGGCTTAAAAAGAACTGTCATGTTCTTATTTCAAGGCATCCACCCAATCTTTGACTTTCAGTGACAGTTCATAGTGCCTTGAATTGCATATCTGGACTGGGCACAGTATATGGAAATATGCCGTCATTTGCACAGTAAAGGACTGTGGATCTAACTCCTACGACAAATTTCAAGGATCATTGGGTGCTGTCCTTCTTGGAACCATTTAAGTGAAACCACTACTATACTTGTGTGCTACTTTAACTGAAACAGGCACAAGAAGAAGAAAATAAGAGAAAAGTTCTTCAATGAAAAGGCAAAAGAGAACACAGGGTACCATCCCTTCCACTCTTGGCATGCTCTTCTCCAGACAAAGGGATACACAAAGGACTAAAGATTTGTCTAAGTGAGATAGATGCACGGGTTTATTTTAAGTTGGATTATGACAGAATGAGGTACTCCTATATCTTCATGTACGTGTGGACTGATTGAACTTGAACCAGTTTATACTCCCTCTACAAAACAAGCCAGCTCAGTTCTGAGAAGCAGACAAAACCAGGGAGAGAAACAAAATATTTGAGTCTTCTGAAAACTGTTAGACATATGCAAGCATCCAGGAATGACATAAGCATGACCATATTTTTGGAAAGGTGTTTCAGCTTTGCTCAGGATGTATGTTGTACTGTAATTTTGCAAATAGTTTGCTTTCCACATTCAAAAGCAAGAGTATTACATCTGGCCAAGCACAACCTGCTTTCTCATAGAAGAGAAAAGGACTGACCTACCCCCCTGCATCAGGCTCAAGTAATAGTAAGAAAATCATCCAATATGAAGGCTCAAAGTAATTTTAAGCCAGAGCTTAAAATAAAAAGAAAACTCTCCCAGATATTCATCTGGTGTCTTCTTTCACCTTCTTTCTAGCCATCTCCTGAGACCTGGGGCTAGAGTGCAACCTCAGCCTCTGAATGATTGTGAAATTGGTTTGATACCGAACAACGCACATCGATGCACTGAGTTCTTTCCTGGTTTTGTTACTATTGGTTTGGGGGTTTTCTTTCTGAGGGTTTTTTTCTGCTGCTGTTCTCTACAACTTTCTGAATTTTCTCGCAGGGTCTTAATTTTTGCACCAAGAGGAGTTCCAATATCCTCCAGTGTGTTGGTGTGCCAAAAATTTTCAATGGATGGGAACTCTGAAATCATCCTTTTATGATAGAGCTCACTAGAAGGGCATATGTCAGCCAGTAAAACAAAAGAGAGAAAAGAGGACCTGCAAATTCCCTCATCACTAAGACCTTGGGCTTTCCAAATAGAGAAGAAAATATAAAGCCACCCCAAGAATATGCTCCAGGAAAAATTCCTCATTGCAAACACTAGTGGTTTTCAAAATAATTTCTGTAGAATCTGAAAGCTGACCATAATAGCTCTGTGAGATAAGCAAACCCCATGTGAAGTTTGTGACAGCAGCTACACAGTTAAATGCTCATGCATCCAACTCTCTCCCTGGGTGATTGAGATTATTTTTGGCAGAAGATTGGACAGAGATTGTAAAATGTACGTTTATTTTCATTTAGCTCTTTACTTGCTCTCTCTGAAACACACCCTTTTTTTACCTCTTTTCCAATACAGTCATGCTTCCTATCACAAACTTGGATACACAGCAAATATAAATATACATATTCCTTACATTAACCTTACTTGCATTTGAAAGTCATTCCACCAAAAACATTGGGATTAAATTTTTTAGTTTCTGTTGAGACCACATGCCAGAAAAGCTGAGGCTATGGGGACATACAGCTCTGCTTGCATGAGGTACACTTGTCCTGGGACCCTTTTAGAGTAAAGCAACTTCGGTCATCCCGATAGGAATAACAGGCCAGAAGAAGGCTGCAATTAAAAACTCTGTGCTATGCCTTGGCATACAATTGTAAATAGAAATAAATTTTGAAATCTGCTTAAAAACCGATGTCTCAGTGTGTCTTCATATAAAAGTAAATATATACAAGTTCATCATTTAGCCAGAGAGAGAATTTCACTGCACTAGAAAGAGCTAGCTGTAGTGCCCAACAACCTGTTTGCTTTTCCTCCTTTCCTGCCTGAAAGTTATATTATTTGTTACACTGAGAAATACAGAAGTGTCTCTTGATCCTTGTCTAAGGGTCAGGTTGTAGTCCCTGTCTCTGCACTGGGCATACTACCATAACTGCAGCTCTCTGAAAAGTTCAGCATGTTTTGATACAGGCTTTTCTCTCCTGATTTTCATAACGAGTTTTCTTGCCACTGTGCACATACAGTAAATGTGTCCCACTCCTACCTTCTTCTCTCATTATTGCTTGTGGGCATGGTGCCACCTCACAACTTCTCTCCTTTTACTGCAGCTCACTTCTATTATCTCCCTCCTCTCTTGCTGTTCTTTCATTTCTCTTGTTGTGTTTCAGAACCAAAGCTGACAGTGACAAACAGAGCAGCACAAAGATTATTTCAAAACTCAGCCTGAGCACCACTTTCTAGGTGGGAGCTCATAACTCTATCTTACATACTCCCAATCTCTTCTTCTCCCTTTATCTGTGTCCCTCATCTCTCTCCTTAGACAAAGCATCCTCTCCAAACTACGCCTTTTCCTGTAAGCGACCTTCACTACTCTGGAGCTTTACTTTCACCCACCTTTCTAAAATAGTCCCAAAGAAAACCATCCAGTAACCAGAGAAGCAAAATAGTCCTGGGTTATAGCTGTTAGTTTCATGCTGAACCCTTGTACAATGACATTGTCTGCTTCCAGCCTCGGAGCCTCAACAGCATCTGCTTTTCTAAAACTACAGATCACCTATTCATTTCATTGAACAAAATTTACTTAGAATCAATAACCATCAAGATTTTTCTTTCCACTTTATATATGTTTCATGACAGTACTTTCTCTCCCCATCCCCCTTTTCCCCCCCACTGTTCTGAAAATAATGCTTTTCGGGTTTAAAGGCAAAAGGGAAGAGGCGATGAAATAAGTCTGAGTCTCTGGGTATAAGAGAGACTTTGCATCATAAGGAGATGATGGGAAGAAAAATAAGTTACTTACCCACTATGGTAACACACAGCACCAGCTGTGGGAGCCGTTCCATGGCTCTGCGGGGTGTGGGGTCGCAGCCGGGTGCGAGGCTTTGGAGGGGATGTGCCAGGCTCTTCCTGTGGGCTCCGCTGGAGCTCTGAGACCGGGCTCGGGCTCGGGCTCCTGCTGCCTTGGAGGAGAATTCCCACCTCCTGCTCGCATGGGTCCTAGAGCCACCCTCCCTTCCTTCCCTCCTCCTCCTCCCGTTTTGCATACCGCTCCTGCACGATCAGCAAATCCACAAGGCAGTTGCTTCAGACAAGAACATATCAATCTATAAATTTTTTAGGCATTAGTATTCAGTAGAAAAAGCTGAATTCAGCATTTTACTGGGTTGTTCCTCATTCTCAGTATTCCCTTGCAGCTGGCTCAATGACACACACTGCTTGGACCAAACTCGGCTCGTATTTAAGATGATAGAGAAGATCCTCTTGGCCTGAAAGTCCATTCACTAACTGCCCTGAAAGAGAAAATTTACACAGCCTAGATACCCACCTTTCTTCCCTTAACTTCACTTATAACCACTTAACTCCTGTGCAAGACAGCCTCAGTTGGAGAGACACTCAGTGAGGACCTGGAGCACAGGAAAGCATAGGTACTCCACCTGCAAGCTTGTGCATTCATTCTTCAATCACTTTCCTCGTTAAACACCTTTTTCTTCTGGTCCATCAGCCCTTCAATTACAGTATTTCACTCTGCCTTCAATTTGTTTGCATGTGGGTTTTTCCTTGATGGAGATTTTATTCTAAAATTGCTATTCTTTTTAATAACCAGAATACTTTCTTTCTGATTGATTCTTCACGTGGATACCCTTACTCTAAATAAGGAGCGCTTTGGTCCAAATTAGCATAATTTATTCTGTCTGTTGTGAATTTAACAGGTAGTACCTGAGACTTGAGTACAGTACCATTCATGATGCAGGCACTGGAGAGATTTGGAGCTGATTAGAACCCTGATAGGTCTGATGTGTCTGGCACTTTTAAGCCAAAAGCCTGCATTCTATTTTTAATTGTGGTTCATAGATTAGACTAAAAATTTAATTAATTTATTTAACCTTCTGTGAATCTTTCACTGATATCTATGAGAAGTATGCACTGCTCAAGGGTAGAATTTGCTTCTGCATCATAACCATATATTTGGAACTACAAATTTGCTCTTTGTTCAGTAACACATTACTATTTTCAAAAGATTTACAGGAGCTTATTTTTGAACACAACCTGGATGATTTGGAAATAAACATCATTCTGACGTTTTCCTCTATGGCCACATCAATTACAAAAGTGTGGTAGCAAGGAAGACATGCAGTATTGGCTTCTTATTAAATTTATATAAACTGTCCCCCAAGCAAAGTAATAGACTAAGACCAGGAAAAAAAAATGTTGCCAGCTTTCCATCACTTCATAAATAACTTTCTTGGCTGAGGCTCTGGGATTGCAAAGGAGGTAATTTTTTTTACTCAAATTGGTAAAAAGTAGGGGCACCTCAGGAGTTTCCGTGCCTATCTAAACCCTCCCATGAACAGAAGTGTAAATAATCTGTATGTGCAAGGAACTGGTAGCGGCAGCAGAGACAGATGAAATGACACTGTTTCTGATAATACTCAGTTTTAAAGATGTTCAGATTTTCCATGGTTTTCAGATAGTGTCGCAAAGACAGATGAATTCTAAGGCTCATTACAGAAATGTGAGACATTCTATAAAAAAGAGATAGATGCATGTGATGCTTTTAAGCAGAGCGGAAAAGCAGAGGATAAAGTGACTAATCTCTGACCAATCGTCTCATTGGACAGTTTCGAAAGGTTGAGTCCTGGCTCAGGAAAGTAGACCTTGGTCTACTGGAAGGTCCATAATTAATCCTTGGCAAGATAATCCACATCTGTCAAGCAAAGGATGTCACCCAGTCCAAACAAAAACTTTTTAGGGAATCAAAGCTTTTAAAGATACATGGATAAACAAGTGTTTCACAACGAAAAACATAAGAAGATATACAGAGTATGAAAACAACAGAAGACAGAACAATGCCCATCATTTGGAAATAGGGGCAGGTACTACAGGAAAGTGCCACTCACCAACAGTTTGCAAGTGATGCAGGATCATGCTCAACAATAACAAGAGAATGGCAGCAACACCACTAATGCAGAGGAAACCTCTGTAGAGGTAATTAGGAGCAATGGACAATGCTGCATCATCAGAGAACCGAACTGCTAGTCCAGAAGCAACTGTGACAATTAGAAGCTTTTAAACTCTGTACTTATGCACAAGCTAGAGCACTGCCAGAATCTGGATACTAGCAATTGAAAATAAATTATCTTAAATAATCATACCATTTTTGGCTGAGGAACACAGGAACAACATATTGGAGTCCAGGAGAGGGAAGCAGATTTGCTTATCCTATTCTTATATTCTTCTGAGGGCATCCATTGTTGCAAATACAACATAGAGGGCTGCACAGAACTTTGATCTAAACCTGTAACATCTCAAAAACTTTTGGAATGGGGTTGCAAGACAATTCCTACCATGCTACCAAGAAAATGCCTCAGAACCGAAGGGAGATGAGGCACTTAGCCACAAAGCAAGCAGAGCTCCAGCAGTGAGGATCTAGTCACTGCCAGCAAAAAAGTTGGAGTTTTCACTTACATGTACACTCAGGGGACAAAACTTATAAAAAGTGGGAAATATTTCTCACACACAACAAGAAAGCATTGTTGTGGTGATTGATAGCAAATGCATTTCTACATGGGACACAAGGCAGGGCAAATGTTCACCTTGCTCCAATGCCTTCTTTGGGAGATACTGTTCTCTTTTGGACTGCACACTGCACAGAAAGATAAAGCACATTTTTGATAGAATATCCAGTACAGAAGTCTGTATAACGACATTTTGGTCTAAGAAAAATATGAGAAAAATGCAGCCAGAGATCTCATAAACCTTGCATGAAAAACAAGATATAGGGCAAAAGATAAACAAAAATTCCTTATGATGGAAATAATATCCAGCAGAGCAAGGTGAATGTAGTGAGATCATACAGTCTGGGCACACTAAGATGAAGGAGTACAGGCTTGTTTGAAATATAAGGTATATAAAGAAATTCGTGCTCAGTCAACCCGCCTTGGCATCCTGAATGCTGCTCTACAAAACTGTTTAACAGACATAGGATTTGACTGCTACAAAAACATCTGGAAATCTGAAGACATTAAGCAAAGATATCTCAGTCACCAAGATGGTATCTAAGCACAAAACTAGGTTGTCATTGGATTCTTCTACTGAGAATATTGATAATTTTTAAAAGTTCTATAGTCAAACTTTGAGAACAGTCACTTATCCATAAAACAAATTAGTATACATAAAGAAAGAAAGAAGTTTTGGCTTTACTCCATAGCCATTAAAGCTTCATGTCTTCATGCATGGAAGAACTATGTGAGCTAAAACTAATCATAAAACTCTTTAGAGCCTAAGGGACCTGGAAATTCTCAGCCTAACCTTTCCCACAAGGAAAATGCCTACAAAAGTATTTTGGTTTCAAATATATGATTTCAATGTTCCATAAAAACTAAGCAAGATCTGATGATGGTTAGACGCATGGTCTCTGGAGTACTTTACAAAGGAACTACGAAGAAAAATATCCAGAACTAGATTTTATATCTGTTGCACACACAAGCTATTTAAGAAAAAGTATCTATCTGGTATCAGACAAAATGTGGACTTTCATTGCTGCAGACATTGCTGAGGGCAAGCCCTTACAAAAAGTAAGTGGGGCCAGTGCCACAGATAAGACTAGTTACACCAAATGAAGCATAATAGCTAAAAGACTTCACCCCTTAAAATTACAATAGGTAAAAAAGGGTTAAATTTAATGGCTGAGTGTGACTTGGTTTCAATGCAAATTAAATCCTCAGACATCAGAGGGAAAAAGTGTTAAAAAGGACATACACAGATTCATTTACAGGTTTAAAATCTAAAAGTAGGACCAATGATATTTTACACCAGCATCAGATAAGCAGCAAGTTTGAGGAAATTGTTGTCATGCTTGTGGCATAGGGCAGAAAGAGAGGCAAAGATGTAGGTGTAAGGAGGGAAAAAAATATAATGCCCTAGAGCAAAGCAGGTATTTGCTGCTGGAAGCAAACAAACTTATTTGTGTCCTAGACTATCAAATTCATACCTATGTAGAAGAAAATATTTCTAAGAAGTCATTTGTGCATGTCACTACTACCCTTGCTGCATTTTAGAGTACCTGCGTTAGTAATGTCTGACAACAGGACAACTTTAACGAACATGAGATTTAGCAGTTTGCAGCGAAGTACGTACGAGGCATGTCACTACAAGTCCCCATTATTTCCAGTACAACAGGTCAGTAGAAAGCAGTGTCAAAATAATAAAGCACCTACTAATGAAAAATGATAGAGGCCATACTCAGCCCTGTTAAATCAGAGCATGGCACCAGCAAACCATGGCTTGTCATTTGTTGATATTTCATTCAATGGAAAATTGAATACGAGACTGCCTGTGCTACTAGAAATGGATTTCAAGAGCCCTTGGGGACTTGTAGCTATCTGAGGAGACAGCTGAGGAAAAGTAGCAATCCAAAAATGACTTGGAGTACCTGGAGCTCCTGCCACTTGCCCAAGACAGAAAATTCATAACTGTGAAAACAAAACAACAGAATGGAAGCCAAGACAGTTTGAAAGTCACAGGAGTGTGTCACACAAGAAAAGCCACCCTGTGAGTCAGTTGCTGTGTAACATTCCCAGGAAATTGCACTTTCTGAACAGCCTGCTGCGTACAATTAGAATTAGTGACCTCATCTGACAACATATATGACCACAACTTACTAAGAGCCTATGGATGAAAAAGCATTTTTCTTTCAATAGCACCCTAAGCTCACAGACACCTGAATGACTCACAATTTCTTACTGAGATCTTGGGTTTAAATCACAAGTCATTCCCCACAGCAGTGACTGGACCATCTGCTCTTGCAGCAACATCATAAGAAGGCATTTGATGTTTCTATAAGCGCCTGATGTCATCTAGTACAGAAACCAGGTATGAGGGATATCTGGAGTTCAGTGAGGTATCACAGTCTAGCCACAGAACAACTCTTCATTGAGCCACAAGGGGGTTGAAAGAGTGGCATGGGAATCAATATGTAACCTTTTCGCAGACCAAGACAACACTTCACCTGCTGTTTTCACTACCTGCCTCATTTCCCCTGCTCTTTGATCTATTTCAGCTCCATTTCTGCTTGCATCCTATTATATCTTTACTTCCAGCTGCTCGTTCTGACCCTCTAGGTTAAGAAATGGAATCTTTCCAATGATTCAGCAGTCATAAACAGGCTCGATTTATTCCCTATTCCTTATTCATCCTTTCTGTAACACCATTTTAGAAAATGTTTCTATGGTCCTTTCTTTTTACTTACTTTTACTGCATTTTTTGGAAGCAGAAGATGGGAAACTCTCCTGTTAGGCCTACGTGGAGTTTTCTGCCTTTTAATGCTAAACAACACCTCTCCTTTAGAAGCAACAGGAAGCTGTAGTTCCACTGCTCTGAAATAGATACCTTAAAGAGCATAATTTCTCAGTATGACTTAGTTAAAAAAAAAAAAAATCAAACTCTTGAACTTCTCCCAGAGGCTTCAGACTTTTAGGAGTTATATGACCACCTGATGTTTATACAACAGTCTCTTCCAAACAAGATGGAGATAAACAAAATAGTGTAAGATCCTTGTACCCATACAAAATTCATCTGTAGCCATAAGGTAACATAAACTGCGTTCTGGTTCCTGAACATCCATCTCCTTCCCTGCACAGGGCAGCAGAGCTCCCATACAGTGTCCAGATATATCATTTTTGTTTCTTTCAAATTTACATTGATTTTCCACAGGAGACTCTCTCACATGGCTACCAGCTGGAATATGATGACAACCAGTCTATGAGGTAGCTTGTAAATTCGCAACCTTCGATTGCTATTTATGCTACCTGGACAAGCCTGCAGACCAAATCCAATCATGTTAACGGAGACATAAATTAAAATTGAACATGCAAAGGAGGTGGATAACCTTCTAGATTCCAGGTCAAATAGAAAGAAATGGATTCCCAAACTGGGAGCCCCTGATATAGGAGGAGACTTGATCGCCTCTAAGAAGTTCAGTTGGAAAAAAAAAGCTACAAATTAAAGATTTCCTAAAGGCTTTTTTTGGTAGCCACTTTAAAGTAAAGGAAGTTTATCATAAAATCATCTATAATTATTCATAAAACGATCTATAATTGTTCATAGAGATTACTGTAGTGGGAAATTATATGTGTTTTCCTCTGAGATTCATCAATAACAAAGATTATTTGTTATTGTTTATCTACCTTTTAGATCAAAACTTTCATATATTGGAGGCAGTAGATTGACTCCTCTTTCTGTTGTTAATGAAAAAATTTGCATAAAATAAGTATTTTTCTCTTCAGCCTCTGGTCTTTCAAGGGATACAGTATCATAGTATTTGTGCTAATTGTTTGTCAGCACACAGCTGAAATAGAATAATCCATTATCTCCTTGAGTGTTCTCAAGACAGCAGTAGAACTGCATTAAGAGCATATGAAAATATAAATAATAAGTTAAAATAAAAGGGTATTAATTTTGTCAATTAATTACTGATTATACTGATGAATGTTAACTCTATCTGTGAAAGATCCAACATCACCTACAAATTAATGGACAATAAGAATGAATAATTACTTTCAGCTTAATGCCTAGGACATACATGCAAAGCAAGCAACAGGTAAGGCATCGTTTTTTCTTGAAAATTGTGCAGCTAGATATTATGCCATATTTTCTCACTTACTTGACAGAGTTAGAGATTTCAATCTGATAACCTTATATACATGAAGAAGTTGAGGCATGTCCCTGAAGATGGTAATCTTTATACCGCACAGTATAAAAGACACTGAAACACTTCTCAGCAATTAAGAGGTGGGTGAACATCGCTTAGTTGAAATGCTGAAGTTGTTTAAGGATAATGAAGATGAGTAAGAATGGAGAGGCTTCTCCACTGATGAATGCTAATTGCTAGTGCTTACTTTTTTTTTTAAGAAACTGTCAAGACCTGCTGTAAAACCATATAAATAAGAAGATAGTGAGTAGGCAGTTACTATAAACAAAAGTGGCATTTGAATAGCAACATTAGTCAAGTGGTCTTGTTGACTGATGGATTAGGCAGGTTAAATGAGTTCAAAGAGAATGTGTATTGCATCTTTATTCTCTATAATATAGCCACAAAATTTTATTCATATTCAGTCAGTCATTTCTATAAACAGTCATATTACATATTACTTATTCAAGTAATCTCTTTGACACCTTCAGATGATGGGATGCCATCACCCTCCTTAGGTTAATAATTTATTGGCATTTTATGCACGTTTCCAACATTCGAGCATGCTTATCTGTTGTTCCAGCTTTGGATATTCTGGAATTGATTCCATATGTTACTACTTATGCAGGTAAGTGAATCATAGAATACCACATTGTAAGGGACCTCAAGGATCATCTGGTCCAAACTTTCTTGGCAAATGCACAATCTAGACAAGATGACCAAACACCCTGTCCAGACAAATCTTAAACATGCCCGATGTTGGGGAATACACCACTTTCCTGGGGAGATTATGCTAATGGCTGATTGTTCTTGCGAAAAATTTTCCTCTCCTGTCTAATTAGAATGGCCCCAGGAGTAACTTGTACCCATTACCCCTCATCTTTTCCATGCAACTTCTTGTAAAAAGGGAGTCTCCATCTTCTTTGTAGCCACCCTTTAAATACTGGAACATGGTAATAACATCTCCCCTTAACCTTCTTTTCTCAAGGCTGAACAAAGCCAGTTCTCAGCCTTTCCTGATACAGCAGGCTTCCCAATCCTTTGATCATCTTTCTGGACCTTCTCTGGACCCTCTTCAGCCTGTC
The DNA here is from genome assembly GCF_003984885.1 of Neopelma chrysocephalum. Lineage (NCBI taxonomy): Eukaryota > Metazoa > Chordata > Aves > Passeriformes > Pipridae > Neopelma > Neopelma chrysocephalum. The sequence goes on from NW_020897693.1 coordinate 18,775,333, forward strand.
CACCTCTTTTTTTGCATAACAGGGACCAAAACCATTCCATGTGTGGCCTGACAGCCCCCTTTAATGTCTTATTAAAGCCCATGATTTTACTCTCAATATATTCCTTTAGGTCTAATAACACATATGGATTCGGCTTCAACACTGAAATGCCCACAAAATCCTGCATCACAAGTGATACCACTAAAAAAATCTAAGCAGCTGCTCAACCCAAACTTTATCAGTTCAGACTTTCTCAGTGAGAATATCAATAGCAAAGTACCAGCAGTAATGCAGACACACAGTAGCTACTTGCTTGAGTTCATAGTGCCGTGGAAGACTTAGATTCTAAGGGTGTACAAGCTCGGCTTGGAGGCAGACAACAGAAAGTCTTTGCTCTCTCTCTCTCTTAATTATGAGTCCACCTGCCTGCCTCTCATGATTGAAAAATACAACTGTGTGACTGACCTTTACACACTGGGGTCCAAGGAAAAGCTTTTCTTGCTTCATCCGGTGATCAGGGACCAAAAGACAGAAAAGGACTTTCAAATTATGGTAGTAAAAAGGGGAGGGAGAGAGAAAGGATTTCGTAAACTTGGTGTTCTGAACTAGTCACATGGCTAAGTGGTTCGTAGTTGTGCATTGTTCTGAGAAATCAAGGCTGATACCAAAATTTTCTTGAAGAATCACTATTAACTTCTGTCATGCCTGAATTCCTCCAGAAATTCATCTGGTATTTCATTTCTGGGCTATGAGGCAACTACCTGCTTCATTTTAGGTGTGTGGCTCGGTATTTGTAGTCGAGTCATTAGCGCTCAATCTGCTGCAATGTCATCATGTACACGCTTGTGCCAAGAGACAGATGTGGCAGATGATCAGAATTCACAGTTTACTTCCCTGAGGATCAACATGAAGCCCAGCAGAAAGCAGTGAGGTCTTACTTATACCTTTGCTTGCTCCTTGTCACTACTACCTCTTGGGCTAGAGCAAAATGTCTAGCAATGATGCCCGCCTGTTACTATTGAGATTTTCAAGGGTGTCATTCAGGTGACTCCTGGAGATCTCTAGAACACCTTGCCTCAAACAAGTTGCTTCAGCAGCTTTGGTAATATACACACATCCCTCTCAGCCCTTACAAGCTTTTTCCTCTAGAGGTTGTTAATGCATCTGTTATTACATTAAGCATCCATCATAACAACTGTTTCTACTCAGACTGCTCATTAGTGACCTCTGAGTGATATCATGGAGCCTTCACTCTACATAGGCAGAGATTTACTATCTGGATAGATTCCTTCAAAATCTTTTCCTTTCTCCTTTGTTTCTTTTTTTCTCATTCTACTCATAGTAAGAAATATTCATAGATCTCAAGAGCTTTGGTGTTTAAATGTGTGGTAGGAAAGTGCTTGTTGTTCTTTCTTAGAAGAAATAGAAACTTGAAGCACATAGAGATGAACAACCAAGTTTTGAAGGCATTTAGATACCTAGACAGACAGATGACTTATTGCAGAATCGGTCCCATTAATATCAGTAGGATTTAGGCCTTAGAAAAGTCAAGCAATGAAAATAGTCCCTTCAGAAGTTGCTCCTATCAGCTTTCTTCCAACTTCTGCCACATCTTGAACTGAAGGGTGTTGGATTGATAGCCTGGGAGAGTGTAGTTCTGGAAATCCTGAAAAAGGATTTGCCCCCCTAGACATGTTCAGACAACACTAGCATTTTACAACTTGATGACATTTGTGACAGTAAGACACACTGTTGGGCTCTGCTTACTCTGTAAATCTGTTTTCTTTGGTAATATACCGAGTTGTTAGTGTGGCTTTTAATCAGTCATAGATATGTTTTACACTATCAATTCTAAATGTAAGGCACAGATCTGCCACCTGAAATTAAATACAAGCAAATATGCATTAGCGTTACACTGAATGATGCATAAGTTCAGTTTGATGTACAGTAGCTGTTTTCATGGTTACTGAGGATGCTCATTTTCCCTTTAATGAGGAATAACATTATAGCAGCACTCTCTCTCTATATAGCTAGTAAACTACAAGCTGTATCCCATGACTCTATGCTAAACACGATGTCAAGAAAGAGCAAGATACTCAGTTTCTAGACTGAAGTTCTACATCTTTTCTCAGCTGATCCTTACTTCAGTGTTGTAAAAGCTCCCCCAAAGCTTTGTGCTGTGTTAGAGATCATCTTCATGTCCCCTTTGTTCTGATGTGAAGAAACCACCCTATGTGAGCATACATTCCCCATGGATTCCAATTCTTGAGTTCAAGTGTGCATAACATAATGCAGACTTTCTTGAAAATAAAAATGGATATTGAAATGCAATATAAAGGACAGACAGTTGATATATCTGTCACTATTCACAGACACAAATCATTCAGTGGAAAGTTTCAGGGACCCACCTTCTTTTCCAGAATTATTTTGTACTGCCGCAACTTTCCAATTTGTCAAAAGCTAATTGCCACCATTTTTTCAGTGGGTTGCAAACCCTGACCATGTTGTCTTCCACTGTAGGCATCTAGTTTTCAGAGATAATTATATTGTCTATATATCTCTCCTAAACCAGAGGAGAATCCTGGAAATGCTTGGAAAATCAACAGTTAGTGTAGACTATTGTAACATATTCTTAAGGTAGCTCTTTATAGCAGCCTAGCATCTCCTGAATTACAAGACACACCAGTAATTACTCTTAGATTTCAAAAGCTTGGTGAACATAACAACATATGTTTGTATTTTACACGCTTATTTTACCAAAATGAGATTCTCAAGCTCATTAAATAAATTCCAGAATTTTCTATCATGCCAGAAAAAGACTTAAGTGTCAAAAAGAAAATGTAGCTGGCCATAAGGCCAACTTCTGTTATAATTTCTGGTTTTTTATGATTTTCTATTAAACTTCATTTTCAGATATATTGTAGAAAACTAGTGTTAAGGCTGGTTTGTACTTTGCACAGAATAATCAGCCAGAATCTTTCTCAAAAGCTGTGAATATAAAGCAAGAAATCATTTGGCCAAGAGTCAAATACTCAACAGGTCTTTCTTCTCCTCAAAGAGCAAGATGCCTTGCATAAGAAATAGTTTGGCACATATTCTGGCTATAGCAAATAAAAAATTATTTTTCAAATTTGCATAACCTTGGTTTTATAATAGAGTTACTGTGTGCTCTCTTTAGAGGACCAGAAGAATACAAGGCCATATGCCAACCATACCACTGCCTCCTTTGAATTCTCTCACAAAGCAAAGCCTGCTTCAACTCCAGCTTTTAAAAAGCAAATTTCTGCATACTCACAGCCATTACAGTGGTCTGTACTGCAAGTTTGGTTTCACTGAATTTACATATGCACTGAAAATACTTGCTAAAGATGGTCATCTGATTAGCGGGAAGCAACAGACCATCATTCATGCAGAGGAACCACAAACAATAGCTTTACCTCAAAAAAACTCTCTGGTGTAGGTAGCCAGGTGAGGAAGCCTGTGCATTAATAAGCTGTATTCTACATCCTCAAATGCTAAGGAAAAGCAATAGTGGTTGCAAACTGTCCTCACAAACTATTTATCTTCTTCATTTATATTTGCTCTCAATTGTATAATACCCTGGACTCTGTTTCCTTAAACACTTGGGATTGTATCTTCTTCACCACTTCAATCACAAAGGCCATGCACTCAAACCCTAAAACTTCTTATGACCTTGTCATGTGCAAATGACAGTGGTTTAGATACAGCATAGGTACCAAAGTCAGAAGATACTTAAGTGCACCATATTGTGAGCTGTTTAAGAAAATAATTATTCAGCACCATTCAGGCAATCAGTTATGAAGGCCAAATCTCCCTGAAACTTTAGTTTGCCCAAAAGATACTGCTCCGCATTAAATGCAGCAGAAAAGGAAAACAGACAGTAAAATGAAATTTGATTCTAGCAGTTCAGGCAGATTCCAGGAACTTTTCACAGAATATTCTGAGTTGGAAGGGACCCATAAGGATCATCAAATCCAATCCTTAAGTGAATGGCCCTTACAGGGATTGAACACACAACCTTGGCCTTACTAGCCCAAGGTTCTAAACAACTGAGCTAATCTCAGGAAATTTTTTGGCAAGTTTTATTTTTACAGAAAAGACATCTGTAGCCCTGGCACTGGAATAAGTAGCAAATCCACACCTCTCAATAAAGCCAAATGATCTCTTGTATGCCCAGCTTCAAGTTAAAGCATCAGAAACTACAACAGACTGAGGGATAGCATCGGCTGCCACTTGTGAACAGTAGCCACTGAAGAACATCTCCCAAGTCACCCCTGAGTAAGAAAGCTGCAAGAACATAGTCCGTTGGTCAAGGATGTATCAGCAAGGACAAGGGAGGGGACACAGAGTGAGTGCAGAAAGCAGTGCAGAAACTCCAAGGGACTTGGTACACAAAAAAGCCCTCCACCAACAGCTGCCTGAAATGAGGTGGTTTTGCTGAACTTTTCTGATGTTGCATAATCCAGGACTAACTGAAACAAGAGTGAAGCTTCTCAACAGCTTCTCAGAAGAGGTTTTATGCTTCATTCCATAAGACTAAAGGCACTTTTGCAATTCCTTACAATTTACTGTGGAAGGATACCACAGTGGGTAATATTTACAGAATTACAAAAGTTAATTTTCTGATTCAGCATGCAAGAACCAAGTTTCCTTGTTGCAGACAACCATTTCCCTTTTAGTAAGGTGTTTAAATGCATGGCTAAGATGGATTGCATCTTGCTTTGTACGGACTACTATTACTGTATAAATTTATTCCTATCAAAGGTCTCTATTCTAAAACTGACTTTGGTATAAGGATTCTGTCCCCATAAACCTATTACTGCATGGTCCTAAATAACTGGCTTCAACATCTGGCCATGTTTCCTCTCAACTCCTATAGTTTCTACATCCGTAAGCATTTCTTTTCTCACATTATAGTCTCACATCTTTTGCAACAGCTCTTGCAATAACACATTCAAATTTCATCACTTAGAACAAAGCTGCAGAATTTTGAACTCCTAATACCCACTTTAGTCTCAGCCTGCTGTAGAGGTTGTGTGTGTCTGTATCTGCAAGTAAATATGTAAAAGAAGGTAAAAAAATGTTATACCACAAGTTTGTACAAACTCACATCACAGCTCTTGCTCCTTGTGCCCCTGACTTTCCAAAGGCCAAATTTCTTTCTGATGCAATTTCTCTACAGCTGACAAAAAATGCCACCAGAGTTGTAGCAGATCTGCCTTCTTTTTTCTCTTGCAAGTGGGCTTTGTGGGAAGTTAAGGAAAGCAACTGTGAATTGTTGTGTTTCGCATCAGTAGAGGCAGAAGGGAAGAAGTTCTCTTGCAGGAGTACAGAAAACAACTCATGTAACTGTAATGTATAGAAATTATTAAACTTCACACTTCATGTAAGCTTTGCACTACTAGAAAAAGTAAGGTGGGTGTATAGTTTTAATGCATTTATATAGACAGACACAAAACCACACAGAGATCATAAGAAACTTTCCCCAGCTCAAATAGGAGTTGACAAAAAGACAGTGAAGAGAACAAGAAATAGAGACTTTCAAATCTATCTCTGGTTTAGGCATGAGGCTCCAGCTCACCATTAGTGCCATGGATCCCATGCAAAAGCAGCAATAACAGGAAAGATGGGAAAGCTCCTGTCAGATTTTCAGTCTGTCATAATTTTCTAATAGGGATTAATGCTTAAGGAGATATTTTGGGGTTTGAGGCTTTTTATTATTAAACAAAGTTTATAAGCATTGATTTTAGGTGAGAAAGGTGATTTGGTAATTTATTTCTCAGTCCTTTTCCACTTAATACTCAAAAAATTATAACCAAATGTTCTGAATGTTTAACATGACAGATGGTTCTACTTTGGCTGGATCCAACTAAGTATTATCCAGCAAGTAAGAAAAAAATACTGATGAGTTTTTTTACCTCTCCATTGTCTTCAGCTTTCTTTTAATTTTCTGTTGTTGAACAAGAGGAATACAATAACTTCCCCCAACCATTAAGATCACTGTTTAAAAAATGCTTGGCTGTAATAGGGACCTAGACTGTTTATTCACCCAAATCCTAAATAAACCCTTTGTAACAGTTCTGATGAGTTCCATTAATCTCTGCAAATAAGCTAATTTTATTTTTACATACTTTTGTACTAAAAAGAAAAAAGTGCCAAAATACTGTGAGAAATGTTCTACTTGTGATTTTACCTGCACCAAGAAGTAGGGCTTATCTCCCTGGAAAACCTGGTCTTATGATCAGGCCAATTGACTTCATGTCTAAGAGATTCAACTGTGACAGATATGCTTCCAATACCACTGGGGACTACCAGGCCAGGAGCCTGTGAAACATTCTTTTTCTCTTTCTTGGCAAAGATTCTTGTTCTTGCAACTGGATTCTGAGGTGTAACAAGTCCACAAACACACCCTTCTGGTATACCAGGGCTTTTCATTGTTACAGCATTCAGATGCAGCTATCTGCATTTTCACAGACTGCAGAAGTATCTGGGTTTGGCACCTAGGGCTAGCCATCCAGAGGGAAGTTCTCCAGCTCTGAGGTTCAAGTCAAGTGCCGAGCTTCCCCAGACGTCACTGAGGGTCAAAACCAGAGCACCAATACAGTCCCAAAAGTTAGTGGGGTGCAGTAATAGAGAAATATACAGAATGGTGGTTATAAGGGTGGATCATACTGAACTATCTTTGTTTGAAAGAATATCCCTCCACACCTCACTTTCTTACCATCAAAGAAAACACTGGTGCTGGAGAGCATTGAACTCAAGCATTTTTGTTATATGAAGAATAAAATATTCTGTACAACTACCTCCAAAAGCATTTTGCTCTGATTTTAGGCATCTCTTAACTGTCATCCTCAGCAATAGCCACAGAACCTGTGAGGACACAATAGCTTCTGTCCTCCTAAGGAGGACATTATCAGAGGGTGTTATCAGAGAAACAATGAGAGAAACAAAGCCAAATATTATGTAGTCTGGTTGTCACAACAGACTCTCTCCTGCAGGAGACATAGAACCACACTTTCAAAAGCAAATACAGGATTTGAACTCAGGTCTCCAATATCTCAAATGGGAGAGACAATACCATCACCTCCAGTACATGTTTCTTCCCCCAGACTTCATGACTTAATTTTTAATTTTTGCTTTTATGACTGGTCCAACCTTTGTTTTTTAATCTCTCTTTATAGACCAAAGATAATTAGTGAGTCGAGCTGGTATTCATGGAAACCTAAGCCATATTCCCTGTTGAATAAAGTATTTACTAGAAAATAAAATCACTGTCATTAATGAAACAAGAGAAAATGAACTGGAGCCAATTAAAAAAAATAGGAGAATGGAGAACAGGCTTGAGAGAGGATATCGAAAACTTTCATCATTCCAAAACATTATTAATCAGCATAATTAAAAAGTAGTTAACATTCTAGTGCCCAGATATATAAAACAGTTTTGTATATTTCTCTTAGTCCACATAAAACATGATAGTGCAGATAGTGTCGCAAAGTGAAAAAAAAAAAGGCAAGCTTTCAAATTTTTCACACCAGGCATACAGTGTTTCTTCTTTAGGAGAGTAAAGACACTTTAAAAGAGTTGGTGTTAAAGCCAACCAATAGGGCTGGGAAGGGTCCCTTGACAACATCTCCCTTCTATCCCTCCAGATTCCCCTTCTGGAAAGTTCAGAGCACAGAGAAGTGTGCTTGCACCTCAGTTTTACAGAAAAAAATTATCATTTTCAATCACACTCAAAATAGGCATCAAAAACTGTAGTAACGTAATGGAAAGGACCAGGGAAATATTTCTAAAGAGCTTAAACTTGTCTGTTTTCTTAAGTCTCAGATTTGAAAACATATCTGCTTCCAAAGACAGCTAGACTGACAGCGTTAACCCAGTATCACACAGACACTGGAACCTGGAAACTTTCCTGCCATCCACAAAGTAATCCCCAGGACCACTTCTTTTAGTGAAGTATTGTGGCAAACACAAGGGGAGCAGCTACAACCATATAACACTACTCTGAGTTTAGGTACAATAACGATCTCAAAGAAGAATCTGCAAAAGGTGACTGTGGTTAGTATAGGTGATGAAGGATTTAACATCTCACTTCAGCATCAATAGGCACTGAAAAATATAGTAGAAACACAAAACAGTTTTCCATCATTGTGGACTTCAAATATATCATTTTGTGGATGTGGGAAACACTACCAACCCTTCAACCAACACTACCAACCAACCCTACCAAACCTACCAACCCTGGTTTTCTGCCTTCTTTCTTAGTTTCAAATAAAAGCTCACATTTGAAGCCAAGACCCAGGAATCTGGACCCTGAGACCTGAACTTAGAGCAGAATTCCTGAAGGCTTCAAGTTCTGGCTCGCATAAGCATCTTCCAGACTTCTGGTTACCAAAGGAAAAAACAAAAACAACAAACAAACAAACAAAGGGAGGTAAAGAAAGTAAGATCCTGAATCCATGGAAAGGGGCCATGTTTTACGTGGACTCAGTGAAATATACAATATATTTGCAGTATGCAAACATTCATGTGTCTCATGCACTGGAGGCTGTAGAGTTTCCTAAGACAAAGTTTGTTGATTTGCCCCAGAAACAGAGAAAAGATGTAATGGAGTTATGGCCACAGAAAACCCAGGCTCCCTAGCAATCTGTCAATCATGCCTGACCGATGATCTGACTAGTCAATGGGCAAAGCCAACCTGTGGAGCAAAGCAGACTAATCAGTGTAGGCTCCACACAGACACTGCTAAAACCAGCCACCCAAGAAAGGAGGTTGAGGTGACAGCAGCACTATGTTCATTGCCTCTGAGAGAAAAAAATCCCAGTCATGGATGCAGTGTGTACTGCTGGCATGGTGATAAACACTGCAGTAGCAGTCCTAAGTGGCACAGTCCTAGGGATGGCAGGACAGAAGACTTCTTGGATCAAAGGCCTGTAGACTCTTCTATGAACTGTATACAAGAGCCCATGTAAGCCTCTGGGAACTCATAGTGTTGCCACACATTCACAGGTACCTTATTTACCTCCACACCAGCCTCCCTCTGCCAAGTGCATGTGCAGAGCCACTGCCAGCTTTGAGGGAAAAAAATAAAATAAAATAGCATCATTATGTGACAAGTAACCATCAGAGCCCTCACTGAATACGAAATCCATATCAAGGTCATATATACCACAGAACTATAAAGCTTCGGCCCTTGAATCAACATTTGCAATCAACCCTTTCAATCCTTTTCACCTTTGAAGATTTGGCTTTATTGTGCCTACAGCTTGCGGTATCTGTTTCCTTTAAAAGTGCTTTACAAAGATGAGGACACTTGCAGGTGAAAAGCACAGAACAAGCATCATCATTTGTAATAAACAGGGGGTAGGCTGAAAATTTAATTGATCATTCTAAATAAACCTTTTTCATTTCGTGCATACCTTTTCCAGTTACTTTTGCTGTAGAGCAGTATTTCCATGTGAAGTCTACAATTATGAGTTCAGAAGAGACAACTGAAATCATCTACTAACTTTGTGAAAATTACTTGAAAATGTAGCTCTCAAAAATACCTGTGCTCATAAAAGGTACATCCTGGTTGTCCAACACCATCATAGAATGGTGTTATTCACTGAATTATGCTCTTTTAAAAGTCTGCTACATTGAAAAGAATTTGCGCGATTTCTGTTATTGCTATCCCACTGGTCCTCATTTTATTTGGAATTTGGCTCTAAAGCAGAAATGATGCAGATTCAGTTGTCTCATTGCTCTGAAAAAAACTTAACGGAGCTTTAACAACATACTGACATGATTTCTCAAGCAAATTAATTCTCCTTTTTTACTGTAATATCAGTCTGCATTGGGTGGTAGTTCCTAAAACTTCATCCATGAATCATTCAGGTTATTAACATGTTTGCACAACAAATCACAGAATCACAGAACTGACTAGGTTGGAAAAGACCTCTAAGATCTAACCCTTGATCTACTACCACCATGGTTACTAGACCATGGTACTAAATGCCACATCCAGTCTCATCTTAAAAACCTCCAGGGACAATGAATCCACCATCTCCCTGGGCAGCCCATTCCAATGTCTGATTACTCTCTCCATAAAAATTTTTTTCCTAATATTCAACCTAAACCTCCCCTGGCACAGCTTAAGACCATGCCCTCTTGTCCTACTGCTGATTGCCTGGGAGAAGAGACCGACGTCTACGACAAATCTCTCAGGGGAATACTTCGCAGAAAGTGTGCTCCAGAGGTAGGCAGACAGTTGTTTTTCAGTCATTTAATGTGTGAGTTTGTTGATCTATGGGTGTTCAACATAAAACTAAGTTGTAAACTAAGTTCGTAAGCTGAAAACAATATTTCTACTTGAGGACACTTTTTCAGCCACAGATGTCTTAGACACAGTTGCAAATCCCTATTGACAAAAGCAGCCCTAATGAAATCAGATCATTTCATTGGAACAACTGTAGGGAATCAGGACTTAAAATCTCTTTAATTTAAAATCTATTGTTATCTTCAGGACAACTGTTAATACTCGCCCACAAGCTCACTTGGTGAAACTCTTAAAATCAGTATGACCTATTCTTATTGCTAGCATTTAAAAATCCAGTTAATGGCATCTAATCAAAGTTAGATACAAACTATCCCTCATTTTTTACCAGAAGATGGCCATCCACTTTTGAAATTATGACATTGTTTCTGTTTTCTTAGGAAACACTTGTGACCAGAGCTCATTAATATTTAACATTATGTTTGTGTTGATATTTTTTAAAAAATGCATTGAAAAAAGAAGTTCCTATTACTCAAGTAAAATAAATAAATGAACAAACATATATGTATATATATATATAGTATACAAAATCTAAGGCCTTCCACAACCTCCCAAGTTCCATTGTCAATTGCAGTTAAAGCAGTTATGGAAAAATATCTTGTCTGGTACACTACAGAGTGCTGAGCACAGTGCTGCTGTTCCAGTGCCAGAAACCCATCATCAGTCAAAATACATGCAAGCAGGAGAGGGAGTTTCGCTAAATTATTTTCCAATAACATTTGTGTCTATAGAAGAGGCTGAAACACCAGACAGCTCAATAGTTTGCAGACATCAAATAAAACACACAACACAAATTGAACAAATACAATAACTGGTCCTCAAGAAAATAACACTTAAGAGTCTTCCAGCGATGGAAGGCTGTCTGCAGAAAGTGGCCCTTAAACTCTGATACTTGCCCAATGCTCAATAACATCAGTTTCTGAATTGGAAATGGAGTGCTTTATCCAGTACAGAGTGAAGTTCAACTCAGAGCAATGGTCACATTCAGGCACCACAATTTGACATTTGTCCCACAGGCATGAGGCAAATTGGTATCCAGAACACAGACAAATTAGGTCTTCCATCTTCTAAGCTGCTGCACAGTCTAAACTCTTGATATTTACCCCTAGATGCCCATAATCTAACAATCAATCACAGGATTCTCATTTACTCATCTAAAGCACAAATTTTCCAGATATTTTAAGCATCTTTTGCACATATTTTAAGCATATTTTGTTTAAATACAGGACAGTACTATGGACTTTTTTTGGGGAAAGAATCTAATAAAAGTACTTATTATATATAGCAGAGATTTGCCATGAGGAGAGCATATCTCAAATGCTTTTCCAGTAAAGAAAATTCTCCCACCTCTACATTCAATGAAGAAGAATTTTTCTCCGTGACTTGTTTATTGTTTTGAGACTGAAACAGTTAGCTCTATGTGGTCCCACTGCATGCCGGCTAAAACAATATATTATCTTGTACACTATCATGCCTGGTTTGACAGTGCAGCTGCACATATATAAAAAGACAAAAGCTATTATGAAAGACTGGTTCTCCCTAAAGCAGTGTATCTAAGCTGATGTTCTGCTCAATTAGCTTGTTACCTGAAAGGTTATGCATGCTGTTATTTTAGGTCTTAATCATAAAAGACTGTCTGCTGTGGGTTTGAAATGTCAGCTCTTTCTAGCAAATATCAAAATATTATTTCTTTCACATACTCATTTAAAAGTTACTCTTAGCAAGGTTTAAAATTAACCAGTTACTATAGACTGCAATTAAAATTGCCTTCAGAGAGGCACATTCTCATAAGCACGTGTATGACTTCACCCTTTATAAGACATTCCTGCTATTTGTTTAAATCCCTAAAGGCATCTTCATGATAAATAAGGATGAGCAGTGACATTTCTCAGTGGTTTTATTCAATTATAAGGAATTGAGCTTTCTTCAAACATGGGGGCTATTTAATACAGGCTGTATCAATTGTTAGATCCTTCATGGAGATCTTTAACCCATTAAATAAGAGCCCAAACTGCACATAAATTACTAAGCAGGTTTGTTTTTTTTTTAACCAGGCACAACCCAGTTTCCTTTATTCTCTTGGCAACTGAACAATTTTAGAAAATTGAAATGTGGAAAATTGAAAACCTTAAGCAAGCCCCAGCTCACACTACATACTGTCCTTCTTTCTGTCCATATAGACACCCCATACAAAAAGTAATTAATCTAAAATCAATCTTGAAATCACACAGAATCACAGTGGAGCTTAGTGAGTTAGAAAGAAATCACAGCACCTGATGACCTTTAGAAAATCAAATTAAATAAAAAGTTAAATTGATGGAGCCTCTATGAAACTTTGTAAGAGATATTTTTAATCAGGCAATATTTCTGATGATCACATTACAGAGACATTGATTCTAAAGTCAATGTTTGTATCACTTACAGGTTTTAGCTTTTATCATATATTATTTTAAGAAGATCAGTGTTTGATGCAATTGCCCAGTTGCAGTTCAATCAATGTAATTAAGGAAGGGATACTTTCCAAATATTCATCCAATGCTACCAATTACAAAGTTAAGCATGACAACCAGTGGCAAGAACTCCAAAGCAGCAATGCTGATCATGTTTCTGAGATGGGAGGTACAAAGTGCTCTCTCAGCTCTCTCAGCCCAAACATGGCCTCAGTGTCAGCAGAGACAGATTCTTCTCCTGCCTGTCAGATGAAGGGAGAGTACAGTGAAGTATGTGATCACTCCACTGACGCAACAGGTCTAAGGCAGAAAACAGAGAGCAGAACGCACTATCACTGCAATTAGTGGACCATTTTCTATACAGATGTAGGAACAGCAATTCTCCTGATTCTTTCCCCTGAGATTAATGCATCCAGGAAAAATAAGATAATAGTTTCTACACTCCCTTCTACTATTTCTGCATTTGCTGTGTTGTTAGATTTATATCTTATAAAGAGTAATTCTTTAACTGCCCTTGAATTACACAAGCACCACTTGCTGCTGTTCTCCAGAACAAGAGGCTCAGTGAATGGAAAAGAACAGACAGGCTGTCAAGGTAAACCTTTAGCACCTAATCCAACCTGTAACAACAGCTGACAGAGAAGCTGGAGCCAGCTGCTGAGGCATAGAGCTGTGCCTTACACATGCTGTGTCATTTCTCACCATCTTGGTTTGAGAAATCAGCCAAAACTGGATGTTGATTGGGATGTAAATTAGCAATGCTAACAGGGAGCTACTCTTCCTGATGTTTTCTTAATTGAAGAATATCATCCTGTTTTCTCTTGCTTCCCCTACCATGCAAGTGAAAACATCCATGTGAGAAAACTTGCTCATGATAAATATTTTGAAAACAAGTTATCAGGATCAATAGTGCTAATCTTTGAATCTAATGAAATTGAAACTTCTCAGCCTAAATTGAGATGGATGGTCACACACTTCCTCTAATATACTTATAATGACTCTAATCTTGCCTGATCAACTTTTGCTATTAGTATCAATTGGAGCTAGGCCCGACTTATTACTGGACTTTGTGGGCAGAACTATCCATGTGGAAGCCTATGGGATAAAAAGATGCATGTCCTGAATTCATCCCCATAGCAACACAGCCTCAACATTACCAAAAAGCTAGTGAATGAATGGACTCTGATAACCTGGAGGGTCCTTCCTGTCTCCAGGACATACAGAAGTGCTCAGGTATGTGGTTTGCCAATCATCTGAAATCCTACCCATCCACACAACCACCTCAAAGCTACCAGTATCTCAGCCACAGATTGCACAGCCTCATGGGCTTAACTAGTTCACACAAGCAGTCCAAGAGCAGAAATGAATATGCTGTTCATAAACAACCAGCTCAAGGCCTAGTTGCATTTTTAAGTGTACAAACACGTAGAAGTGTAGAAATGCTTAAATACAGATGCCAGCTCTCCGCAGGGACTGAACTGAATCACCTTTTCCCCACCTTCTGGACAATGACAGTGGTACAGCTAAAGACATGTTGCCATATTTCTTTTTTTTTTCCCCTCCTTAATTTTATGGTGCTAAAACTGATCTGTCATTTTGTCATTTTCCAGTGAGATCTGAAACCATGGCTGCACATTTTCCTGCACTCAGGAGTGGATATGCCAAGCATTCAGCCCTCAGGCTAGATATTGTAAGAGGTTGAGGAAGACCATAAGTAACTATAAACCTCATTGTCACCTAAAGGTTTCTCTCCCTGTTCTCATCACAACTTTATCCCCTTATCACAGAAAGAAACCAAGACTGATGAATATGACTTCTCATCCTCATACAACCCAGACAGGGATGATAAAAAGAAAGATCATCTAAAAATTCCATAGTATACTTCAAGATCCTTATTTACCTTAAACATCTCCATTAAAAGAATCACTAATAAATAAAGCACAGGGAAAGAAAATTGGGTTAAATCAACCATATACTCTGTTAGAATTCAAAGATGACTTTCAGCAATTGGGATATTTTCAACACACTACTGCTCCAGAGGACACCACAACTCAGGATAACATCTCCTGCATGAGCAGATAAGTGTACAAAGATGAGGAGAGGAAAATCCTATAAAGCACTGCACATTACAATGTTCAGGCAGTTCCACTAGGTCTTCAGCTTCACCACCTGTTTCATTCTCTCTTGGCTATCCATGGAGCACCAAGAGAGAAGGAAAGAAGAGGATCTATAAGGATTGTACAGAGCAGACAGCTTGACTTTCTCACTTTCTGTCTCACTTTGCTGCTGCCGCCACCCTATTTATCATTCTTTCTTTCCTGTCACGTGTGTGTGTGCATGTATGAGTGTTAAAAGCCCTCTCTTCTGAATTTCCAGCTGTAGGAAACAGATCTTTTATATATCTATGCTTCATGATGATCGGCCCATTCACTGATAATCACAGTGTGAAAACACCCTCTTCTATTCCTAACCTCTTCTTTTTATCATTTGAAACCTTTATCTAAATCTGAAAGTATTACTGATTTAAATAATCCCATTGATGGAAATGAAACTGAGTGTAGTTAACTCCTGAAAATTGAAGGACATTTCCTAATCGTTTAACACTTACGTTAACAAATTCTGTGATTTTCCTCTCTTTTGACAATACATCAAATAGAAAGAAAATACAAAGACAAGTGAATCACCCCTAACATAATCTCTAAGTTATAACCACCTTCAAGCCGTTGGAGAAGGAGCTAGAAGCAGTTAGGATAAGTTACCCCACTTCACAAGTATCTCTATTTAAGGTTTTCCACATCTTAGTTCACCAGCAGTTGAGGACACAAATTAAGAATGACCTGATTTAAAGAAAGTAAGGTCTCTAAATTTCAGGCTGCTGTCAGAATCCTAAAGAAGATTTTGCTCTAGGATACAGAAAAAGTTCTTCTACAATTGGGACACAAGGTAACATTAAGTTACAGTGGCCAAAATTAATATCTGAGGGACCTACACCAGGTCCAAGTCAGCCTAAAGCCATGTTCAGGTCAATACCACTACCAGTCCAGAGCACCCATGTAGTCCTGGTATGGTCTTTTAAATTCCTGGAATTAATGAGATCATTTTATTCAGTTATTTACAAAAATTAGTCCAGGCAAAATGCCTCAACAAAGAGCCACATGCTTTGTCTTTGGATAGACAAATTTTATGCTGTCCTATGCTAAACATATATTAAAAAAAGCTAATAGTAATAGTAAAATAGCTGTTTAAGACTTTTTACGCATGCCTGCCCTAAAGGAAGGCATGCTTTAGAAAAAGCCTTCTTTTCTTTTGCTTTAATGCCTTGAAAATATTTTCCCAAAATTCCTGACCACTCATTTAAGAGAACTGGAGATCTATTTGTCAAGAGGAATATAAACTTAAAATGGTGCATGCTAGGACAGAAGTTTCCATTCATTGCAAGCTGATCACAACAAGGTGTATTAAATAGTTTTCAATTCTTTAATACCAGTTCTTAATTAACTGGCTGCAACTGTTTATTCTACAGCAGTCTCTATTCTGCAGCAATCTCTATTATGGTCATCATCAAAATATTTCTGCAAGGGAGTCCAGAGGAACACAACTTAGAATGGAATAAGTAACTGATCTTTAGGGGTCTGAAATCCTAGATAGCTGCTTCATCCTTAGATCACCTGTGTCCTCTAATTACTGTACATCCAGCAAGTCACTTGGAGTCATGATGCAAGTCATGATGCTCTTGAGAAAAATATGTACACTACACGTACTTAAAAGTGGGCATCATCAGCGAAAGTTTCTTTGCTTCGTGTTAGAACACCTCATTCCTCACCAGGGAAAAGAACCGCAGAAACTGAGGGCGTACAAAATCCATTCAGATGAGCTCCCTGGACACACGACCAATACAAGGTTGAACTGAATATCAATTTACATTCAGAGAGGGAAGTTTATTAGCCAAGAATTATTATTATTGTTATTATTATTAATAATAATAATAACTCTACTTGCTCTGTTGCTGAACAGTTCTCTTCTCTCTGTTTTCTTGATCAAAGCATGACTTCCCTCTAGCCTTGAAAGGTGCAGCTTATTTAACCTCATAAATATATATAGAAAAAAGAGAGAATATCATTTTGCCACAGATCAGTGGAATTCTGCTTTTAATTCTCTTTAAGCTACCACCTTTTGTCTATCTGCAGAGATCCTTCAGTCTTTGTCCTCTTTACAGCTCCTAGCTGCACATCCAGTACTGCAAACATTAGTTACTCTCATCTGACACACATCGTGGGTTTATTTATTTTTTTCCAGACCTTAAATGAAGCACTGATACGTAATCACTCAGCTTTTCGTATTTGCTACAGTTTCCACTGTGGTAGGAGATCTAACAAAGCAAGGTTGGGGACAAAAAATGATTAATTCAAGAAAAGAAGTGGTATCCAGCATTTTAATATAATTTTGACATTTTACAAGCTGCAATTCTGTCCATCAATTGCAGTGAAAGACTAAGAAAGAGAAACCATTACTGTTTGGCCAGCAAAAGTGAATTGCTCTTGAACAGCACCCTCTCTGTTCTCCATATCCTCTTCTGCTTAACGTCTGTGCTGCAGGAGGTGAGTACACCATATGTAAAAGTAGAAACCAAGAAAAACATTTCAATCATTTTTTGTTGGTGTAATTTGAACAGCATCATTGGGTTGTGTTGCTGTACTTGGTGGATGTAATGATGGGGCAGACTGGATGGTAAGGGCTCAAACTGCAGATGACATCTCCATTAAAATGATTCATGTTATCACAGGCTTAGGTCACAATAACAGGGCTGCAAATGCCACAGTGCTTGTCAGAAGCATCTCTTGCTGCATCCTCTCTGAGTGGTGCCAGTGACACATTCAAGACTTGTTCTGCGATACTCCAAGTGTTTAAAGACTAGAAAATGACACATGGAATAAATGGACATCCCAGGGGACCATTAGCAGGCTATCAGGCTTTCACTTTTCATTTTGAGTTGACATCCAGGATAGGTTAATGACAATCATGAACCCTTTCTATCTGGCCCTGGGGAAGTGTGCTGATGGGCTACCCAAAGTACAAAAAGCCACAACACAAAAAAGACATTTTAAATGGGAACCACTGTAGAACCTAAATCCTAAATAAGACAGTTCATGCTCCTGACTTTAGGCTATGAAAACTTTAGTCGTGTTGTATACTGCCAGCAGCAGGGAATTCTTAGGGAGGTTGGGGGCTAAAATTGAAGGAGTATCATTCAACAAATGAGATCAAGTGCTTTGGTTCTGTGATGGCCCCTGATCCATCCCTTGCACATGCTCTCCTCAGTACTTTCCAGCTGTGATAGAAAGTTCTGCTCTCTAACAATGCACAGGTCTTTCTCTAGGCTTATTCAATGCACGGTGCAGATGTGTAGGGTCTTAGTTGGCATCTGCTACATGATGAATTACTAAAGGTAAAAAGACAGCAAAAGAAGGCTTCAAGAGACACCTTCTGCTTTTCTATCAACATATTAATATTATCTGAATCCATCTGCCCACCTGTAACATGACTCTAAACAAATTCTAACATGACTCTAGACAAGGAAGGTAAATAGAAGTGAGAAAGAAGCATAGAGGTACCGAGTTTTGTCCCTTTCCTTATACTCATATGCCTTGGAGGCAGAACATCCCTTTTGCAACCTTTACCCCAGTGGTTGTGCTGCCTTCCTTTATTGAACCTACGGATTATTTTGAGTAATTCTTAAAATCAGATATACATAGCACCATGGGATTTGCACAGTGGGTTGTAAATGCAGACATATTTTCCACCTTGAATAGGATTACAGGACTGAAAATAAATACTCCAAGTAAATACACATAAATCCAAAGTAAACTCATAAAAAAATACTAATCAAGAAATAAAGACAAAATTATTGGAAGAAGGGGGAGATTATTTTTAAGTTAAAATCAGTAGACAAGAGCAGACAAGTGAGCAGAAAAAGTGTGTCTTTCAAGAGTAGGAGAATCCATGGTAAGAAATGAAACTGATGGGAGACTGTTCAAAGCAGACAGATATGGAAGAATATAAGGTGGGATGAGAGGTCAAGGGAAGGACTACTGCAGAAGTTACAGGAAAACAATGAAGATGAAACTGAAACAAAGCTGGGTGTAAGACATTTGCAGGCACACACTTATCTCTGTTCAAACATCAGTGTAGTTGTAAGCTATACAGACTGATATATATATGTACAGCAAAACCAATGGAGGATGCCAGAACTTTCATTCACGCACTCTTGTATGTGCCCCATCAAAAAAAAAAAAAAATTAATGTAAAGATATCCCTCAAAATAAGGCACAGAATAACAGAGACACAACAGACATCTACATAAATCGAACAATCAATACATAACCTGGAAAAGAATGAACCAGTAAAGTCATCTCTTGAGGATGAAGCTACTTTATCTCTTTCTCTGTGACCTACAGGAGAAGCTGTTATTACATCTCCATAATGCGAGCTCCTGGTGACACGGTCAAGCATCAATAATTCAGACAGTTTGCCCACAAGAAGGAAATGAAAATCATTACATGACAGCTTTTTTCTACTAGTATCTCTGGTGAGGTACATGGTAACATGTGCTTGCCCATACACCAGCACTGCACCTGGCCTAAGGAGGTTTTTTCTTCTATCATTCAAATACTCTGGGCAATCACATATACTTCCATACATAGTTATGCATCCTATGCATGATTTCTTATGTATAGCAACCTCCATAGTATGTCTAAATATTTCATTCTCTGCGCATGGTTGCTATCTGTAAATCACAAGTTATTCTAGTGATGCTTTGAAGCACTTGCACAGCTCTCTTCTGAAGACAGGAAAGGTTCCTATTTTCTCATTCAATTAGTTTTAATGACTTGATATTGGGTATCAGGGTACCTGTCAGGGTAAGCTGCCCCACAGCTAGATCTACTGGAAATGTATTATGTCAGGCAGCAAGAGAACGTGGCAAGGTATGAATAATGAAGGAAGGCACAACTTCTTCCAGGATATATCTATGACTTTAGATGCTCCTAAAGTCCAAGAGAATATGGAGCAAACAGGACTAAATGAAGAAACTGCAGAGAAAGAGTAACAAGTAGATGCTGGAGTAGCTACAGTGAGACTATTTGTTTTTTAAAGTAAATTAACAACTGCAGGGTATTCCATCACACTTCCGCAATCATTTTACATTAATATTCCTCTGATTTTAGCTTCACTGAAGTCAAGAGAGAAAATGTTCCTGATTGACTAATCTATAAGAAAGAATTATAACAGCACACAAGCAAGGCAGACTACTGTGATTTTAACCAGGCATTAGGATGGGGTCAGCAAGCCTCTTCACAGCACAGATCACTTGATCACAGATCATTTGAATGAATATGAGACTCACAAACAAAATTTTGAAGCACAGCAATAGTAACTCAAAGAAACTTAGAAACACAGTACTGGGGAGAGAGGCAGGAAATGTAATTTAGAGTCCAGATCTCCTTGATCCAGAAGAGCAAGCTGAACTTCTCTCTCCCTCATATTTCAGGGAAAATACCTGAACAATTCAGATACCAGATATTAAATAATCTGATATCAGGAAATTCTATGAAATATCAAGTCTACATTTCACTGGTTTTTACTGTAAGTATCTGAAAATAAAAATATTTTGTTGTAAATGAAACACTAAACTGAAGTCAAATTAAAATATTTCTAGTTTGGGGGAGTGAAGGGAATAAAAAAAATAAATGTTACTTCAGTCCAGTGTTTGGCTTCATGAGACTCAGGATTTGAAAACAGGGCAAATCAATAGGCCGATTTCTATACACCCCTTAGAAACAACAGGATTATAATTTGTCAGTGAAGCACCATATACACCTCACTGCCACTATAGAAATAATGAGCTGGCTACACTGTTTTGGCTTCTTGTGAGCCTTGTAATTCACAAGTTACATAGGTACCACCAAACAGAAGCCAACTAAATGACCAAAAGTAACACAGGAAAAAAAACGATGTTAAATATACTATTTCTTCTGCTACCGCTGTAACTAAGCATTTCATGGCAGGAGTTATACTTCATTCGGTTTGTATATTCAATGCCCAATTCAACGCCCCACATGTGTATTATACATGGACTAGATGACAGCTAGATAGGTAGTTAGTGCTACCCACACATGCACTCTCTGAAGCCAACGAGCAGATATCACTGAGCACTAACTTCTACTTGCTACCCACTGGGAACATAATTTGTAATCAGCCTTGGTTTCTGATAGTAGCAGCACTACAATTTTTAAAAACCTCTGAGAGACAATCATGAAAGACCAGAATTTGATGGGAGCAGTACTCAGTCATAGGTACATACAGTTGCCAAAAGCTGTACCGTAAGAGCAGAGATATGATGGCACCATCCTGCTGTGGTACAGTCAAGGACACTATCTGGTTGCATTACAGGTGTCCCCTCTCACCCCAGGCTCCACAAAAGGCAGTGCAATTCAAAATGGTGTAAAAGAGCCCATAGACCATCTTCAGTTATTACAAGAAAAAACACCCACCAAGTTGGTGGGTTTTTTTGGTCCTGGCAAGAATATAATGGGAGGGTAAAAAGGAAGAAGCACGAAGGCTCAGGAATGCACTGGTCTTTGGCATCAGCAGGATTTGGCTTCCACTCTGCTGCCACCTGGAATGAAGAGAAATTGCTTCCACTTCACCTCAGGATTTTCCATAAACAAGATACAATTATATATGAAACAGGCTAGAAAAAACAAAGGCAGATCTAATGGGGCTCTAAAAGGGTTTTGCTAAAGTGAAGAGCATGAGCTTAGCTGTTAATGGCAAAGCCACTGGAAACAAAATGTCAGCAGATTCACACCTGTCATTTGCTCTCCCATCCCATGTCCTCCCAACCCTGATCCTGGGGAGGTACAGAGTCAGCAAAACTCTCACAGGCACTGTGCTTAATTCACTCAGGCAGCTGGGACCATACACTCCCACAAGTCCTTCTCTCTCTCTACCATTTTCTCCCCTAAGCAATGCCTGCTGGTGAATGGTGTACACTTCCGCAGGAGAAAAGCTCTTCCCTACTTGCTCTCCCAGCGAGAAGGGGAGAGCCTGAACAGTAAGAGCTGTCAGTTCCTATCTTTCTTTGCCACTCAGCTTATTTCCTGATTCCTAAAATGAAGCTGCAGCTGCACTGGATGGATGTGCTTAAATGCAAGCCTCCGGAGATGGGAAAGTGCTGACTGCTGAATTGCCTTCTTTCACCTTATTCTGATGACAGTCTTTATACTCTCAACTTTTCTCCCTGTCCCCACTCCCACCCCATTCAAAGGGGAACCAGCAACCTGTTTACTTTGAATTTTTGTACAAGTTGTCCTTGTTGCATGCTCTCCCATATGCTTCTCTAAAATTATATCTACTCCAGCTTCCTCAAGCTAATGGGAATTGAAAGTCCACGAACTAGGACCTTGTATATATGCAGTTAATTGTTCCCACCATTGCCACCCAACACCAAAGAAACACAGCCTAATTATTTCATGTTCTCTGTTCCTTGAAAGAATTACTTCATGTTACCGAAAGAAAGCAGTTGTACTGCAGCCATAGTCCTACAAGGCACCAACCTTGAGACCAGACCCATGTTCCCAAGTTGTATCTAAAGTACTAGAGATTTCCAGTCTGACATCAGTCCTTGCAAGTAAGCCAACTCAGATTTTTATCTGTAGTTTAACAATCATTCAGCAAAGGAAAAATATTAGACAAATATTTTGAAACACAACCTGAACATTTTTCAAGGCTTGCTGGAGGAAAAAAAAATACAAAATTATCTAAGAAAAGGAGGAAAAATTAATAAATATTATATTCAGAACTGAAGAGAAGAGGAAGAAAGAAATTTGGTCAAATCTATAATCTTTAAATGAAATTGTAAGAAAGTTTGGGGTTTTACAAAGCCTTGTCTCCTGTCACTTTCCTACATGATTAAAATCATAAATTTAAACAATCTGTTCCTTCCTTTTCCCTCTCCTCTGCCAGAAGATATAATTTAAAGATTTTGACTCCTGGTTGTCCAAACAAAATGTAGCACAGCAACAGTCACTACTGCTATCACTGGAGCAAAATACATCTGGGCCATCAAATCTCACATTTCAGCTTTTCCTTGTTTTCACATCATATGGGTGAGAAATTCAGAGTCCACAGGTCAGACAAAATTTACTGTTGCATTTTGCTTAGACTCAGTAGAATTGTGGTAAAAGTGAGCCCAGTGATTTCTTGGATTCTACTGAGATCAACTCACCCTGTTACATGTGTTACACCTTAGTTATCAGAAAGGCCCATAGGGACTTCAGTAAGAAGCAATCTGCCATCTTTATCAAATAATCAGTCCTTATTAAATACACCCACCAAATTACAACTCACAGTTCCCAGTCCTAGAATCAGTTCAGCCTCCAAAAATCAGATGCTGTTCTTGTTCCAGCACCGAGTTATCCTAGCCTAAAGAAACAGTGAGTGTGTACCACTACCAAAAGTGGCAGCCAATAAAATGGTTAATGTAGCTAATGAGCACACAAGGGAGACAGCAACAGCCTGGACATCTCGTGTTCCCTCCTAAGCCTGAAACCAAAGGCCTTACTGAACCAGCTCCCTCCCCAGTCAGTCATGTGTGTGCCCATCACCAGATCAGGCTGGTCACAGTGTTCGTGAAGTCATGTCTGACCAGATTTTTGCCTTGGAGCTGGGGGGTGCCAGTCTCTTTTCCTTAGAGCATTGAGAGGGACGCTAGTTCTGTGAGTTACACTGGTAAATTTATTAAATTAGGCTCAAAAAGGAGAGGTTAATTCATGCAAAAAAGAGAAATAAGTGGGTGAGAGAACAAAGATGACAGTAAAGCTGAGCCTTGTGATCATGAAGCGGTGCTGGGACAGAAGGGGGACTCCTAGCATTGCATACTGTGAAGACTTCAGCTACAGAAAGCATAACTCCCTATACTTCCATGTCCTTCCTTGAGGATTTGGAGGTCACAGACCCAAACCAGAAACCATCCCAGAACCCTCTCTTCTCCCAGCCATAGTTAAAATCTCCCATTCTGCTTTCAGTTAAATCAGCTCCCTGCCTCATACTTGCACAGGTACACACATGCACATCCCATGGGTCCTATATAGCTTTGCTCTCTTTTATGAGTTTATGTTTAGTACCAACCTGCAATGTAAATTGCACTGCAAAAGGGCAAAACTTTCTGGCTTTCCTCTTTTCCTACCCATCTTTCCAACTGTAGGATTATAGGATTTTCAGAATAGCTCAAAATAACTTTTTACTCACAGTATAAGTTCAAAAATCTGGGAAAAAAAATTTAATATTCACATTTAAAAAATCCTATGATGAAAACATGAAGCACCATATTCATCCATATTTTCTTCAGCTTTGGTTCACTTTATAAGGAAACTGAAGATACTGACTTGGCAAAAATAATACAGGTAGAAGCACCGAGGTATAAAAAATAAAAACGCCTTACAAATTCAAAATTCTTATAAAGTCTCAACAAAAACTGGTAAAAGAGCTATAGCAGCTGACATATAATATGTCATAAATAGCCTTCTAGAAGGGAAACTACTTACCAAGCCCTTAGATATGTGTACCCCACCAGAATAAAACAAAATGGAAGAGGCTTGCCTTGGGAATCAAGTCTGCAGTAAGACTTGGTTGCATTAACTGACCCTAAATGCTTGGAAAATCACTTGGAAGTTAGTACAATTGCTGGTGGCACTGGCAAAAG
This sequence comes from Neopelma chrysocephalum, assembly GCF_003984885.1. Lineage (NCBI taxonomy): Eukaryota > Metazoa > Chordata > Aves > Passeriformes > Pipridae > Neopelma > Neopelma chrysocephalum. The sequence continues at coordinate 18,799,859 of NW_020897693.1, forward strand.
CATGATTGTGTCAAGTTAAACTTCAGTTTTTTCCTCCAGCTTTTGTGCAAGCCAGTTCTAAACTAACCACACTATAACAACACCAAATGGATATCTGACAAAAGCATTGTGTAGATGAGTACACAGCCAGTTTCAAGAAAGTTACTGGAAAAATATATTTGATTGCTACCAGTATGACTCAAACTTCCCAGAACTTCCAATCACCTTACAAAGAAATGGAAAGAAAATATTGAAGGGTCCAACTTGCATAATCACAATCAGACCTCTCAAAAAACAGATGCCCCATATTCATATACTTCATCATCAACACACAAGTACAGTTCACAGCCAGAGGTTAAAGCCTAGGAATTTTATAGTATATACATAAAAACTGCCAATACATTCATAATCAAGAAGAAAAAAAACTCCTCTTACAGCCTGTTGGAGAAGCCCCCTTTTAGTTCTGTTAAGAAAAGAGGAGGTTCAAAGTTAATCTGGTGGAAAATAAACACTGAATTCAATGTCTAGTAAAAAAAAAAAAGGTGGTTTTATCTCAAAAAAAAATTAAAAATTAGCTCTTTGTATGATCAGAGCCAACTTTAGATAAAGCAAAAATTCATAGAAACCACTATTGCAGGAAACTGGGACTGAAAAGGGTTTTAGGGTGTAAAGAAAGTTGTCTGTTGTATTCTAAGAGCCATACCAGTATCAGCAGAGTTTAAAACTGATTTTCTGCAAAGAAAAGACCTAGAATAGCTTCAGAAGTAGGAGAAGCTGTCATTCTACACAGGATAGATTTTGTGTTTTATGTGACAGTGGCAGAAAAAAAGGCAGATACTGTAAACAGAAGCAGAGACCATTTGACTTAAAAGACCTGAGAGTCTGAGCAAGTCAATCTGGTATTTACGCCAAGCATTATCAGTAGGAAATTCTCTGAATCTGATTTCCGAGGCCGTTCCCTCGTTAAAGTCATTAAGCTCTAATTAATGGCTCTGTGAGGTGGAGGGATCTGCTTTGGCATCCATTAGGATGGAGACTCAAATGTCAGACCAGCAATGGCATTAGGCAGACTCCGGCATTTTGCCCAATGCAGGATTAGCATTGACGCATTCAGCATCCTTTGAAATCTTAAGCTTTGTAAGAAAATTGCAGGTTTTCTCTCTGCCTGTGTGATGGATAGCATCTCTAAGTAATTTGCTGGTCCATTACCAGGAAACACCTCTCCAACAGAGCAGGAAGGAAAGATTCAGCATGGTCCAGTTGCAGAGTCCCTCTCCAAAATAAAATTAAAAACAGCCAGAACCTAAACCCTGGAGATGCCTTTGGCATGTGAAGAGAAAGATCTTCACATGAAAGCACTCTGCACAGTTTGGAAGCTGGCTAAGGAAGTATTAGAGTATTACCAGGTTGAACAGCAGTCAAGTATAGAGTGGTACAGACCTCTCAAGCTAGACAAAAAGAAAAACACCATAAAAACATAAACCAAGATGAGATTTTCCCTTCTCTTTTGCCCTCCAGCCACCACATAGGTCTTTTCCTTATAACTGGAAACCTTCACAATTCATGAAGAGTTTTATCCCTGCAAACAGGACACTGCCAGCAGCCAAAATGAGGCATCAGTAAGCTTCATTTATTTTTATTATCTGTCTGTCCTCCCCCCATTCACCACCACTGGAAATAAGTGTAAGAGATTAGACCAGGCCAGCAGTGAAATTAGACATTTGCCCTCAGATACGCATGTGCAAACACCAAGCTAGCTGGCTAGTTAAGCAAATAGGTGCTGACTGGGGAAAGGGCTGTGAGGAACACGCAGGACAATTATTATTGCACTTAGAGAAAGCAAGGCCCAATGCCAATGGTCCCTGATTCAGACAGACGCCAGTCAACACAGGGATGTAAAGTTTAACCTGTCAGGAAGTAGAGAAGTTTTGCAAACTGAATTTTTTGGTAACTGCTGCTACAGCAATGGGATAGAGGCAGCAAAGTGAGACACCCAGGGAGCTGGGCATTGTTTTAAAAGGCCTAGATGGAGCTATGATCAGAGTGACAGAGTAAACACAAACCCACAGAGGCACCTCTGTTACCTGATGCACAGTAACTCTCTTCCACACCAAATAACACCAAAACAAATCAAGATACAAAAATATCTCTTTGTGATTCAAGTCTGAGAAATGGCAGGTAGAAAACCAGACCAAAATGCTTCAGAACTAGAAATTTTTGGAGTTTGGTTTGGTCCTGAGTGTTTATTATTTCCTTTGATTTTTTCCCTTTGTCACGCCTTTTCTTCACATCCGTGCCTGGAAGCTGCAGCAAAATGCAACCAACAAATTTAGCTGTGCAATAGTTTCCATGTTGTTTTATGAAACAAAATGGAAGCAGAGAAGTGCAGAAAAAAAATTATTATCTAGCTGGATTTTTTGAAAAATATTGCAGTTAGTTTGAGCAGCCATCAGCTTGTGATACGATGTACATATTGACATGCAGAGCAGGAAAGCAGATGAGTAATGAACAGCAGTGAGACACAAAGCCAGGAAGAACAGAATATGTCGAACTGTACTAGAAAGAACCAACTTTAAATGCAACAACTAAACAAACAGAACAAGCACACAACAGGAAGCATGGAAACAGTAGCTTTGCTGCACAGTTTTAAGAAGCAGACACAGAGTTTACACAACACATTAGAGATTTGCACAGCCAGCAGCAAGGCTGGGAACTTGAGTATCTGCACCAGTCCCAGCATCTTGATGGCAAATCACCTCACCATTCAGGACTTTTCTTTCCCTTCCCCATAGAAACTGGGTTTCAAACTTAAAGTGGTAAATGCCAGAGAAACCGTGTTGGGAACTAGTGCTCTCAAGTTCCTCCTATTTCACAGGGTCAGTGTTACAACATTTCACCTTCAGTAGGAATGAAAAGAAGAAAAAAAAGAAAACAACCCACCAAACCTATTTTAGCTGAGTTCCAGAGTTTTTTACAATGCATGCCTTAACCTAATCTTGGAGAGACAAGTCATATTTTCTTATTACTCTAAGGCAGAAATGTAAGCACCTGAATGCAATCAGTGTTACAATTGGAAGCTGCAGCACAATGTGTTCTGTATAGAGTGGACAGACAGTTCATGAACTGAAGTTTCCTACAGGCTTGAGGTCATGTAGTAAAAAGACAGATTTAGGTTTTGTTAATGCATGTAAAATGCACTGAATTAGCAAATCCAGGAGTGGATTCAGTTTTCCACAACAAACACCTTCACATCAGCTTAAAGCCATCATGAACATGCCTTTAAGTGAGCAATCCTAAGGATTCTGCTGCATGAGAAAACTGCACTGGCTTTAAGCTAGCACAGAGCTTTGATTCACAAACCCTCATTAGTCTAGCAGTGATTGATCACTTGTGCTAAGTACTGCAGTCCCTGCTTCATTACCGTATCTCCCTACCCATAATTACCTTCCCCACAACAGATTCCACAAAATGTTTATTGCCTCCCTCTCCCAATAACTTGGTTACAAGGCCAAATGCAAGGTGCTGCACCTGAGCTGGGGCAACCCCCAGTATCGCTACAGACTGGGTGATGGACAGATAGAGAAGGACTTGGGGGTGCTTGTGGGTGAGAGACTGGACATGAGCCAGCAATGTGCACTTGCAGCCCAGAAAGACAATTGTGTCCTGAGCTGTGTCAAAAGCAGCATGACCAGCAGGTCAAGGGAGGGGATTCTGCCCCTCTGCTCTGCTCTGTTGAGACCCCACCTGGAGTGCTGCATCCAGATCTGGGGTTCCCAGCATAGGAAGGACATCGACCCGTTGGAGTGAGTCCAGAGGAGGCCACCATGTTCATTAGAAAGATAGAGCACTTCTCCTATGAGGAAAGGTTGAAAGAGTTGGGATTATCCAGCCTGGAGAAGGCTTTGGGATGGCCTAATTATGGCCTTCTAGTACCTGAAGGGACCCTACAAAAAAGATGGAGAGAGTCTATTTACAAGAGTATATAGTGACAGGACAAGGGGGAATGATTTAAACTGAAGAGAGTAGGTTTAGATTAGATATTAGGAAGAAATTGTTTTCTGTGGGGGTGGTGAGGCACTGAAACAGGTTGTCCAGAAAAGTGGTGAATGCCCCATCCCTGGAAGTGTTCGAGGACAGGCTGGATGGGGATTTGAGCAACTTGGTCTAGTGAAGGGTGTCTCCATGCATGGCAGGGGTTTTGGAACTAGGTGATTTTTTCAAACCCAGGCCATTCTATGGTTGTAGTCACTGCCATTCACAGGCCAGCCATTGAAGTCACCAATTTACCACAGGCAAACAGTAGCAATGACAAATGAGAGAGAGATTCTACAAACTTATTATCAGGCAGCAGACTGCAGCATGGATGGGGCAGACTGGGAAGGTAATGTCCTTTTTACAACCTTGAGGCCTTAAACTGGGGCAAACCCCTGTTTTTCAGTGGTATATTGTTGTCTTTATGTTGGATGCTATGCATAGTATTTGTGAAATCAATAGAGAGTTGCTTGTAGCTGCCTGCAAAAGCAATACAAAGAGGCCATCTGTAATTTCGAAAAGTCAGTCTGAACTGATTAGCAGCACTAATGCTCCTGTGAGATGCATCCACATGTTGGGATGAAGGAAGCTCTACAAGCTTTTGAAAGCAGACCAGCATACTAACTAAATACACAGACCTCTTACCTTTTTTAATAAATGTTTATAAATGTTTAACTTCAATGTATATTGTACATACCTCTTCCACGGTCCACATTTAACAGATATTTAGAGCAGCAGAGCTAAAACACAATGAAGATTGTCTCACATGCCAGCCATGTGTTCAAGAAAATGAAGGACCACTTGTTACAGCTTAAATGAAGTTTACATGGAGAACTGAAGCAGGAAATATCACACAGAGGCAGAAGCATCTGCAGTCAGAGAAAGTATTGCTTGAACAAAAGTTGTGTAGGGAGGTTACCTTCAGTTTCCCTTCTCACAATGTATAATAAAGAAATTATTTGAAATTCAGTCATATCCTGCTTGAAAAGGTCTTCAAGGAACTGTAACTTGCCTTGAAGGAAACAAGATGGGGGTGGGGAGAGGAAAGTAGCGGGTGATTGCATATGAGAAGGGAAACATAGCTTTCCAGTGTTCCTCTGGGCCATACTCTCTCTGCCTTGCAGTCTGCCTTGCATTCCCAACTACACTGTTCTTTCATGCTGTGCTATCTACCAGTATGCAAAAGCTGTAACTCCTTTGCTGGGAGACAACAGAATTCATGAAGTGTCTCCTTTGCCCAGACTGTGCACCTGGGTGTGTAGTTCACTGAGGTGCTCATTGCAGTCTTCATGAGGATCAGGGTTGATATTTGATATCTGAACTTCCCCAGGGAACTAAAATGAATCTTCCCTAATGGAAGCTGTGGTGGTGGGCATGAGAAGGTGGCCATTCTGTACTGTGAGACAATCATTCAACTGTTCATTGTTCAGAACTTCAAAATCTTAAGCAACTGGATCAACATGCTAATAAACCTTCAGTGGTTGTACACTGGTAAGAAGGAACCAGAGGGTCACAGAATTTGAGGGGCTATCCAGGAAATCAGTCAGTTGTCACAGCAGAAAATCCTTCTACAAGGTCAGAGGATCAGTGTAAAAATGCACAACAGAGAGGTTGCCAGGCAACTTGATTTTGATTTTGAAGCAGTAAGCAAGAATATGGTACGACTGCTTCAACCACCTCTATGAAACAGTTTTTTAGAAACAAATGCAATTTTCACAAATGTTTCAAGCCTCTCCATCTATAAGCTAAACATGAAGATCAACCCATCACACTGTTTGTGCTGCCTCTTGACCTTGAAGCTATTCATACATTGTCTCACTCTGACTCATGACACAGTCTACTGTGCCATATCCTGCTATAAATTTAATCTCTGTATTTACATTTGAATGGGAGACACTTAGCTGTCCACCAACACAGCAATATACATCCTCTTTTTTTGGGATCAGCTTCAAGCAATTAAATGGAAAAAGTTAGTTTCATACACTTATCATAGCTCCCCAATCTGCTGCGATATGCCCAAGAGAATGCCATCACATTTCTTACAACTGCATGTAAACATGCTTTCTGCACAGTCTCCACTACCATGCTCTCTATACTGGCAAAGTTACCAAATCTTATAAATAACTTTGAAATAATTTGAACCTACCCATTTTTATGCAAATATCGTATGCAGCTTCTGCCTCATGATATTCAAAGAACATTTGTTATGCTTTCCAAATGGAACCAGTTATGTGTTTTAAAATATATAAATTCAGCATACAATACAAAGGAGATAAACACTCAGCACCTATTTAACTCTATTTTGCTGTTCTAGTAACCCCAAGTAAGATAAACCTTTTCAGAAGTCACTACCTATTTCACAGTAGAAATTGTAAGATCTTTTTCCCCACAATTTTTGCTTTGGCAGATCTTGGGCCATCCAAAACAGATTCACAGAATAACTGAGGCTGAAAGAGAATTCTGGAGTTAACTGTCCAGTCTGCTCAAAGCAGAAATAACCCTGAAGCTAAATAAGCTTGCTCAGGGCCTTGCCCAAATTATTTGAAGACCACAGACACAAGAAGGTCTCCCATGAGAAACAGCATGAATTCAAAGGTGAAACTACACCACAGGACAAGACAGATACTTCAATTCTTATATGCATTCATTACTATACACTATTCTCCTTTACATCCTTGTCTAGCATAGATTCATTGAAGAACTTCCACCTAATCCATCCCCTCACCTGAGGCAGGAGCGGTATGCAAAAATCACCATAAACAGATGTTCATATCACTGATACTTAAAAACTTCAGACTTTATAATCTCCCAAGGTAGCTCTTCTTCTAGTGCTGTCTTCCTAACTGTACAAATAGCTTTCCCTTAAAATCTAATCCCAAACTCTCCTTGCAAATACAACTCATCATATTCTCACCTTTTTAGTTACCTGAGAATATCTGATCGATATCTTCACTACAACTACATGGCATATATTAACAATCATATTCATATGTATGTATTAATTATATTTGTTAATATATTATTATATACATTTTATAATATATTACAATATAATGTATTATATAAATTTTATAATATATAATATTGTGTGTTGTATACATTTTATAATATATCACAATATTACATGTTATATTAAATTTATTGTTGATATATTAATATTTATCATATTTTTTCCACACAGTTCCTTTCATCTTTCTACACAGGGTATATTTTCTAGAACTCTGATCTCTCTCACATTTGTCTATCACTGTCAAGACATGGTGTCAAAACTGGATACTTCTGTATTTGTATATTTGATTTTTCCTTTTTCTAATCACTTGTCTGTACTGAATTTCATCTTATTGGATTTTACATAATTTTTTTTCAATCTGCCAAGATCATTATGAATTCTAATTTTGTCCTTCAAAAGGCTGACAATCCTTTCTGACTTGATATTATCTGCAAATCCCATAAGCATGCTTGTCCTCCCATTGTCAAAATAATACATTAGAATATTGAATAGTGCTGGACCCAAGACAGATTTCTGATGACCACACTTGAATGCTCTCTCAGCTTGACAAGGAACTATTGATAGACTACTCAGTCTAGTTTTTCCACTGGTCGTGTCAATCTTATGTGGGTTCTGCTTCCTGAGTTTGCGTACAAGAGTGCCATGCAACACTGTGCCAAGCCTTACTTAAAATCAAGACACATCGCAGCTGTCACGTCTACTTATCCCTTAGGCTGATAGCATGAACACGACTGGTTCAAGCTTTGATACTAAGATATAACAGAAATCAATTTGAGTATCATGTTCAGCAGTAGATCAGAAATGGTCATTCACACAGGTACACACAAGGATTCAACTACTCAGCATGATGCACTGCAACATTTCTGCCAGAATTTCAGCCTGTGCCTAGCAGAGAAGAGTCCTGCCCAGACTTGTTTGCCTCCTCTCTACACTGGACTCTCACTAGTTGGGGAACTTCCATGTTGTGTCCCATATGCTTCAATTTGCTAGTAATGGGTGAAGTCTAGACACCCATTGCTTCCCACTTCACAACATGGGAATTTGGAGCTATTTGACCATAAAGCTTGTTTAGCTCACAAAATTATGAAAAGATTTTGTAATTTGTGTTGGTTTCTTTTTCTTACAGGAATTCTATTGTGTTTCTCATGTCTTCTGACTTCCCCTTCCCTTCCCATAAGCAGAAGAGCCTTTACTTACCAGGCTTCTGCTAAGGAGTCCTCAGCCACTTCCACAAGAAAAGCTGAGGGAAAGGTAGAACAGCTTCTGACCCAGATAACCACAGATCCTGCCAGGCAACCTTGTGGTTGTTCCTCTGATACATTAATTTGCCACAGGTGAAGCCAATCTAGGCTCTATTATCTAGGATGGCCCACTTTCTGTGGGAGAGTGCCAAATTTCATAAGCTCTGTTGTATGTCACCACTACTGTCTTGGATGTACAGTCCAATACAGAAAGAAGAAAGAATGAAAGAGAAGGCGAAGGAACACAATATTTAAATTGAGTTAGGTAGTCAACAGGCACACAACAAAAAGAACCCAACACCAGGCAGAAGTAAAGAGATCCAGGTGGATTCCCAGGCTGGTATGGATGCTGTAGTGTCACTGAATATCTGCCTTGCAGGTGTAATTTCAATAAATACTCACAGCACTCCACAAAGAGGAACAGCTGAATCCAAAGATATTTAAGAGGCTAACAAACAAGAATCTTCACAGATGTATACTCCTGCTTAAAAAAAAAAAAAAGAAGAAAAATCGCTTTCACCACAGACCCTGTACTTCAGCATGGAATAACCTTAAAATCATAACCTTAAGTATCACTTTTACATATACATTTGTATTTACCCACTTCACAGTCATATGAGGCACCAAGTACAGAGTACAGCTAAATGAAACTTCAATGATTTCTAAATACAAGCCATATGCTCAACCTTTCTGACCTCTACCAGATTCTCCCTGGGTTTTGCTTCAAAATAGTAATCTGTGGATACTATCTGCATGTAAATTATGGTACAACACCCTAAAATAGGACTGCATTGAAAACTGGGTCTAGGACTCTCCAGAGATGGCTTAAATTTAAGTGAACGTTCAAATGCACTTTACAGATGGCCTGGAAAAATGTCAAATCTCTTAAATATATCAAGTAATATTTGTACTTACACACCCTCAGAATCTGCTCTATTTACACTATTTCCTATTGCAATTCTGCAAACATGACTGTAACCTGACATTTTTCTACTAGCAAGTTTAAACTGGTGAGTAATTTGAATTGTAACAAAATACAAAGCCAGCTGAACTGGTTCTGGGTTCAGATTTCTCTGTAAATATTGCATGTGTCCAGTTATAGCTTAAATCATGATACGAGGACAGTCACGTGGCATCACCTGTTCATTGACACCTGCACAAATTCCCTGGGTGGTGCTGATGGGTGAGCTACATCCCTGGCCTTTGTATTTCATACTTGGTTCCTGTGGAACTGCTATAAAGCCATGAATTTTACATCAACACTTCATTGTTTCCTCTGAAACTGACAGTGTGGTGCATTTCAAAACAGGAGAGAAAATCCAGAAGTATATAGGTGGAGAGATTTCATTCAGGCCATTATGTATTTGATTTTTTTTTAACCTGAAGTGTGGGAAAACAATAGTGATGGCATAGCTTTGAAAGAAATCAAAGACCTAAAACAATAAATGACTTAAGCTAGCTAGATTTTAACTGATGATTGTTGCTCTAGGATATACTTTAGAAAAGTGATTTGCCAGCACTGTAAAGTAACTAATCCTTGGAAGAGCAAGTTGTGGAGATTCTATGTGTAAATCCTTGTCTAAATGTTTAAGTGCTAATGGACAGATAGAAACCAATTAAGACCGCAACTGGTGTTGATGCACTAATTAACATTAAACTTGAAAATTACATTTGTTCATCAAATGCAAATGTACTAAAATTATGCTTTTTATATACAGATGCTAGTCAGAGGTGGGAAAACCTCTCAAAAGAAAAATGTTAGTACATTAAATGGCCTAGCAAAAGCATTCAAGACTGAAATAAAGAAGCACACTGATGCCAGTGAATAGAGCTACCCTACTTCTCAAAAGAAGTGTGGTCAGACTCCTTCCCTGATCCATCCAAACCTGTTCAGGAACCACCTTGCTCTCCAAGCACTACACCGCCCTATGCAAGAGCTTTACCTCTCCTGATTCGTCCCAAACTCCTTTCCTTAAACAAACACCCTTTCACCCACCTGTCTCTCTCTCTCTCTCTCTCTCTCTCTCTCTCTCTCTCTCTCTTTCTTTCTCTCTTTCTTTCTCTTTCTTTCTCTCTCTCTCTCTCTCTCTCTGCATTCCAAGCCAGCCTCCTAGAAAGCCTCCACACCTTTAGCTGTCCCATCCAGAGACCCCTTCTTCCTTTCATCTGTTTGAACTTTCCAATGCATTCAAGTAGATGATTCTAAAAACTGGCTCATATCTCTCAGTGTTTCTCTACCCCTGTCCCTCACAAGCCAGTGTCTTTTTCTTCAGTCTGCATAGACAAGACTGCTACCTTTACTTTGGACCTAACCCTTTCCTTCTACCAAGCTCCTACCTGCCAGTGGCAGTCAGTGTTGTTTGATTGCAGCAGATAGTCAAGCTTTCCTCATCCCTGTCTCTCCTGCAGGCTCCTACCTCACTTTCCAATATGGGTTACGCTCCTTGAAAAATCCCACATGCACGCTTGACCACCTCAAAAGGTAGGAAAACCAATATTAATGTACAGATATAGGAAATACTACAAACAAGGCTTAAAAAGCTTTGCTGTATATTTAAATAACACAGCATTTATTAAATAAGGGGAAGGAGGGAAAGAAAGAATCCTCCAGCCTAGCTTGAGATGGAATGGGGGCAGACATTTACAGCTTTTAAATATTCTGCTGATTGCAGACCCAGTTTGACATTCCCACTCTCCATAAACTCCTCTGGAAATGTTTCCACTCAGCGTAATGAAGCTTGTCATGCTCCCTCTTCACCTTCAGTCTTCAGCTGTTGCCTTGTATGGGAACTAATGAGACAACCGGCCACATTTCTATGCACCTTACGTAGGAAAGCTTAAGCACCTAAAGCAATTGCATACAGATGCTTTGCCAGAGCAGGGTATCTCTAAAAATGGGTCAGAGGCAACTGAGAGGAGCATATTAATATAAGCTAGGTTTGTGTATCTGTCACAAAGGAACCCAAATACAAGTTTGAGTTTGTATTTGTATTGGGATATATGGGGAGAAGTATTGTGTCTTCTCTTCCCTTTGTTCTGCTGCTTTTATATGCTTCTCTAAACTTCCACAGGACAGAGTATAATAAAGGGTGCATTACTCTCAAGCACACATCTTCATTTCATAAAGCAAGGGGTCTTCATTTCTACAAACCTTACCTCTTCCTGGTAAGCATGGACCAGGCAGGAAGGTGAGTGAAGCTTTGTGAAACAGCTGGGAAGGAGCCAGTGGAGAGCAGTAGAATTTTTGCTTGTTATTGCTCTTAAGTCTCCTTTTGCAGCTCCGGGGAGACTCCTTGGGAGACTACTTCACGGACATGACTGCGTTTGTTTGAAAACTCTCCCAGAGAGAGACAATTATTTCTGCAGCTTGATAAAGGCAATGTAAATTAGTCAAATATCACTACTTAATCCTTAATAGATGCTGGTGCAGAGGAAAAAAAAACCCTCTTAAATCACTATACTCATGACACAAGATTACAGAAGTGTCCCATACTGCAGCTAATTAGATATGGCAGTGGATCAGTGCTAAAGAATTTAATTTCTTCCTTCTTCTAAGTGAAAATATGAAGTAAAAAAAAAGGGGGGGAAGGGGCCTGCAGGAGAGAAGATGCATTTACAGCTACTGTTTACTCCTGTCGTGTATTCCTCCAATACTAGGGTAAAATTATTTATTACTCCTACTTTTCAGCAATCTCTTTAAATGCTTCTAAACTTACAAGGAAATGAGGAGATTGCAAGATCAACTTGATGACATTGCAATTGAGCCAATAACTATTTCAAGGTCCAAATCTAATCTATCCAACACAGAAGAGTAGGACCTCCATGGATCTGAAGTGACATTCACACGGTCCTATACAAAACTCATCTTCAAAAGTATTAACACAACTTGCATTCATTACACTGTCAATTCTAACTGGAATTCTGATAGGAAACCTTTTCAACATGACCAGGATGCTGATTAGATTTTTGATCAGGCCATTCAGGTGCTGTGCAGATACTCTTGAATGATCCATGTAAATGGATTATTCTTTAACAGAAGACAGAAGTGAACACTAAAAACACGCCCTGTCTTATCTGCACACTGTTCATTTAGATGGATGACACCATGCCAAAAGTAGATAGCTAATCCTGAATCACAGGCAGAGTAAAAGCTTCCCTCACAATTAAATGAGAAAAGGAATTTCTTTTAATTAAGCCAGACCTTGCACTGATCAACATGAGCTTATAATTTACACATCCCCTTTTGCTCAATAATTACTGAGCAATTTAGGAGACAAGAAAAGCTGCTACCAGGACAGGCAATTAAATCCTAACAAATGATCTGTACTTGGGATTCACCTTTTCCAATTGGTCTCCTCCAAGACGCCATGTTTACTGCTGACATCTGAATGCCTAATGAAGAATAGCAGTATTTCATCTTCTGGAATAAAAAGTTGGAGTTATAGCCTTGGAAAGAAGTGTCAGTCAGAGCCATGTGTGAGTGACAATCAAGTCACTCACAAAAGTGAAACAAAATAAGAGGGTAAAGTTAAAATTCTTTAGGAGTCTTCACTTGGATTACTTGGACACTACTGAGAACCCTTCCAAATATATGTTCCTTCTCTCTCCTTCCTTAATTCCCTAGTACTGACCTATCCTGCTAGTCATGACCCTTTCCAAGGCCTAGGTATATCATCTTAATCCCTTCCTTCCTCCATTCGTTTTTGGGGAAGTCTCAGTTCAAACATGACACAGATAACTGATGTGCCAGAGCCTTGTGAAGATAAGGACCAGAAAACGCTGTTTTCCCCAGAGAAAGCAGGGCTTTCATCACCATCTGCATATGCCTTCAGATAAGGCTGTATAGGAAAACATAAGGTATATGTTTGGACAACCTTCATTTTCACTCCCCTCTACTACCATCAATTTGGAACCAGGGGTTTTTTGTTTTCTTTCCCCCTCCTTTTAGCACAAATGGGTCAGTGAACTTCACAGCTTGAAACCTTGACAGAACCATCTGTTCTTCATTAAAAGCCATTAATGACAATGATAATGGCACTAATTAGGCTGTGTGCAAACATTCACACGCTTCAAGAGCTCCAGAGCTACAGGCGATCAAAGGTCCAAATTGAACCAGCTGCTGTACACTATCAATGAGAACTAAGAACCTCCACCCCAAATACAGGGACAAGTAGTCAAGCATCCAGATGGACATGTGGAGCAGATTATTCCAATACCCTAATAAATCAAGGTCTTTTGCCTTTGTTTCCATTGTTCTTCCACCATTTCCTCTTCACTGTGTGCTAAGAACAATTGGGAAACACCACCACAGCCTGTGAGCATGTGTTCTCATAACCACATGCCAGTTTTAGTTCTTTTGTGCATAGACCTGAGTGTGCATGCAGGGCTTGAAGAAGCACATCACTGCGTTACACCTGCAAACTGTTCCCAGTAAATGTACTGACTTGCTACTTCTTCCAAACCTGACTTCTGGAAGTCACTTTGTTATTCCCTGCCTTGGGTTTCCTAGTTTCTCAGAGTAGAGACAATACTCCTGCACAGGCATCTGTCACAACTGCTTCAGAAAGGTTAGTGCTATGAAATCCTTGATACAAACAACATCTGGAACTTGGAGCTACACTAATAAGAGTTTCCTTTTAATGTAACAGCTCAATTACAATAACCATATGATTGCAAAAAACCCTGATCCACAGAAACACCATCCAGTGCAGCAAGGCCTGCTGGATCAAGGGGTGTCCTTGCATGTGGAAAACTGGAAATCCAGGCCTGCCTCTGGTCTCAGTTTCCTCTAGAACATAGGAATGTCTCTTCCATGTTCTTACCTTTGGGAAATAAACACCTGTAAAAGAGGGATGATGAAACCGACCTCTTCGTAAAATGCTTTGAATTACATTCTAAACCTGTATTTTATAATAAAGGTCCAATAACAGTACTCCTGGGAAGTGTATCCAGGCACATTCTCCTGACAGGTGTACAGCATTGTTCATGTATGTATGTATACTAAAGGTATAATGTAGGTACAGTGTTCAGGTATGCACAGTAGTGAATGAGAAACACATAAGTTGCAACACAACCACCCACTCAGCACATCATGCATTAAAAGCCAGTGTAGTTGCTGAGACCCTGCAGACAGCAGTTACTATGGATGCAGAACTGGCAGGGAGAATAAGCCCGAACAGTACTGCTATGCAACTGGTGGGAAACATGGTATTTCAAACTAGGCTAAGCCCAAACAATCAACACCAAGTTTTAAAATTAATTCAAAATATAGAACAACCAAATGCCTTGTTGAGGCTTTGAGCCAGAACTGAGCGAAGAGAGATCCACTCACTCTCCTGTAGCATGTCTTTCTCAGATGTGACCATTTCAGACTGACCACACTGACTCTTTGCTAATACCAAAAGCCTAAGCGAGGTCCCAACCCTTACAATTCTCCCAAAGAAACAAGTTTCTGGCCACTTCCTCACCTTCCTGCCTTAGTTTTTCAAGGGAATAGCAGCATGTTGTTCATAATGGACTAACAATTCCAAAGACAGGAATGGAAAGCAATGGCCAGGAGTTTTTTAAGCTCCAGTGAATTTTTAGCATCAAGGACAGGGACTTCTTGAAAAAAAATGAAAATTCTGAGAACAAATCTGATAACGTTCCAGCTACGAAGACAAGAACCACCTAGTCCCCTGTTTTACAATACTATAAGGGTCCTCCGCTTCTTGTATTACCTTATTCACCTTACAATCTGGGGACTAACATTTCACCTGAACCATCTTCCTCTGACAGAGGGCAATTCTTCAGCTTTTACTGCTTATTCTGTAGTTTCACAGCCTTCTTACAGGAAGTCTTAAATAGACTAATCCATTCCTACCGTTCTTCCATCATCATAACGTATCAGCCAGGATCCCAAAATCCTCTTTTCAATTTCAGAGAATTAATAATTGGATCAGAATATTTCTTAATATTACAGTATCTGATAATAAAAAGCTGTAAAACATCACCTAACTGGTTTGAAGAAATATCTAGTAATGAGACACCTCTCCTGTATAATAGGCTGGTGTACAAAAATCACCAACTGTGGAAAACCTGCGTTAGTGTAGTTATAAAAAAAAAAGTAACTGTGCAATTTCAAAAGCAATATGCAGTTACTTTACTGTTGCTTTGTAGAACGTAAAGTTTTATTTTGTTTTTATGTTGGACTTTTTTTTTCTCCAAACATAAATCGCAGCATAAACCACCTGAGAACTTAGCACGCACTGACTAGTGGTGTTAGAGGGCAATACTGTATGAATTTTTCACACAGCAGAGTACAACATATGTTGGCTAGAATCATGCCTGCTTAAATATGAAACTCAAATAAAACTGATAGCTCGATTTGAAAATCTTCATGTTCTGACTTGCCTTTTTTTTTTTTTTAAACAATTCTTTTAGAAAGCAGGAGCCAGGTAGTTTTGCTGTATCTATGTTTTAACAGTCTGGGTTTCCCAAAATGTATCGATGTCCAGTGGTAATTTTGTATGCCCTGTGCTTCTTTGAAAGACACATCCATAAGTTTCCTGATTCTAATTTTACCATACACCATTGCCCCTACCCCCTTTCAGCCCTGCCCCAACCTACAGCAATATTTTTTTATAGTTAGATGTTAATAAAAAGGTGTGCCTCTCTAGAAGCAACTCATTACCCAAGCATGTTGAAGGAGGTTATCAGGAAGGAGGTATTACTGCACAGTGACCTGTGACGGTTATTACTCCAAGAAGAGCAATCATGAGGGGCGAGTACATGAGGAGGTGACTGTGACAGAGCAGAGTCCTGTCATTATGCAGCCAATACCTGCTTTTGCATGCTTCTGTTCCTCAACTCCCTTTCTTCCCCAAAGGGTCAGGACAAAGCTACCTGCTGGCCTATAAGGGGTGTCTCCCAGCACACAGCAGCAAGTTATGAAAAGGCTAATTCTCCGTGGGCAGCAAAAGGCAAGATGCATGGCCCAAAAGACTAGCAGCACTTGCTGACAACATCCACGATACAAAAGCAGCAGGTAACACCTGCTGGTGTGCCAGGTAAGAGGGGCTAAGCATAGATACTCTGCAACCAGACCACAAAGCATCCTGATGCTTTGTCGTAAAAGGAAGTTCTGTCCCCGAAGGGCTGGGGTCCCAGTTATGAAAGGACCAGGCTGGCTTAGGAGGAAGCCCACATGAGTTGGTAGTGTCAAAGGATGGTTATTCTGGGCCTGAGAGACTGTCATAGGTCAGGCTAAGCATAGATCATAGTGGTGAACTTTTCCCCTTGGTCCTGCACTCTGGCATTGAGAGCACACACAGAAAGAGATGGGGAATAGAACTTATTGCTCTCATGGGACAACTGAGCTATCAGACAGAGGAACGCTGAGGAACCAGCACTTGATCTCACCACTGTCACTTATTTGTGAATTTAGGGCTTTCAAACAACAAACCTAGGCAAAACACATCAGCAAATTCAGATAAAACTGCCTAATAAAGATAATATGAAAATTGCATTTTTTTTCAATTGATTCATAATTCCTGAAAAGATCCCACACAGTTAGACCTTGGTTTCTCCTGTTTTCTCTTTTGTTTTGCCTAGATCACAAGCTCTTCAGAACAAATGTTGCCTCTTCCCAGCCTTCCCTGTAGTATTATATGCATTCACCACATTTAATCTGGGGAACTCCTAATTTTGTCAGAAGTCCCCAGCCACCTTACTAGTTGAAGTATCTTTTCCAAAGCCACAGAAATTAAAAGGAAACAAAATCACACCCATTCATGTTGTACAGGTTTGAACACATTGAAATTATAGATCACAAAGATTGGAAGGTGTTTATAAAACTCCTGTGGCAGAACAGACTCAGAGATTGCCTCTTACAATTTCTGTGTGAATTTCATATTTAACAGGAAAAGCATGGATAGGAAGCATTGCATAAGCACAGGATTTCTTTCAAGTGTATAGGAAAGGGACAATCCTGCAACACTTGCCAGGGTAGCCCTAAGCTCAGGTGGCATTTGGAAACAGCTCACCCAGGGGATGCCTCCAGTGTGTACAGAGATCATATAAGCTCATTTTTACCTGTACTCTGAGATACTCCAAGAACCTGGTAACTGCATTAGCACAGTACTGAGCTTGAATGAATTACCATAATTCTGGCTTTTAATTCAGGTTTGAGTTGGCAATAGAGGAAACCTGAATTTTTTGTCCCTCATAGCAGGTTAGCACTGACACAATGGCATTACGCAAAATACTGAAGTGGTATGATATCACTCTGCTGGCTCACAGTTTATATTGCTGAGACCCAGCACGGTAGGAGACATAAACCACTCAGAGGGGAACCACAGATTCAGTCTCATAGCTGACTAACAGAAACATAATTCATTCAGCTTAGAGCACAAATAGTGTGTACTCATTTTAGTCTGAATGCAGGACAGATATTCCCCAAAGTAGCAAGTTGCCTATCCTGCTTGCGTTGGAAAACTTTCCTCCTCCTGGAGGAGTGTAGTGTAGTGTAACCATCTACACAGAGTCTAATGAAAATAAGAAGGGAAGGCTACTGGCATGAGAAAGGATTGTAAAGTCTAATCTGCCATAATGGATTAATGCTGTCCTGAAAAAACTTGCTGGATTGAGCTTTCAGAACCTATATCTAGGACAGTGTTGAAAAATGCATGTGCCACCATCACTGAGAAATGGGCAACTTCTTTCCATTCCTCTTCCATTTGCTGGGTAAACAGGCCAATCACAGAGTCAGCAGCCATGGCAATTTCTGAATCAATATTTATCAAGCCCTTCTCCAACTGCTATTTCATGCCTCATTGGTCAGAGAGCATCCCCTCCAAGCAAGCCAGAAAATCCTGACCTTGCAAATGACAGAGGAGCTGCCTGAGGATTGCAAAGCAGAGCAGCTCCTCTAGCTTAAAAAAAAAAATCACGATTCACATGACTGTCCTCTGGAATTATGTATTACTCTTCTGCCCTTTTCCTTTCTCCCATCTCTTCTTTCAGCAGTAGCCCTTGAAGCAAAAGCTTCATTTAAGAGCCCTAAACAAACAGCCTGTTCATTAGCAAAAATCAAGCCACATGCAAATGACATTAAAAGCCATGATACCCTCAAGGGAATCTGTTTTGTGTTGGGTTTTTTGTCTGTACTTTTAATGCTATGAAAGATTGATTTCTTCCTGCCCCTTCCCTAGTTTGCAATTATTCCATCAAACAAAAACAACTAGGGGAATAGACTGATAGAAAGGTATTTGGGGGCACAAAGGTACAATCCCCCATCCTAGCATGTCACAAAGGAGACTACAGAGAGCAGAGAAACCTGGGTGAGGCCAAGTGCTGCAAGACCATCTCTGGAAAACAGATTGTCAAAAATCAACCAACAGCTCAGGGACACTTGAAAGGAAAGAAAGCCTTGCCCTTCCTAGTTAGAGAAAATAACTCATTACAGAAACAATTGTGTCTATGATTCTTCGAAGAAATGGTGTTACTTACCAGCACATCCTCTGAAGTGTATGGACTGTCTCCAGGAACCATGCAGGCAATTCAATGTGAACTGCACAGTTCAGTCTGGAGAGGATTCACAGTGCCACACAATCTGTTAATGCAGCATGTCCCTTTGCTGCAGCTTGACATGCCTGAGGTTTTCTGGGAAAATATGTTTGTACCTGAACACCCCATCAAAATATACATTGAAGGTTGAAGATGAGGTATGGTTCCAGCCAGAAAGAGAATGAAAACAAACACAATCAAAGTGCAAATGGGAAGGATCTGAGACCGCTCTTTTTTTTTTTTCTCAAGCAGAAGAGAAGAATTCCTCCAAGCACATTCCACACTAGGAAACTGCATCTTAAAGTTTCCTCTGAGTCCCAAGCTAAGCAGAGAATTTCTGTAACTTTGGCTACTGTAGCATAGATGCCCTAGGTTTTCTATGTACAAGTCTGTTATTCAAAATAAATAATAAGGATGATTTCTGTGCACATTTTCATCCCACTGATCCCTGCTATTCTTCTGGGAACACTTCTTCCCAAACAGTTTATCTCTTTACTATTTCTCCTCCTCTTTGGCTTGCAACTTAATATAAAATTGGTCTTTTGATTTTATTTTCATTATTTTTGTAGGATCTACTCAAAAGACCACATTACCACATTTGAAATATTACACTGCATTTGAAACTCTCTCTACTCATTCAGAAAGCAGAGGAGTTTTGTTGTGGGATGTCCCTTGGATGACAGCTCCAAATTGCATAAAACAAGACAGCTTGTTGGAGCCTCAATCCCTGGGAAAAGACCTCTGTTTGTTCACACTCAAGCCCAACGACTTCAATTGGCACTTTGTTCCTAAGGAGCCCAAGCTGACCACTCTCAACCTCTTTTTGTACAGGTTTATTTCTCTAGTTAAGCCATGTTTCATGTGATCTCCCCTATTTAAATTCTACTGTATTGACTTCTGTCCAGACTTCAACATTTTAGTTGCTTTTGTATTTATCTGGTATTCAACAACACTTTCCACATTAGCAGCATCAGTGAACTAATGGGCTATTTGTTATTTCGCAGGTCATTAGTTAAGGCCTTGAACAGAACAGCCCTTCAGCAACAGCATGCCTGCCCAGGACACTGCTCCTCAGTCTCTTTGCTACCATTTACTATTTCCTTACATGTACAGCCCTCCTGCTGATTCACAGATCATGCAACACCACCTACATGTATACCAATGCAAATACATTTTTCTTTGCTTCCCTGCTACAAAATGCTTCAACAGAATCTCAAGTGCTTGACATTCTCTCTTTCTGCCAGCCAAGCAATTACCAGCATGTTTTCTTTGAGATATGTATATATATATGCCACAAATATAACAGTGCAATGGAAAAAAATAATAATACAAAAACCTCTACTTCATAAACAGTGGGATGGAGGAAGTTCAGTTTGTTATGCATTATCTCCCACTAGATTCTCATCCACATGTCCTAAACCTGATCTGCTGGTTTCAGGCTCCTGTGCCTTTCCTTGTTTTATGGAGGGACACACCAGAAGGGCAGGATGCTCTGTGGCCAGTCTGGACTCACAGAGATACTGAATGGCCTGCCAGTAGGCACGTGTAAGTGACCGGCTGGCTCCTACCAGACTAAGCAGACATGGGCAAAAATAGCTGAGCTGTTCCCTCAGCAGACACCAACAGATGTCCACCTTCCTTCTACTTACTCGGCAGGTCCCATGGAACACACAGGGACTCAATACATTTGCTTGCTCTTCTGTTACATTGTTTCAAATCGACTGGATTCCCCAGACCTCATTCCTGAAGGAAACTAACAACATATTTGTGTTGGAATGCACTTGTGTGCACCTACAGCAACAGTCTTTTGGGAGTCAGCCATGGTGGCAGATGCACCTCGTCAGGATCCTAAAGGCTTAGCAAGAGCAGTCTCTGTCGTCAAGCTTTCTGCAAGGTCAGGGACATAAGTTTGAATTTGTATTGGATAAACAATATATTTTAAAAGGTGAATTTTTGTTGAGGTGAGGCGGTATCAAAAGATCTTATTTGGGCATCCCAGCGTAAGAGTCACCAGTAAGTCCAAAAGCTGTGAAAACTGAACTTCCACAAAAGCAATGAGAGGGACTTGATTACAGGGAGGAAGAGAAAGTCTTGCACAGGGATTACTCTCCCTCTGTCAATGGCTTCAGTGAGACCTCACACAACTATCGTAGCTGTCTGTGCTGCCTTTTCCCATCTGTCAAACAGGAGAAAGAAACAGACCATTTAAAGCAGGCATGAAGTTACTTAGGGCATTAGTGTTTACAGACTGCTCTGAGATATACGGGGGGGGGAACAAAACATGGGAGGGTGGTTGAGTCAAGGATCAAATTTTGAGGCATCAACTTTAAGGTTGTTCCTCAGGGTTCAGTTCTAGGGCCAATTCTGTTCAACAATCTGGATGAAAGAGTTGAATGCATTATTAGCAAGTTTGCTGATAAGAGGCCTTGCAGAGAGATCTACATAGATTGGAGCAGTGGGCTACAATTAATGGGATCAAATCTAACAAACTGAAATGCCTACTTCTGCACCTAGAACAGAGTAATGCTGGGCACAAGTATAAACTGGGAGAGGAGCGTCTGGAGAGCAGCCCTGCAAACAGGGATTTGGAGGTGCTGGTCAGTAGCAGGCTCAGTATGGGGCAGCAGTATGTTTGCCCTGGTGTTCCAGAGGGCAAACCCCATCCTGTGCTGCATCAACCACAACATCACCAGCTGCTCAAAAGCGATGATTACCCTGCTGTAAGCAGCACAGATGCAGCCTTGCTTTGAATATTGTGGACAGTTCTAGGTCTCAAAATTTAAGGGAGTGAAGGTCCTTGAATATGTCCAGAGCAGGGCAACAAAGCTGGTGAAGGGGCTGGAAGGAATGTCATGTGAAGAGCGGCTGAGCACTTCGGGCTTGTCTAGTTTGGAGACAAGGAGGCTGAGCGGTGACCTCATTGCACTCTACAGTTTCCCAAGGAGGAAAAGTGGAGAGGGATGTACTGAGCTCTTCTCCCTGGGATCCAGAGACAGGACACAGGGGAATGGTTCAAAACTGCACTAGGGGAGGTTTAAACTGGACATTAGGAAACATTTATTTATTGAGAGTTTGGTTAAACACTGGAACAGGCTTCCTAAAGAGGTGGTCAATGCCCCAAGCCTGACAGTCTTTAAAAGGTCTTTGGACAGTGCCCTTAATAACAAGATTTAGTTTGGTCAGTCCTTAATTGGTCAGGCTGTTGGATTAGTCTATTCTAAACAGCAGAACGCACAGGCCACAAAAGCATGAAGCAAGCCTTTAAATTTGATGTGCCAGCTCAGAGCTCTGGGACAAGAAGTTTCCTCCAGAAAAGTAGGCTGGCTGGCTGAACTTCCCCAGATGATTCAGAAACTCTGACTCATGTCCAGTACTACCAGTTATATTTTCATTTTTTTGTACTTGGCTGCCTTCTCCACCCACCTCTTCCTAAAGGACAGATTTGCTGCTACATTTCACTACAAACTCATGTATCCCTTTTCACTGCTGGTGCCAACCATGCCCCTCAAACAAGGCTGTTGAATTTGACCTTCAGAATCCATGAGTCAAACAATATGGTGTGACGAACTCACAGTCTGCAATTCATAGCCAGATAGTGATGAGGTTACCCAGACTTCCAGCCAGCCATGTCACTGCAGCATCCTAAATAGCTTCCAAATCAAATCAAGGGTAGTAATATATTGGTGACTCGAGAGATAGAAAAGCCTTTTGTCTCTGAACAAATTTATTTCTCTCTGAAATTAAGACCTTCTGATTTCAATTTCACCTCCTCTGCTGCTGCTGAAATGAAGCTGTTAAAAGCACAATGACGTGCAGCAATATCCTTTTTGGGCTAAACAAAACTTCATAGTAAACAGACGGAAGGACTTGGCACAGCTCATTCCTTGGGCACCCTGGAATAGGAGAGCATTTTCCTTTGTCCATTTTCTCCCATCTCAGATAACATCTGGCTCAGTCAGGGAGATGTTACTGCACAGACACATTTCCCTGCTGCAGGCCAAAGAGGCCCTTGGCAGGAATTACAGGAATACACAGTTTTGTGCTATCAAACAACACTACAGTGAGTGTGCTTTTGCGGGCAATGTGGAAATCGTATGGGCACATATGCACATGTGTACAAGAGGGTGGAAATCAGATGGCTACACCACATAAACAATGAAGTTATGAACTGGGTCCTGACTCTATATCTCTGCTATAAACAAAAGCACTTGCTAAGTTATATATAAGATGCTAAGAACAGTTGGAAGGAAGAGTTCCTTTAATTTTCTCATGTGTCTTTTCAGAGTACAGCCACTGTACCAGAAAGATTTTGTTTATATGATTCCTAGAGGTTTTTTAACCTGGGTACACAAGAACACACACAACAGTTACCTGTGAAATGCTGAAAGCACTACTGGAACAGCATACACACCCCTGCTACATTTATGCAGTTTGCTATGCCTGCAGTTTTAAAGTAAGGGGCAATGAGGGGTCTTACAGAGAGGTGGTCATGTAGCCAGAAAGTTGAACTTACCCAGAAAAAGTATTGAGAACTAGACACTCTCCCGAACAACCCAAGAATTAATTAATTTTCACACATAGTAAGCAGCTCTGTGCACAGTAGCAAATGACAGACATACAAACTGAAAAATATTCTTTGAAGTCTCATTTTGGCTTGCCATGAAAAGGGAAAACCAAATCAAAAAGATACATCATAATAAAAACTTGTTAGAAACCTCCTCAGGCAAGGAATATAGCAAGGACTAAAAGCTTTGATGGCATTTAGACTCCTGGCTACACAAATCTCTTCTAAAATAAAGCAGTCTCTAGAATAGATAGTCAGATCAGACAATGACAGATCACTAGTTATAAGTTCATGGTCTTTCAGATAAGACATAAAACCAGGTCCTGACCTTGTGTGATCATTAAAGATCTCATAACGCTTTTTGCAAAAAGAAGGTTCTTAATCCCACTGGTCTGGAAACAATCTAATTTGGGTAACTACCTAAATCAATCTTACAGATTCGTCTAAATACAGCACTTCTGTTCTCCAGGCTAAAATAGTCTGTTGCATTTCTGTATGTAGTAATACATGAGTAAAAGAGTCCTCCTTATCTCAGCACTAGGTGAAGTGATCTTTATATATGCACTCATTGCCACACCTACACGGGGGTTATAAAACTCAACGTTTGTTAAGGAATTTGGAGATGCATAGTACAATGCATAAGAAACTTATTACAGTGCTCAATGCAGTTCAGTTTCTGTGAAACTCTTTCCACCCTAGAGTAGCTAGAAACTAGAGCTTATCAAATTTTGAGAGCTAACAAACAAATGACAAACGCAAAAGAGCAGAATGCTTATGCCTGTACCACTGAATAAGCCTATGGGACAATAGTCAAAGAATGGCAGGGGTAAGACTGAGACAGTTGGATATTGCCTGAATTATGGCCACTGAACACATCGATGGTCAGCAGGTGAAACTGTAAGTGATCCAAACCACTACATTTTCAAAACATAAGGATAGGGCTCTTTGATAGGCCTTAAAGGAAAACACAAAGGTTCTTCCTAAGCACAACTTCCAGCTTCCATCCAGGAGGACTCGCAAGCACGGCTCGTTTTCAAAACTTCTTTACAAATATTATCACCAGACATCCCAAAACTCCTTGGGGTTCATTCAATATGGAAATCCACACGCGTGGATGAGAGATCAGACAAAACCAAGCAAGAGAAGCGTCAACTGTGCTATTCATTAAGGAGTTAGTCTCCCAACATAGTCAATAATCACCTCTTAGAGGAATAAAGCAGCAAAAAAAATCCTAAAGGCACACACAGCTGGAGCTACAGAAGACTTGAAATATGGATGTAGTGGATTTTTACTCTAATAAAAATGTAAGAGGACAATTACATCTGTCACCAGAACTATTAAGCTTTGAGAGACTTTGAGAGTGAGGTCTTAACATGACCATGCCTGCACACACATAAAAGAACGCCTGGGTCAGAGTGGGCCTCTGGATACTGACAGTGAAGGTTTATTTTGACTTGAGATCTCTATTCACTGCTATCTGTCAAGGGAAGTATGTTATTCTTTTGCAGCTAGATGAAAAGGAAAGCTTGTTATCAAAGCAGCATTCAGTTATGGTTACTTACAGCACTTACCTCTTGTAATCCTTTGGCATTACTAAATAGAGGGCATGATTCCATTCTCATTAAGATCCAAGAATGGATTCCCTGGGAAAACAATCAAGGCTAACATGCAGATGGATTACAGAGATGCTCTCACCTGCATCTTGACAAAGCAGAACATCCAAGTTTTCTTCACTAGCAACGCCTAGTAGGTTACCATTTTCCTGATCTTCACTGTCTAT
This sequence comes from Neopelma chrysocephalum, assembly GCF_003984885.1. NCBI lineage: Eukaryota > Metazoa > Chordata > Aves > Passeriformes > Pipridae > Neopelma > Neopelma chrysocephalum. The sequence goes on from NW_020897693.1 coordinate 18,825,010, forward strand.
TTACCTCAACAGTCTGACTGTATAACTGAAAGTCAATCACAACTTATGAGAAAGATTCCAAGAACAAGTTGTTTCTCATGATGACACTTGCTTCTTTGATGAGGCTGCAGAATAAGAGCACACAACAGCTTTTTAAATGCATGCAAGTTCCTGGTAAAACATTGCGCACTGGAGTCAAGAGGACACAACTCCAGTAGGACTCTCATGCTCACTCTTTCCTGTTCCTTTCACATCGGGGAAAAGCTCCAAGCTAAAAAGGCACCAGCAAAGATTAGCTTATAGTATGCAGTAAGAAGACTTCGGGAATGTCCTCAAGTTAATGATTTAGTACAGTTTGTTGGAAGGGTATGTGGTTAACAAAAAAGAAGCCTGAACTAAACCACAAAATACACTTATCACACTCTAAGAATGTTTTTCCTATAACAATTAATTCTTCATAGTCTGTTGAGGATGAACAAGAAAATCGGTATTCCATTTTAGATACAGTTTTAACATCATCACATTTAAGTTCACTGTAGCATGAAAAGTGGAAATTTCAGAAAATTGGGAAAATCTTTCACATTAGAAGACCTGTTAGTACAGTAATTGGGGTCTCCCCCATAATGAGAAATTACCTTAATCTTGGGCTATATGTCTTTCCGGAGTGCATCATACTTTCTCTTTAGTTTAGACCAGAAACTGTATTCTGGAAATTCATAGAACAGCTTAAATTGGAAGGGACCTGAAAGATCATCTAGTCCAAGCCCCCCTGCCATAGGCAGGGACACCTTCCACTAGACCTCATTGCTCAAATCCCCATTCAGCCTGAGACAAGGATGTCACGCGAGACAGTGTCGAATGCATTGCACAAGTCCAAGTGGATGATGTCAGTTGCTCTTCCCTTATCTACCAATGCCATAACCACAGAGAAGGCCTCCAAATTTGCCAGGCATCATTTGCATTTAGTGAAGCCATGTGGGCTGTCACTAATCACCCTCTTAAATTCCATGTGCCTTAACACTGTTTCCAGGAGGATCTGTTCCTGTCAAGGGTTTAGTCTGACTATAAAATTGCATTTTATGTTTAAGTAAAGGCCAAGAATTCCATGCTAGCTGTGGGCTTATTGCTTCTTTCTTCCATCTGCAGCTAGGTATAGGAATCACCAAAATAAATAACTACAGAAAGCAGTAGATTGCTGGTTCAAAGGAAAAGTTAAATTGCAAAATTGAGTATAGATTCCTAATCTCAAAAGTATCTTGGTAGCAGAAGAGACTCATACAAGAAGACAATTTATTGTCCCTAAAACAGTATTAACAATTATATAATAAGTCTAGAGAAGCTCTGCAAAATGCACATGGGCACCTGCTAACTTTTCCAACAGTGCAATGCTTGGCCTTCATGACAGCAGTGCATGCTGAGAATGAAAAGCTTTGACTCGCATTGCACCAGAGTAGTTACTTACAGATAACCTAAGTTCTGCATCCTAATGTTAACCTGCAAATTGTACTGTTACAACAAATATAAGCCCACACCCCTCCCTTAAAAAAAAAAGCTTCAGAAGCTATAAAATATAAAACCTGCTGATAAGAGCTCATTGTGAAGAAGCATGGTCAGCAAGCCCATACTCTTCTTTATAAATATTTTAAGTGTTCACAAAACAGTACCAAAGAGAGAAAGACACTAAAAAGTTATTTTATATTCCCTTTCCTCCCACTTCTTTTAATAGTGGACAGATAGGAGGAGAGTAATGGCAGCTTCTGCCCAAATAATTTCATCGATCCAAACCTGATCAATCTTACAGCAGACAGTACCAAGAGGAACAAAAATGAGCCACCATCTGTGGTGTCTTCTGGGTAGCAGCACAACTAACATTTTCTGAGTGAGCTGACACTCATGTCAGAGACAAGAGATGCAGGATGGTTCAGAGAAATTTTGTATCATTCTAAATTTGTTTTTTATAATCTATGTTGAAAGATACATTGATTCCAGGAGTAGCAAGCTGCTTTTTTTGTAAAGATGATAACAACATACATTCACAGTGGCTGTCATTGTATCATCATGCTATGTCACCCCCCTCTGAAATTACAATTCATTGCTAGCAGAGCAATACCTGAAGTTAATTCAGAGCTCTTTGCGCTTCCTGTTACTCTCAAGATAATAAAGAGCCACCCCAAACATGCATTGTGCTGGAAGCTGCTAACAAAAGTCCATGTGCACTGAGGAAGCCTAGAATACTGTTGTGGAGATGTGCTCCTTCATTTTGTGAGCAAAAATTTGCCGTGGTGGAAGCAGTAACATTAAAAAGTCACTTAATACAGTTACTGTCCTTTCAGGAAGACAGATCCAACAGATTAATTGCTATAGTGCCATCAAATATCTGACAGATCAGACTCAAATGGCATGGTGTGCTTACACCACCTACGCAGAATGGGTCTTAAAAGCAAAGTTACAGCCTTCTTTGCCGTAAGGTTTCCAAATGGGCATATTGTGCATGTTATTTATGGACATCTGCCCAGATCTTCAGATGAACACCCCAAGAGACGTGAGCTTCCACCTCAAACTCAGCGGTGACATCTCAGTTCTCCAGTTTAACTGTTAAATTATGAATTGCTTCTGCAAACAACCAAAAGAGTGAGAAAAGCCAACAGAGAAGAACTAGAAGTTACTATAATGGTGGAAAACCGAAAACAGAAAGGCAAACAAATGTGTAGGGAAGGAGAGTCTAGTGACTGAGGGACATGGAAGAAAACAAATGAAGGGAGTACTAGGGGATAAGGACACTGTGGAGAGAGAGGGGAAACCACAAATTTCGTCTCAATCTGAGAGACCCAGAAACAACATCCAAAAGCTGAGCCACTCTCCAAGCTCACTGGCTCACTCAATCCTTCCCTTTGTCCCATCCCAAAGCTTCAGACTGGTTACTGTGGTTGGGGAGCAAGGTCCCAGCAGCCACCCAGCACTCTGGAGAAGCAGAAAAAATGGATGAAACAAAGTATTTACCTCCGGCTGATGCTGCTGCTGCCAACCGCTCCCCAAGCTCCCTGAGGGCTGGTGCTGGGCCCAGGTGTTCCCCGTTACTTGCCCAGCCCGATAGCTGTTGCCCCTCAGGATGGGCTCCCAGCACCCAGATTATTCCACAAAACTTCCTTCCAGCTGTAGTCATCAACTAAGGCCTCAGATTTTAGCACACACTGTCACCTATGTGGCTCTGCTTTGACAGCAGTAGTATTTCTCCATCACACAACCCCCCTTTTTGTTGTGGCCTGGACCAGCAGCTGCTTTGTAATGAGCATTGACTTCACTGGTCTGGTTTGTCATCCATGTCAGATTAGGGCAGAGTGACACAGAGCGTAGGTGCCACTAACCTTCCCCATATGCCTTAGACTTCATTGTAATGTCCATACACAGTACTTTCTGGAAACATCCATTGACTTGATTGGACTTAGGAGATGGTTGCTCAACAGACATCAAAGTACTGCAGAAAAGTTGCCCGGGGCAGAATAAAGGAGATTCCTCTGGTCTCTGGAGCCGCAGGTATCTGTCAGTATCTGCTAGTTACAGTCCACTAGCAAATAAAGAACTGGACCCAAAGATGGGCCAGGTGTTGCTCTATCTACAATGTCCTTTGTTTGTCAGTAACCTGCTCACAACTATTGCTCAGGTTAGGGTTGACTGGAGGCTCAGAACACTGCCAGTGAAGCATCTGGTCCTCAGTCAGGTTGAATGGGAGCTCTTTGTGCTTTGGCTGGCCAGAAACCGACAGACAGCATTTTTGCAGCAGCTGTTTTGAGACTCAAGATTACCACAAAAAAGGGAGGCAGGGGAACAGACAGCGGCCAATTTACCCTGATTTAAACCACTCCTTATCATGCAAAACGCAGTTCTGAGAGCATGGCTTCAGTGCACATTCTCCATTCAAAGGGAGAGGGTAAGCCAGTTTTTAAAAACTAGAGGAAAAGGCCAGGAAATTACCATAAAGTTATTTAAACAAGGGATATCAGAGGGCCAGCTTTGTAAATGGAAAGCTTATATGAGCTTCTGTAAGCCAATGGGAATAAATTTGTTTTGCCTCCCAAATATGATAATTAGCTGGAGGTAGCACCACTTCATCAATGAGAGATTTCCAAGGAGAACTTTGCAGAACTAGGAAGGAGCAAAAACAATAATAAAAATGCCTTCTGCTCTACTTTCTGTCTGACACCGACAGAAATGCACTTGTCTGACCCCTAGTATTTTTATACACCCATATCTTATGGCTTGTTCATGACTTCATCAGCAAAAGGTGTTTAGGGTTTGCCTGATGTTAAGTGGCCAGACAGAATGCATTAGTCTAGAAATGGCTTATTAAATTCCACTGTCAAACTGAAAGAGTCAATAAATACAGTGGAATGCAAGTGCTTTAATTATATAATACTTCATGTGTACTTTAAAAAGTTCCCATACAACATAGTTTCAGTTCTGTTTTGATTTCTTCCTTGCCTAACTCATTACTTTCCTCTGCAAGGCCTTGTCCTACCTCAGTGTGTAGTACTGTCAGCCACTGAGTTGCCTACATCTTTTTTGGGAACTGTCCCTACTCAGCAAAGTGGGCCAAGTCACCACATAGGGATTCTAAACTCAGGGAATTCAAACCACTCATGTAGTTGAAGGATCACAAATCAACTCCATTTTTTCTAGGCAAAAAAGGACATCCTTCCGAGCTGATGGGAAGACTCACTCTCCCATTTCAAAATGCAAAAAAAGATTCAGAAGAATGCAGAAAACTTCTGCCATTAAAGTTATGGGATGCAAAACCGTGACAGCCCCACCATCTTACTTACCAACTCAACAGCAATACTAAAAGCATTACCTTCAACTCATCTCCAGTAAAATCAATCATTTTTAAAAACACATTGTTGCTGCCTTCCAGCACAGCCCCTGCTAAATTTGTACCATATAGATTCCACCATTATCCACATGGGACAATATTAGTAACTTGGATGAAATAATTTTCGAGCCACAAAGGACCAAAAGATGAGGCCTTTTTTGTTTTTAAGAATTAAAAGATAGGCAGGGATATTTTTATTTGGTTGTTGTTGCTGGTTTTGTTGACTTCTGATGAGAGTTATCAGAAAACATATGTTGTTCTGAGCTAGAACCACTTCAACCCCAGAAACCTATTTGTGGGTCTTATTTCAGCAGAATTATTTTCTCCTCAAGGAAATCTTAAGCTTTCAATAAAGATTTAAGAAGTCACATCAGTTTTTTTTGGACAGTTTTAATTTTCTTCATCTCCTCACTTACCCTGATCAGGATTAAACTGGATTAACAGAACTGGTATGCTTTGGTCCTGTCTCAGACTCCATTCAGCCGAAGTTTAAAGCTTACATTCACTGTACCAGGATTTTTCCAAAATGCTCCTGCTGGCAAAGCACCGAATAATTATTAGCAACCTATCACATAAAATATTGAATTCTCCACCCTTGCTCCAAAATTATTTGCAAAAATAAAAAACACAGGAAATTCAAACCATGTTTAAAGGTTGGTTGTTTTTTGTTTGTTTTTTTTTTTTTTCCAAGTCCCAATCGCGCTGAAGCTGAGAAAGCTTGCATTTAAACTAGACAAAGCAATGCCCTCTACTGTTCTGCAGAGAAATCTGGTAAAAGGCTGCCCAAAGCCTTAAAAAATTCAAGCTTAGGACTCTTGTACCACCTCAAGTAATATTCAACGTTTTGAAAACTCATATGCAGCATCCTTAGAATTTTCTGCACATAACTGTGGCCTGCAGAACTATTTGAGATCCTTTCTTTTCCTTCCCTCCATTGCTGATACTTGTATCATAATTTCAAATACCATCTATGGACAGTATTTTACTGTCTTCCCACCTGTGGTATGTGACAAATCACATGATACCCACTCTGCACCTTCCCCAAGTACACACAGCATTTGGTACCCTGTGTTACTGACCCATCACACGACATGTAATTTTTGGCTTGAGGAGCTTTCTTACAGAGCTGCAAAGCTTAGTGCATTTTCTCACAGCAGTAGCATTCCCAAGATATTGATAAATTGCAAATAGAACTCTCCAAATTCAAGAACAACTTAAATAAAGAAGAGCACTCTCACAGTTAAAAAAATATCTGCAGAGTTCTCAAAATATTTATTTACACCCTGTACACATTACAAAACTCAACTTTGCATCGCACAAAGTACTGGAAGAGATTTTATAACTGGAGGTCTGAAAAGCAAAAGGCAAAGTCCTTGATGAAGGCTGGTCTTAAAGGGGCAGCTAGGAGTCCTTAAATTTTACCATCCATTGCTCTTGAAAGACAACTGCTGGGCTCTCACCATCTAGACAAAAGCAGAAAAAAGACTGAATGGAAATGCCCGTTTTGCCCTTTCTGAAATAAGGTGAGGGAAAATGAAACTGTTTATTTTTTGGCAACTTAAGGGGGACTGGTACACTTAGAAAACTGCCAATACAAAGACAGCATCCCAGTCACAAATGCCCTAAGCCCTGTGTGATTATGTAGCCATTTGAGGGGGCAGCAACACTTCACTTTTTAGGTGAAAGAAAGATACTGTTATCATTGGACACAATGATCTTAAAAGGTCTTCTCCAAACTAAATGATTCTTTGAGTCTATAAAGCTGCTATCTGGACTTTGTTTCTTGTCTGAACAATTTCAATAACTACAAGCAAGCCTATTAACAGTGTTTCACACTCCTCTTGGGACATTGGCTGGAGCAAGGTTAATACAGGCATGGTTTCTTCGGAGGGAAGCTAACTTGGCCTGTTTGATAGGTAACAACAGGAGCTTAGGCCTTCACACTAGGCATTACCCTGCACCTTCCAGAGGAATTTATTTGTAAGAACAAAAGATCAGAAATACTTTTATGAACAAACCTTGTTAAAGTTCTCCAAACAAAAGCCTGCCAGAGTGACTGTAGTTCTGCAAAAATTACTGGATATAAAGAAAACATCCAGGGGGATCAAACCTAGAGTAAATTCTGGACTTGATGTGGCACTTGTGAGGAGCCTTTTAGCCTTGTGTCTAAGGTTGCAATATAGAATTTGGATGTAGAAGTGGGATCAAATTAAACATTGATAAAACTACATTTGAGCTAAGAAACTCCACTTCAACATTTAAATTGCATTCTCCTCAGAAGGCAACCAATACATATTCTAGCTAAACAAGCAGATACTTTTTTTTTCTCTAAATTATTTTTGATCTTGTTATACATGAAACCAAATTAAGGGAAAAAAGAAAACAGTTCAGGGACTATCCAAAAGACAGTCAAGAGAAGATGTTCATGTTTGTACCACTGCACTAGGTATTAATATTTCTTAGAGGTCTGACACAATACATCTGTATGCACAGAACACTCTCCTGGAAAAACTGCTTGTATATATATTAAATTTAAGGAAAAAAAGAGCTCTCAGGATCAGCTTTTTCCCTGTCATATCATCATTCTATTTGCAGGGGATAGTGTGGGGAAAGGACCATTCAAAATTCAGGGTACAAAAAAAGCAAGGGAAATATCTAGGGAAGACAGACATCATCTTGAAAACCCCATTTCCAGCCTGACTGAATGAAATAGCTTTTCCACTTCCTTCAGTTCATCCAACAGTCCAGTGCCTTTCAGACACATCCTCACCTTCTCTGGGAAGAAGAACAACACGAAAGAAAATGAAGGAAAATGCTCCAACATTCAACACAGAAAGGCCACACACACAAATTCTGTGCACTGTTCTGCAGAGCTGGGAGCATTCTACCAGTGCTTCGCATGGCAAAGATGCCAAGAATGTCCAGGTAAACACTAAAACCATCTGAGCTGCAAGTAGTTTCATCAGTGAAGTATAAACTGAGCTCTTCCACTCTTCACCTTGGCTCTCTTCTTGCACAAGTGTTTTGCTATGAGTCTAGCGCTGGTGCATTCTCCTTATTTTCTTTCTGTGTCACCATCTGCAGGTACTTCAGTCTCATGGGAGGGAGCTGCTCATAAAGGTCAAATCCCATAGGGTTCTCTGCATTCAGCAGTCTGTAGTACAGCAGGTGTTTTTTCAAGTTCTGAAGAAAGAAACAGTAACCATTAAACATGTCTGAAAGGAATCTAATCTTTTCCACCATCTCCAACACAACATAGCAATCTGCAGATAGTACAATTCCATTATGCACTATGTATTTAATTACATCAATTGAAGAGCTATAAAAGGCAAGTTTCTTGCAATAAAATTTACTTTTGATCTGTATGAAAATTCCTCTCCTGAACACAACTCCCCTGTCTTCTCAACAGCCCCTCACAAGGACTTTTTTGCCAGAAACCCAAGTGGGGTTTTGAGTGGGATCTAATAATTTACCCTCGACACTAACCACAGAGGGCTAAATGACCCCATTCTGTCACAAAAAGGATAGACTTCGGCAAGCTCCTTGAGAAAAGGAGAAACCTTGCATCAGTTCTGTTCTTTTCAGGGGAAGCATTAACCTCCGAATTAAGGCAGATCACTGCTGGCCGTCTATTCATAGCTGTGCTAGAATCATTCCTCTAGCACCTCTAACTATCCAGATATAATGCTGCCTGGAAAAGAGGATTGAAATACAGTACAGGAGATTCATCTAGGTTTCAATGGGCTCCGTGTTTTGAGTTCAATTACTACAAGAACTGGTTAACAGCATTTATAGACATTGCAGGCCAAAATCCTGCTGCTAATCTCTCATTCTCAAATTAGCAAGGCAGTTAAACACAAATTTATAGAAAATTTAATTCCCATGGGTACAAACTGAATCTTATAGATCCTACCTCATCCACCAACAGCCATGTTTTCCGCAGCATGCTTTTCCGAGCAGCATCAGTTTCCTGGGAACAAAACACATACTTTCCTTAATAGAGTACAATAATAATTTTGCCCATGAGCATACAGCACTCCAGGGTGATTTGTTAATTATGACAATGAGCAGCTTGTTCTAGCAGAAAGTGCTTGAGATGGCTATCACTTGGATCCTGCCTCTCTCCTCCTTTCCCTGATCTGAATCTCAGCTGATTTCTCAACCTTCAGGTAGAACTGCAGATGAGAGGTGAAGTGTTGTTAGCACAACTAATCATTGCTAGAGGCTCCAAGGCCATGGGAAAGCTTCTGCTTGGTTACTCAAGCAAAGGAAAGGAAAAAGTACTTTACACCTTAAGATTGCTCAGGCAGAGGCCAAATCTTTTACGGAATCACTGAATATGCTGAGTTGGAAGGGACTTACAAGGACCATCAAGTCCAACTCTTAGCCCTGCACAGGACTATCCCGAAGAGTCACACCATGTGCCTGAGGGTGTCATCGAAACAATTCTTGAACTCTGTGAGGCTTGGTGCTATGACCACTTCCCTCGACCGGCTGGCGATGCTTTGCCTGATGTCCCCAGAACAGGGTTGGCCCTCCTGGCTGCCAGGGCACTGCTGACTCAGATTCAACTTGCCATTGACCACGAACCCCAGGTCCCTTTCCACAGCACTGCTTTCCAGCATCTCATTCCCCAGTCTGTACATACATCCAGGGTTGCCCCATCCAGGATGTAGAATCCAGCACTTCCCCCTGTTGAACTTCATATGGTTGGTGATTGCCCACTCCTCTCATTTGTCGAGGTCTCTCTGCAGGGCCTCTCTACCTTCGAGGGACTCAACAGCTCCTCCCAGTTTTGTGTCATCTGCAAACTTGCTTATTATCCCTTCCAGTCTTGTGCCCAAGTCATTTATGAAGACATTGAAGAGCACAGGCCCCAAGATGGAGTCCTGTGGAACCCCACTGGTGACAGGTCACCAGTCTGATGTCACCCCATTCACTATTACCCTCTGTGCTCGACTCATGAGCCAATTGCTCACCCACCACGTGATGTGTTTATCCAGCTGTGTGCCAGACTCATTTACTGTGGGAGACAGCATCAAAAGATCTACTGAAATCCAAAAAGATTACATCAACTGGCTTTCCTGGATCAACTAGGTGGAGCTCTCTCTGCCTGCAGCTCCCTCATCCTTTCTGCTTTATTCTTCCCTCGATACCACAGCCCACATAGTTGCTGACTTCAAAAATTTATGTGGGACTGGCTACCATCAGTGCAAGTATTTCAGGGTATAATGAACAAAAGCTGCTGCCTCATATGTGGTCTACTGAACAGCTGACCAGTCCTCTCAACACATTTGCTTACAATCTTTGTTTTTAAGTCCCAAGGTCAGTGATTCACCATGAGCCACACTGGACCCCCAGGAGAGCAGATGCAAAACCCAAAGATTCCAGCCCTGAAGTTCTGCTATCCATTACCTACCTGCGTTGCACTTTCTTGGGAGAAAATAAAGCTGTTCACATGAGCCACAGCCACCACATAAAGAACAGGGCACCAGGTGTGACGCAGCGCACCAGTGACCAGTGTTCGGAAGTAGAGTCGCAGGAGGTTCAGGTTATCCTCAGGAGGGGAAGTGTATCGCTCAAGCGGCACAGGGAACTGCAACAAACCCATACAGAGGCAACATTACAATTTTTGTCAGGGTCTAAGTAGTGAGGGGAACTTCATGATTTCTAGGGTGTTCCCCAGCTGTTTGCACATGCCTGCCTATATAACATGATGTACCTTGGTGGCAAGACCCCCATTTGCAGCAAGAGCTGCTACTGCCCACACCGACTGATGTGACATGCCTTGACAAAGTGTTCTCAAGACCTCTTCAGCTTTATGGAGAGATGTTTTACAGGTTCTATCACTGCAGCTGATTTTTGGCACAGGTAGGAAGAGTGGTTACAAAGTAAGTAGACAGAGCACTTTTGACAGCACCACTAAATTCTATCTCTTGTGCTCTGCTTATTCAAAAGAGACATAGTCCTGAACTTGACAGACCAAATTTTCTTGCCAACTTACCCAGCAGAGCACAATTCCAGTATGACTAAATGTGGAAACATGGTTGATAGGGAAAATTAGTATTTGTCAATGCACTGGGCAAGGAAAAGGTTCTCACCAAGGTGTGAAATATTTATTTAAGGGAAAGGCAATTGCTGGCGAAACACGGGACGCGGTGAGCCCTCCATATACAGCCTATAAATTAGAAGGTTCTCAATCATTAGACCAAGCAGGGTGTGGGACAGTTTCCACTGAAGACTGAGCAATTTCACAGCTCCTGCCCTCCACATATACATACTATCTGCTTTCAAAATAAAGTTCAAAAGGTGTCTGAAAATGCTTATGTGACAGAGGCCTGCACCTACAGCTGCTGGACTTTGCTCTTTAGACTTACAGTCAATCAAGCTGTAAAATGTATATACTGCTGTTACAGCCTTAAATCAAAAGAACATTGCTCTCTATTCCTATTCTATTTTCATGAGTTGGACTCCCTTCAAGGAAAATGAAAAGCTTCTAAGCAAAGAAAGCATGATTATTCTACTCGAACAGAGGAATGGGGAAGAAGGGGAAGGGCTGGGATGCCCAAATCAAGGCTGGAGAATCACAGGCAAGATCCCAGTAATCCAGAAATATGCAGTGACATGCAACTACCATAAGCAAGGATTACCTGCTGTAACGGCACTCCAAGGGCCCGCAGGATATTTGTGTGCTCCCCAAAAACAGAGAGACGCAGATGAACACTGAAACGCTTCTGTAGAGGTAGAAGAACAAAGACTCCAAACAGTGGGTCTCCAAAGGAGACACCTTCAAACTGCTCCAGGAGACTTATATAGAGGTCGTGGAAGGATGCCAAACCAGGGAGAGGAGCATCCAAGTTCAGGGAGTCCAGGGCCTTGGGTTGGCAATACACAGAGAGAAGGCCAGCTGTGTAGCGGTGGATTGGTGCTTCTAGAAAGAGGTCACAGCCTGTGAGGAAGACACACATAAGCCGTGCAAGTTTGGCAGCAGTAGGGATGCTCTGAAGGGTTTTAGCACGCCAGGTTTCCAGCAGTAAGACCCACTGCAAGTTCCAGGTCACAGTGTTGACAAGATCAAGTGGGAGAGAGTTCAGTACAGCCCCATGTGTCTCTGCATTAGTCACTTTGTTGTAGAGGCTGATAAGTGGAAAGAACGGCCAGTCTGAAGGCAGGATGGGCCCTTTGACCTCAGGAAGCAGCATTGACTGGATGAGGTAATTCCGCCCTTGGTAGGACGCTTGGGAATGCATAAGAGTGGGCTGCAAGTGGACAAAATGAGAAAGGTAACAGGAACGAATGGAAGGCAGATTCTGATACGATTCTCTCAGCAGGGCACCACGAGTAACCTTTGAAAAAACCGCTGTCGCAGAGCCAGGCTGTGCCAGTTTTGCACTGGTACCCAGATGCAGAATATCAGAGAAGTCAGCTGCTTCTGGCCCTCCGGCTTTCCCTTCACTATAAGACAAAGACAAACAACAGTTTAAGAAACAAACAAGCAAAAAGCCCCCCTAAAACACCAAACAAATAAAACAGCACATAAATTCATCTCTACAACCTTCCTGGAACAGGAAGAGTAGCATATGCACAGCACTGGCAACACTTTCTACAGCATTCAGGTACTCTAATATAGAGTGCCCATAAAGCACCAGCTATCTTGGTATTTATAGGGAATTCACAGAACCACCTTTGGAGTTAGCAACACTGAGGCTGTGGCACGAAAAACCTCCACACAATGCCAGCAGTCTGGTGTGGAGGCTGAAACCCCTTTTCCATAGAGGTAGCGTACTTACTAACACAGATGTCAGAGTGCTGAGATGAAATACTGCATATCATATAAGGCCTACATGAATCAGTAAGACAATTCTCAAAACAGTAGCTTTGCAGCTGGCAGTGGAAAGGTCAGGGGAACCATACAGACTGTCAGAAACTGCGTGTGTGGAGGGTGTTTGTCAAATCCATATGCCATGATCTCAGACCAAACACTGACCATTTTGCTGACCAAACAAAAAACTAAAACACCACCACACAAACATACAAACCCACTCATAAACTTCATTAAGTTTTTCAGGCTATGTCAAATTCCCATTTATTTTCTAGAATCGCTACTCTCAGGATGGCAGATGCCGGGCCTTAATGAAAATCAGTTCTATCAGGAATCACACAAGCCTTTTCACAGAGGAAATCAAAAGAAACCAGGCACATTTCTCAGCATTGGTACATTAGAGAGAAATATGCAACCACGGTGCTTGTCTGATTAGAAGGCTCAGTGCCTGGAGAATAACCACAATTCAAATACAGGCCCTGTTAAAGGCCAGAAATTATGACAAAATTACAGTGCCAATGTGTTTTTTTCCATTTTCCCCAAGTTTTCCCATGTACCAGCCTACAGAAAGGAAAAAATGCAAAGCTTACGGAAGAAACTCTGGATTAAAGGCAAGATCCAGTAGGACCTTGTGAGCCAGATGCTCGCTCCCTGGCAACAGACGGCTTAGCAATGCCATGGCAACACAGTGATGGAGTGAGGCATGCTGGGTGTAATTCGGACAAGCGCCTGCCTGTACAGGAAACAAAACAACACATAAAAGCACTATATCATTTGTCAACAAAGACAATCAATGAGGACAGGAGGGTCAAACAAGACACAAATCTTGCTGGAAAGTAAAAGACTGAGGCAGACTGCAAGAGCTGTCAGCATTCATACCAAGAGATCTTTCTCCTTCCCCTAACTGCCTTAGGGAGTCAGACATTTTTTTAGCAGCACAGTTGAAAACTTTGTTCTTATTCTATCCCTAAGACATGCAAAAATATATTTTGCCATATAAAGTATTTTGGGACTAAATCCCCACATCAGTAACTGTAAAGATGTTATTTGCTAATGGGGCATAAAAGTCAGCTGAAGAGTCACCAGACCTAAGTCAGACACAAGAAAGAACACGGATGTGAAGACTGGTTGCTAGCAAAGTCAATTCCTTGGGTGAAAGAAATGAAAGGACTAATAACAATACCATTTTCTGAGCCAATGCTAACACAAAGTACTGCAGATGATACTCATGGCGTAGGATCCATGCAGATGAGGGAGTCACAGAGGGAGGTCCAGTCTGCCAGCTTTGATGCAGATAATCCTTCAAGCCTCTGAAGCCCAGCACAGAGCTGTACTGTAAAGGAATCACAAGCAGGGGTACAAATAAGACAGTTTGTGCTTGAAGGAAAGTAAAACATAGCCCTCTCTCCAAGGCTTACCTCCTACCTCCTTATATGAGAATTCCTGTTGGCTACTCCAAAAGGGGTATTTAAAAACAGCCTGATAAATATCTGCTTTTCTGTCTCTGGGTTCACCTGCATCCATCATGACCATCCCCATTACAGGTAGCCAGTAGTCACTGCCTGCATAGTGCTTCATAAGGCAGAAGTCTGGCCAGGGGCTTAAACATGTTTTTCCCTTATCTGGCCAGATATTTCTATTAGTAAATACCTAATTCAACGCAAGGTGACAGGAAGGCTTTGAGAAAGCTTATGCTAGGTACTCTATCTCTCTAGGGCTCAGTCATTTTCTCCTCAGAGTCTGTGATCTTCCATAACTCACTCATTCTACAAATTCAGGACAATCTGAAGTAGGAAGGAACCTCTTCAGTCACTGTAGCAGTCATTCTCTTATTTAATATTATCCCATGCTTCAACCATGCCTTTCCTCCACTGACATTCAAGCTACTTATTCTGCTTAGCCAAATGACAGTTACTCAATTTTTCTCAACATTCTTTATAACTCCATCATTTAAATGCCACCTGTTCTATAATTCCAGCTTCCTGGTGTCAACTGGATATTGCAATTCAAAGACAAGATATTTTTCAGATCCTCATCCCACCTGTTCTGAAAATTAGGGTATTTCTCTCTATAATACTTTAATAGTTTTAAAATAAAAATGCACAGAAATTTGTTTTTAACGGTCCTTCTAACATCTCTTTTAAGGCTGGAAAGATAGAAATACTAACCTCCCTCACAAGTATATCATCATTCACCTAGAATTTACAGTGAAATTTACAGTGAAAAAGTCTTTTCTTACCTTGCTGGTCAGGCCCTTGTGAATATCAGTGATATTATTGATGAGAAACAGGAGGGCAGTAAGGAAGGGGAAAGGTGACTTGGAGCCAACCAGGCTCAAAGGAGGTTTGCCTCCAGTGCAACTCAGAGATGAAATGCTGATGACGGATTCTGGTGCCGGGGAACAGGACAGAGGGTTGCACAAAGCAGAACACGGCCTGTGTGAACAAATAAAGAGAGGGGGGTCAGGTCAAAAGCATTCATACTGCTGAGGAGTTATCTTGTAAGGAATGTTACTTTCTACCTCAAATGTACCACACATTACAGTAAAACAGAAGCCCTGAAGACTGTGCAAGAAAAAAAATAGTATCACGGTTAGTCCAGTGCCATACAAGCTAATGCCAGTGAGCTATCACAAATTCTTATCTTCAGCTAAATTGGTCACGACAAGCAGAAATACTAATGCAGTGGCGCATCTCTGATGTCAAGCATTTGGAAACACTGGACCTTCGATTGAAAAAAAAAAATCACACATTTCCCCACATACATACGCAAACCAGGCTAATAAAGCTGCCCACCCACTCAAGACGTTACAGTAATAAACTTGTAGGCAAAGCCAAAAAGCCTGATTATACCTAAAATTGACATGGCAAAAATGCTGCCCTTTATGTGCTCATGAAATGCATATTTTTAGAATCTTTTCAGAAAAAAACTAGCTTTAATGTACGCAAACATGACCATGCAAACCACTCTTGGTGTGCGTGTGTTCTCTGCAGGCAAAACTAGAACTTTCAATACCAGCAGTGCTTGTGGGGCCCACACTGGATACGCCATGTCCGTACAGGCAAGACCGCCACAAGGAAGAGCAACCATAAGCATGTTGCTCAGTGGTAATGGGGCAATAGGAAAAACCCTGTCGAAGATCCATATTGTTACTCTGTGACAGAAAACGGTTTGCTTAAATGCATAGCTCTTTCTACCACTGGCATTACATGTCGGAGATGCATGAATACATCTGGAGCTCATGGAGTACCTTGAACTCCTGGCCCTAATCTGCCCAGAAAATGTAGACAAAATTGTAAAAATATTCAGGCAGAGATTATCTGACTCTTCATTTCCACCAGCCAATGTTAAGAACAGCCTAGGAGAATTCTTGCTGATGGGTTTTTATAGTCTGACCTAACCTACTGTTTTCAGACCTCAAGGACAGGCAGAAAAGGGTCGAATAAGTGCTCACGTTGGAAGCTTTGGTGCCAAGAGCTTCAGACATCGGTTCCAGTCATGAAAGAACATGGGCCAAACTGTTTGGTGACCATTCAAATACCACTTAAACCCAAAAATTTCAAGTGTCCCTTATATCAGATGTTCTCAGAAGCAGACAGATTTCTCCCTGATTACTAGGCCTTTTAGGTTCCCACTCTCCTGCCCAGAGGATGGATCACAGCCTAGTAAGGAGGCTCCCTCTACAGCAGAAAGACAGAATATCTGCAGTGCTTAACTGTTCCCAGAATCAGAGCTTATGTTATCCCGGTATGTGGCTTTTCACTTTTCCACAGGGGCTTTCAAAGCCTTAGTGAAGCTCTGCGGGAGATCGAAGATGTGAATCTAGTAAAAATATTTTATATATATATAGCATCACACAGAGCACATGAATGGTACATGTACACACACACCCCCCCTCCTCACATAAAAGGGACTCAACTAATGTTACTTTTTTTTTAAAAAAAAGCAGTGAAACCAAAGCAGAATCAAAGCCAAGAGTGACTAAAATAATCTGAAATGGATACGAAAAACACAGCTACATGGTAAAACAGAGACGCAGCAGCATCTCTGAGGTAGAAAAAGAGGAACTGAAGAGCCTCTGTGGCCATCATGCTTTTTCTGTGAGGGGAAAGAAGACAAAGCAGTGTGTAGAGCCCTGTTGCACTCTAATTCACACATCTGGGGCACATAGGTACAGGGAAAAGAAATGGGAGGGGGGAGAATTGTCACACAATACAGTATAGAAATGAGGCTCCCTTAGCTTCTGGCAACAGCATCTTAGCAGTGAAATGGTTTTACCTGAGCAAGTCCCACATGCTCTGTATGGTTGGCTGGCTGAGAAGGGGTTGCAGCACCTGAGATGTCAAACGCTCCAGTTCCTCTAAGTAGTCAATTGGATTGACTGATGGCTGCAGAAGACATGGAGAAACATAGGAAAAGATGGTGAATGACGAGTGTCTCCCAGCGAGGACAAAAAGATAGATTTGTTTAATTGCTTTCTCTGTGTTTATTCTTTTTTGGCCAGACCACATCACCTACACAGTGGTACTGCTCTAGGTTAGAGCTGGCCTCACGCTCGTAGTGTGGAAGCTGAGAGCTGGCACCTCAAGGTATTTTCACACTCAAGTATTAAAATGCATCTCAGAGATTCTTAATTGACTGGAAGCAAGGTATGGGATCCATGGGATCAAGATTCCCTAAAAGAAAACTTGGCTAAATCCCCCTCCTCATACCATCTACATCTTTCTATTTAAATTGAAGATGACACAAAGGTGATCAGAACTACCTGGAGAAATTAGAGTGGCACACAAGGGTCTCCAAAAAAAATTTAAAAAAAATATTCAACTGCAAAAAGCATGATTGACCTACCCATTCTGACCCTAGTAAGCAATATTCCAGGTTGAAGGAACACACTGGCAAATTTTAATGCTCTTTTCCTTCATTAGAATGCTGCTTTGTGATACAGAAATATTAATTTCCATTACATAAAATCCAATTTTCCCCCAAGTGAAATCCCCCTTCAGAAATCAGTAAAACCTCTGTGAAGATGTTAACCTTAGTTCTTAGTAGTTTAACAAAAATATTCCAAGAAGGTCCCAGTACACACTATTTGGTTACTATACAAGTCGATTTTTTTTTTTTGCACTAATCTATTTAAAGGTGCCACATGCAATTTTATTTTTTAATCAACTAACCACAGGTAGATGATTAAACTTCCTTTATGTGAAAATTAAAAAACCCAGCACATTATAGTTCAAGGACTTAAGAAATTGTTCTGTCAGCCACTCTCTTGGGATATCTGTAAAGGTTACAAAGGAGTATTAACCTCTTGGTTGTCCTGGTTCTCTAATGCCAGGACATAATGATAGCATGTGAAGGGTACTGCCAACCTTTGGGGCACTGAAGACATCTTTGAGAGATACAGGCAGTTTCTACCCCAGCCACAACTAATAAACTCAGTTGCTTTTGTCAAGTTTCAGAGGATTTGCACAAGTGTGAATAACTACAGCCACTAAATTACCCCCGCACCCTGAAGGAAGCTCTCCCAGGTTAGAACTCAGGCATGTCAGTTGGGCAGTAGAGAGGAAAATTGTGTTTATTTTTAGATCATGGATCTTCAGGGTAGCTAAAGCAGAAGACATTATTCTTCAACAGCGTCACACTGATGTGTCACCTTCAGAAAATTCACTTTAAAAGATGGTCACATACTACAGCTGTAACTGTACAGAATTTGACCTTGAATGTCAGTGGGGCAACAAATAAATTTATTTTTATTGTTCCCTATCCAAAGTTCATATGGTATGACCCTAATGTTCAACCTTCCAACCAGATGAGTGCAGGTAGGTGTGCACATGTAAACTCTCAGACTAAAGCAAATGCAAAAATGCCTGGCTTGATTTATCCCACTATAAGAAAGGACCGCCACGCTAAATTAGGTCATGTTTGCTTCACGCTTTGGATCTCCACAGTAAATCAGAATAATCACTGCACTACCACATACCTTGATTGAGACTCTGATCTCAATAGAAGAAAGGATATTTGGCACTCCTAATGTATAGGAGTAGCAGACTTATGTGACCCTGAATGTCACACAGCCTAGATATGAGCTGTGGTAAACAAAATCTAGTTCTCAGCTAGAGAGACAGTTCTGTCTCTTTCAGCACTGTCTCTAAGTTCAGGTATTTTAGGTAACACACAACCTGATGCTGGTGAGATGGGAAGACAACCTGTATTTTCAGGCCTTACCTGTTGGCTGCAAGCACTATAATAAACTCCCAAGTAGATCACACAAGCTGTGGTCAGAGGCTGGAGAGTTTGCCAAGTTTCTGTATGGGATATCTCCTGAAGGATTTTTTTCAGACTTGTCTCAAGGAAGGGCTGTAAGCCTGACACTTGATTCCATGCTACTGGAGGAGGTGGAATCTGTACGCTGTCTTCTGAGCTATTACTGAAACACAATGGAAGAATGACACAGGATAGCAAATACATCTCAGAAACAACTGTCATCATTTTTAATAGAAAGATTACCAATTCCATGTAGTTTGGAAGGCCATATTCAACAACAGTGATTAGGGGAAAAAAGTCTTTGCGTATTCCCAAAGACCAGATCAAATCAATTTCGGCAGAAAGGAAAAATGCAGGATCTACTTATAAAAGCTGAAGTTTCTTCTCCTGCACTTCTATGCCCCTGAGCTGTGCTCTAGCTTTACCACACACTATCTCAGTACTCAGCTTTAGTTGAAGAGTTTCTTCCTTTCCACCAGAAAAAGTACCTGTGTCTTCAGCAAATCCTGCTGCTTTGATGTCTATCAAAACCAACCACCTCTTAATCCTGACCCCTCTGGGTCTCCGCAGAGAGGTTCTTTCCTCCAAATCTCAGGGAGGTTATTTTCTTTACCTCAAAAGGAAGGTCAAAGGAGCCTTCTATTTCCTTTCAGCAGGGCATTTGGCTAACATCGCCCATCTGCCCCATAGCTGAGTACAGATTTTGACTCCTGCCTCTTACCAGGCCAGCAGGCATACAGCTATCAGACTAGATACTGCTTCTGACCTCGTGTCAGAGGGAATACAAGAGGATATTACCCCACCATGCAAGGATATGGTGGGACAGGAAACCATTGCAAATGACAGGGGGGAAAAGGTGATTGCGAGGTCTCCAAACCAAAGAAAGGGAACTACTCAGATGCACAGAACTGGCAGAGAGAGCCTACCTGCTCAGCTTGGCCTGCAGCTCTGCCGTGTAGCCTGCTGTTTGTGTCACATGTATCAACAGAGTAACTACTGCCGCAGCTCGCTGGACAGACAGCTCAACCATAGGGCTCCTACCAGCGCAAGTGCTGAGCAACTCAGGCAGGGACTGCAGTATCCTCACCAGCACAGGGTAGAGATCACTGTAGTATGAATCATAGAACAGATGAGGTTAGAAAGGGTCTCTGGAGATGATCTGTACTTCAACTCCCTGTTCAAGTCAGCTCAGCTAGAGCAAGATTGCCCAGGGATATGTCCAGTTGTATTTTGAATATTTTCAAGGATGGAGGGTCCACGATCTTGCTCTGCAACATGCTCCAGTCTTTGATTGCCTTTACAGTAAAAAAATTTTTCTTACACTTCAGTGAAGTTTCCTGTATTTCCATTTGTGGCCATTGCTTCTTGTACTTTCACTTCATACCACTGGAAGAACCTGGCTCTATCTCTTTTACACTCTCCCATCACATATTTATAAAGATTGCTAAAATGAGATTATGAGAATCATCACCGCCACCAAAATAATGAAAATAAACAGACATGGAAAAAAGATGACAAAGGAAGAATATTGCCATTCCAAATTCATGTGAATGGGACCTAATGAATACTCTGTCTCTAAGCACTCTGATTATCTCTTGGAAAAACTATTCTTGCAAGGGAATAGTTCTCAAGTTCTCATCCACAGTATTCACAGTTATAATCTTACAGTTTTAAGGAATCTTTCACTGTTTCTTTCCTCAACATTATTTACAGAGCTAAAATACTATATACAGTTTTTACTCTTTTTAACTAATATACCTGATCGTGCTGGAGAACACAAAATGCTATTGTGGATGAGAATCTCCCTTCTGAAACTCAATTCTGGCCTTCCTTTTACTCCTCTTCAGAGCAACTCCACAGCCACCTCTCTGTTTCCAACTCCAAAGCCATATCTCTGCTTCCAATTCAGTGCAATTACAAAAAGAAGATTCAACACTTGAGCTAGGTCAGACCCATCCCAGTGCAGACCTTGGCGGTCAAGCACAAGAACTTGTACTGAACTGAAGTCAATTGTGCAGTTTGTCTGCATCACTCTGCTTCACTCAGCATGCATGCTGATGACTGCTGCCACAGACTGCCTTAGATCAATCAGATTCAATCCTAGGTGTGCTGCAAATTGTGTGTCTTGATGTCACACAAGCACAGATTATTCATGCCTTCAAGGGGAAAAGGATGCAGCCCTAAAAAGTTACAGTGGTCTCCCATAGCATAGAAGAGAAACTACAAAATACCAGTGCTTAAACCAACCAGAAAAGGACAATTCTCATCACAAATACCTTTATAAACCGTGAGTTTTACTGCAGGAGGCCAGAGAAAGTGAGATAAGACACCCTGAAGGAAACAGAGACTGAGCCTAGAGAACCCTCTATTTGCCCCTGTGGAACAGGATGTCCATTTTCTCTGTTCTGCTCTCCACCCCCATTTCTCCAGCTTTGGGCTGTACCTGTAGAGATCACAGGCCTGTCCATAACCAGCAGCCACAGCCCAAAACCGGAAGGCTTCTGTGCTTAGCCTGATGGCTTCTTCCCTTGGCAGAAGCAGATCCAGAGGGTCTTCAGCTATAAATCGACTTAATCGACTTTTCATTTCAAATTTGTTAAGCTGTAAAACAAATGAACAAAAGAGAACAAACAACAAGAAAGACAAGGGGATAAGGCACATCAGTTGCATGCATCATTACCTCATTACTCTGACACACAAAAAGAGCTGCAGATTTCAATTCAGCCCACTCTAAATTCCTCTCTTCAAATCTGTCTTTATTTTGTGTAATCTTAAGGAGCATAGTACAAAGGATTAGTAAATGGTCAATGGCTATTAACAGAGAAGCATTCCTGGAAGGGATGCCTAGGGGTGCCTAAACCATTCCTAACACAAATCAACTACACCTAAAATAATTTCTGATAGAGGTTTATCTAGCCCACACACACTCTCGTTTTGGATGCTTTCTGCAGTATTTAACTTATTTAAAAAAAAATACGTAATTATCCTTCTTTAAATAGTCTTAAATAGAACTCCATTAGTCGATATTACATGTAAAAATATACCTTATGAAAAATACTGTATACAAAGTACTGAACTGATGCGGACGCTCTTTTTGGGAGGTCACACTAAATGCCATTCAGAGGTTCTAAATCTTTCTATGATTCTATGTTTATTTTATAAGAAGAGTGTACCTCCTGCCTATTACTTTCAAAAAGTTATAGAATGTTGATGCCTTGGAAATGTTCTGAGCTTATTTTAGTATTGAATTAAGCATGACATGACTCATTTGCAGTTCTCTAGAAATAATTTTTATCCTCCCCTACAATTGGGTATTTTTACTTAACCACAAAAAAGAGCTTCTCTTTCCTCCTCCCACACATACAAAAACTTGTGTGTGCTCTGTCTAAACAAATGAGGTAACAATGTCTTTTTCACAGCACAAGGACATACAAATGATTTAAAACTCAAATGCTTTAGAGACATCTTGTAGGGCAATCAATGCACACTAACAAGAAAGCAAAGGACCTGATGAGTCAGACTATGAATTCTGACACCCCTCCTACAGAACAGAGGATGAAGTCAATTTTACTTCCAGGAGGAAGACGGAAGAACTTTGTTGATAGCTAAAATAAATTCCTACATTGAAGGTTTAGTTTGTATTATCTTCCATTCCCATGTTTAAGCACGTGTAAAAA
Organism: Neopelma chrysocephalum; assembly: GCF_003984885.1. NCBI lineage: Eukaryota > Metazoa > Chordata > Aves > Passeriformes > Pipridae > Neopelma > Neopelma chrysocephalum. The sequence continues at coordinate 18,847,619 of NW_020897693.1, forward strand.
ACTATAGAAGAGTGCAACAGAACCAAAGCCTGAGTGTCAGGAACCCCGTAAGCAGTTTTTGCGTGCCTTGAAACATCTGGAGTACACCAAGCCTGAAGTGGAAAACTATCTGAATTTTACTCTAATATATTCCTATCACAACTTACAACCTTTAAATATGGCACCATCCACCAGCAGCACATTATTCTCCATATTTTACAGCACAGACTGGTGTTCTTCTGTTGATATTAGCAATTTCCTGGCTAACAATTTGTTAGATGGTGCTAACAAAACTGAATCAAAAACCCTAAGAAGTGCTGTAGTGGGTGCTACTCTTGGTAGATCTTATGCATTTATAGCACCAGCATGACAACCTATATGAGTGAATGCAATTATCTCTGAAGTGGAAAACCTCTCCAGAACTTGTTCAGAGGAGTTGAAAATACTGATAAATGACCTCAGAGTTATTAAGACAAATTAATGGCAGAAAAATTCAACCAGGGTTGTAAAACACAGGGACAGTGATTAAGTCTCTGGCTTATACAGTCCTATGCTACCTATCACTGGAACAAGGGAGAGTACAGAGCATCACACACCAATGTGTGCTCTAAACATCTGCTATTGGTCAGCATCACCATACTGTGTTCCACATAAAAAAGCAGAGAAAATCTTGAAGCTCTTCTGCTGGTACACAGCAGAATCACCACTATTATCACACTGTCGACAAAATCTTTCAAAATGCACTGATGCACTTTCTTCACAATTATTATTTCAGCTTCAGCTCAGTCATCTCTAAATAAACTTCTCTCTTTACTTTGAAAGTAAGGCATAGAGAGCAAAGGCCTTTACAATCACAAAAGCTCTTCCGAGAACCACTCACCAGCCTGGCTGTTGCATTTCGGCCTCCGGATGCCAACACTCTGATGAACTTCATAGCACTGGCACAAGCAACTCCATGGAGACTGGTAAGTAAAAATCCTGGTTCAGCCACTTGGGGATCCCACCGAGTAGGGAGAAATTCCCTGACAATGGCTTCAATCAACCGCGGACAGTCAAGCAGCTGCAGAGAAACAGCAGGCAGCACAAATAACCAAAGGTAAGCAGTTATGCAGGCAAGCAGAAGACATGCAAAACAGACAAGTTGTCTAATATCCTTGCCATAACTTTGCCTGCTTCTTTCTTCCTTTTTCAAACCCTTCTCTATCATTCCCAAGCTCCTGTACAATGGGAGATTTACCTGGCTACATGCTTCAGAGGAGTGCCTTGCTATGTGGGTGAGGATGTGCAGTATATCCAGGACTACCGTTGGAACAGGTCGCACCACCTCCAGGATGTACCTCAGCCGGTGCTGGATCCGTGTCTTTAAAAGTCCCTGAAGGGCGTTAAAAAAAAATAAATCCATTATGCTCTAACTGATTTCTCTCTGCGCTTCAGTTGCTGGAAGACAAAAGCAGATTCAATTACATCTTCTGCAGAGATGGTTTTAAAATTAGCAGTGGGGAAACAAAGAAACAAGGTTCTGGGGATTTTCAAGTACACTGGCAAGAGTTACCTCAAGAGAGCAGGAACAACTGAACTTCTGTTCTGAATCAGACCATTGGTGGGGTTTGGGTATTTGTGTTTTCCAGAGTATAAAATGCAAGTGACAAGGAATAGGAAAATAATCTTCCCTAGAGAGGACTATTAAAACCTATTGTTGCTGAAAAGAGTTCTCATGCTCCTTGAATCATTTTCACCACATCCACCTAGTGCAGCACTTTGTCTGATAGTACCTGCCATGTCAGAGAAAGTAGACAGAAGCAGAGAACAGACACGAATTCCTATTCTGCAATAGAAAAAGAGATGTATAGAGATGATGTGATTTTTTTATTTATGGTTCACTGAGTAGAAGACCAGGACCAGTGGCAGTGCCAGGAAACAAATCTTCAGTTTACTTAACAGTGTTATGCATTCCTGGTTCTGCAAAAAGGCAAATACATAACACCTGAATTTCTAGTACTATTACTTTTTAAAAGTTGCAGCCAAGCAAGTTGCAGTTCTAGGCCTGACCAAGTTCAGCAGCTAGTTTGAATACTCCTTTCCCAACTGTGTGGAATAATTGGGTTGTAACAGCCAATATGCAGGTGTGAAATGGAATTTCACAACAATGGGAACAGTGGGGAATTTTATCCCAAATACCTTCTGAGTTCAGGTCACTTGGAACAAATTAAAATCCATTATGCTGAACTGTGCAACTGTTTCCAGAATCACAAACTGATCTCAATTCTACCTAAAACTCTTTTGTTAAGTTTTTTAAACAGTGTCACACACCTAGTAGAACACATCCAAAATCATAAAGCTTCTAAACAACAGCAGATGCCCAAGTACAGTAATTCATTCACCCAGTGATGCTTTTAAACCAAGTGCTCAAGCAAAAGGACTAACTGATGTGATCACAGGTTTTACTGACTGCAGCAGGCAAGAGAGTTGCATCAGCTCGACCAAGACTGAATTTGAGATAACAAAAATTTTTAGATCTTGTATCAAAAATATGGGATTAGGTTTCAAATGTGGGAGGGATTCCCTTCAAATGCTGTAAAACTCTTAATACGAGAAACACAAATATGAGGAATGAAATTTGGGGAAATGGTAAGTAACCACCTAATGTCAAATAAAAAAAGAATATCATTGTACAAATCTACTAGTTCTGAACTATCTAGCTGTAATATTCTTGTTCAACTTTACAAAAAACATTTTAATAACGGTTGGAACCTCTTCACTTTTAGCTCAAGTAAGTGAGCTTGAAAGTCACATCTGTATGCAGCCTTTCAGCAAGTCTTACAAGGTCATCAGCGTGCTTGTTGTCGATTTTCCTAGAGGAAGTTAAGAGATATTAAAGATACTGAAATCACACAAGTCAAGTCTCAACATTTTTAGAGATGAATAAAATCATCCTCCTGGTAATACATGACAGAAACGTAACAACCAACAGCCAGGGAAGAGTTCTAATTCTTGTTCTTGTCCAGGATGCACAAGAAAGTAGATGTCTCAATAGGCTCAGCACAGTGCTGTGTGTGCTATTTTCCTAAAAAGAAAATGTGCTTACCTTTACAACATCATATCGGGCCACATCTGGATCTGGCTTGTTTTCATCCTTTAATTTTTTATCTTGAGATTTCTCTGTTCCATTTAATTCTTCCTCTTCCTCATCTTCTTCCTCCTCATTGTTGGGGACAAAGGGGAATGTAGCCATCCCTTGGTACCATGAGAAAGTCCAATCAAGATATTTCTATAAGGAGAGTAAAAGCATATAAAAAAATTCTCCCAAAGAAATCATGGAAAACAAAAAATTTTCAAAGATGCTTTTTATTATGGAATGCTTTATTGATTCCCACCTAAGCCCAAGAAAACAGGAACATAATAAAGGACATTCTAAACATATACAAGTAGAAAGCAATGCTTTTTCAGGGAAGTGATTTTAACCTCATACATACACACTTGGGAAACTACGAAAAGTAATTACTACAACATGAATTCACCACACAGGTAACAGAAATTTAGCTTAACTGAAACACATTTAGGATAATAAATAAATAAATAAATAATCAAACCACCAAGGCTATAGAAGTTCAAATGAAATTTAACATTTATTGGCTCTATTGCCATTTCTGCACCTGCGTGGAACTTAGGTCACAAATAACACAGAAAGATCATGCAAAAATTGTTATGATAAAATAAAGACTACCTAGTGTATTTGTTCACGTGTGTTTGGCTTTTCTTTGAACACTCCAAGTTTCAGCAAACAGAAAACCCCCTTTTTTTTGTTCACAGCTAATGACAGTGTCAGGTCCTCTCAAGTTATACAGCAATAGCACAATAAGAGAGCTTCCAACTCTTCAGAGAGGGGATTGCTTCCATAACAGACTTGCTTCCTCCAAAATGTTTTAGAATATAACAGATAGCCAAATCAAGTACTTGCACCGCTTAATTAACTGCTTTAAATTTCCACTTCCTGAACCCATAATGAGAAATAACTACCATATTAGTCAGAAAAGAAGTGGTAGACTTCAACTGCCAAGTAACAAGGAAGCACAAGTTATTATCAGACATTAAGAAAAAAAAGAAAGAAAAGCAAGATTAACTAAAGATGGTGAGTGAATGACATGGTCAGAAGAGGCCTGACTTTAGGGGATGAAACTATGAGTCCATTTGGAATACAGTTTGGGACTACTGTCTTCCTTCCACTGAGAGAAGAAAAACCATAAGAAAAAGTAGCTGGATCTTCAAAGGAAAAAAAAAGCAAGTTGCCTCCTTCTCAGGGCCGTTGATGGATGAACAAAACCTTCAGACTGATTTTTATGTGTGTTGATCTTCTGTGTTCATAGGATAAATCCTACTTGTCTTACGAATCCTGGAGCAGAATGCCAGACTTTCAGCTCTGCTCCTTTCTCAGAGACCTTTTGAAATTCAGCAACACAAGACTCTAGGAAGGACTACCCAAGTTAGAAAACATACTGACAGAGCACCCACAGTGTTGCTTCTGGCACCAACAGTTAGCAATCCCGGCTTACACAAGACATCACACCACAGGCTTTGATCTGAAAATCAGAGCACTGCAGACAGTTATAAACCAGAGCAGTATCAGAAGAAAGAAAAACACAATAAGAAGCTGATTTATAGCACTAATTACCTACCATGGGTGGGCAGGACTCATCTAGCAGAACTCCATTAGGCTCATAGCTTAGAAAAGGAGGAACATGTGGAGAAAGCTATCTTCATTTCTATTGCCTCCCACTACGGATAGCTCTGCAGGCCTGGTAAAATTGCAGGGAGTTTCTACCCACTCTTGTCTGTCACCAGCCCCTCTGCAGTCAGACATAGGAGCAGCTCTCAAGGAAGGAACTTGCAACAGAGCCCACAGCATGCTTTGCCTATAACGGACTGCTTCTGTCCAACCAGGAATACATTTTAATCTTGCTACTGGAGGCTCTTTACTAGCTCTGAACACCTAAAAGAAGTCTCAACCTTCTACCAGGTGAAAAAGCATCAAAAAGAAAATAAACATATGAGAAGGTAAAATTAGGTATGTATCAGTATTACAAAAGAACATGGGAACAAAAGCACATGAGAACCGCAGAAAATGGACAACGAGAGAAAAAGAAAATGGCATTATTATGAGGCACAAAGGAAAGCATCTGTTAAGAAGCAGGAAAACTATAAAATAAGAAAACAACAACATAATAGACCATATTAAAAAACTAAATTCTACACATACATTAGTAGTGGCCTGATCTAGATTGCAAAGACATCAAAAGAAAGAGAAACTCAACTCAGCAGTCCACACTGAATTTAATCATGGGGCAGAGCTAATTCAAACAGGTAGAAAAACAGATACCTGAATCTCTCAAACTGGGATAACATACTCCAGTGTCTGTCCCAAAGCACAGGAATGACATTCTCTTCACCGTTAAGCTAACCCATCCAGTAAGCCTTTGTTCAAGCTACTTACCAGGTCTTCTCATTCTGATTCCTGTGAACAGCTCAGTTTGAAATCAAACTCAAGCACTTATTGATTGTCCTACCTCATCATCAAGGGACACCAGCAGAGCCCGGAGAGCACCAACAGATGCTGCCATGACATTATCCACTGCATCATCCAGAGAGAAGCGCAGCAAGAAGAGAAATCCAGCATCAAGCAGCAGACGCAGAACGCTGCCTTTCAAGGAGGAAGCAAACTCTCCAGCCCTGGCCTGAAAAGTATGTCACAAAGAGCCAGGGTTAAGGCTGTCTCATCTAAGCTGGGTACATCTCAACATTCCACATCTTTGCCTCTTCCCCTTTCTACTGTAAAGCCGCTAAACTGTGTGCAGGTTTTTTTTCCTTTATTTTATCCTCCTTTCATTCTACAGTGGCACACAACTACAGTTCCTTAATGCAGGAACATTTTCTTTCTAAAGTCTGAACCCATCTTTTGACTTCACCCTGTTCTGCCCCATTGTCCTTCTCAAAACAACACTGCTATTTCTTCTCTGTCTCCAATGCCATTAGGTAGAAGGTTAGCACTTCCCTCAAGAGTTAGGTGGAAATGTGCACAGAAGTATTCATTTTGCTTTATGGTATTGGCACATTGCTCTATGAGTAGGCTTGGTTCTTTCTCACCTCCTACAGGAAATGCACATTGTGAAGCTGGCTCAGACAACCAGAGTGAAAGGGCCAATGCCAAGAATGGGTTTGTCACAAAAGTTAACACCAAAAAAACCAAACTTGTGTCCAAATCAACAAAAGAACTGAAGCTGCAGCACTGCTGCCAAATAACAGTTGGAACAACTTGTTGGAAGTACACTCTGGAACCCTTCAGAGAAACCCCAATCTCAGTTTGTTATATCCCAACACTAGGTTTTCTAACAGTAAGGATCCTCAGTGAAAAAGAATGCCCTGTAGGTGACTTTGCTTACCTCCATTGAACTGCAGAAAGCAGACAACTAGTACTAGAGAATCTGGGCCCTGATACATCAGAAACTGGAATTATGGGGGGAATTTCTATAGAAAGTGACCTACCTTTTGAACAATACGACCTAGGACTTGTAGAGCCAGTGTCCTCTGTTGTGTAACTTGGCTGCGAGACAAATGAAAGAGCTCTTGGAGAGAATAACCAGCCCTCTAAATGGCAGGGGGGAAACAGAACAAAGAAACCAAAAACAACCCTCAGCTATAAGTAAAAACAGGCCCCTCAAAATAAGATTAACTATAAAAGATTGAATAACAGAAGATAAAACTGCAATGCAATGTTGTTTGCCACTTTGTGGCAATTGCAGAAGAGATTCTCCTAATTGATGTGACAGGAGAATACAGAACCTCTTAAGAAAAGGAAGTACATGCACCTTTTTCCAATACCACAGAACCTTAATAGCATTAACAGAGTTTTCTGGACATAAAGAAGTTAACGTATGCAAACTCAACTTGTCTCTAGGAGTTTGTTTCTAAAGAAAAATCACTCATCTCCATTTTTCTAAGATTCTTTTTTGTCACTAAAAAGTCTTGACACAAAAGGAATCTACCAAATGAAACACAGAAAACAGAAATGGATGCACCCTTTTGTACTACATTATACCTACCTCTGCCTCTTCTCCGTGGTGATGCAAGCCTAGATGTGTTGGCAAATCAGCATCTGCAGGAATCAATTCTCCTTTTAAACTGAATCGAGCTTGCATTCCCTACAACAAATGGGTGGAGGGAGAAAACTATTATTTCTATTGCTGTCCACTCCATTCATCACTTAAAATACCATTTTTTACATCAATTGCTGGAAGATGACAGTTCAAAAACACCCCATATCAGGCCCCAAATTCTTTTAAAAATTTACAGACTGAGTAGCCAGAGGACTAGTCTTTGAAGCCTTCAAAACTGTTACTGCTGAGAAGCATGATTCAGATACAAACATGCAAATATCAGTTTCTGCCTTCAAACCTCTTTGGTTTTCTTCTGCCGGGGTGAAGGCAAATCTTTCATCCATTCTAGCTTCTCAAACTCCACATTGTCCATGTGAATCCATTCCTTCCTGGGCTTCACAGGCAGATCATCATCTTTGTGGGGGGGGAAAGAAATGGCAGTCTTACTTTCTAAGATAGAGATGAAGAAAATACTATTCCCCCTGTGCCAAGCTACTTGGCTTAAAGACTGCTTCAAATATAGATTATATAAAATAAAAAGAAAACCATTTTCAAACTGTCTGTTGTCTGATGCATAAACATCAAAGGTTTAAAGCTATTTTCATCTTTCATGAGAGCTAGAAGAGGAAGTAAACAGCACTGTAATGAAATTCACCGACAAAGCTAATTTAGGAGAAGTTGAACAGAAGTCAGGACACAAATAAGGCAAAATTATCAGAACTAGTGCAGAAAAAATAATATCCGCCTTACTTTTGAGAAAGCAAACTAATATCATGCAAGGAGGGGAGTGTTAGGGGAGATGTGAGATGATTCAAAAGTATTAATGCAGAGAGTCCAAGAAAATTATTGGAAGCCAGTATGATTTCAGCCCAGATACACTGAAGAGAGCACAAATACTATTATTTGTTGCATTCATGATGTTGCTCTTCAGTATCACCCCTAAAGGCTTGAGGAGACCAGCTTGGGAAACAAAACAGCTGAAAATTTGCACAGCTTGCCAGGGAGACAGCTCAGTGGGGAAACTGGACAGCTGAACAACAATGTCAAAGGTACAAATACCAGAGGAAGAAATTACTAATTTAACATTATAAAGAGCTTTGATTAGAAGAATTTGAGAAACAAGACATTTATGCCTGACATCATAAGAGGTGCCCTAGCAAAGAGACAGATCAGCATGTGGAAGAATGTCAGAAGTGAAGGGACTAGAGAGATGTAACTGGAAGTTATTTGAACGCTAGGAAAGGTAATGCTTTTTTACTAGGATATTATCCCAAACCAGAATGAGAAGAGATGCGCTAAGAAGTCTTTGAGAAGTCTCAAAAGAAATCACACATACAGACAGTAACAGGCAGTCTAAGGGCATGAAAAGCAGCATCACCACTCCTGCTGGAGCTGCCCAGAGCTCATTTGCATTGTGGCTATTAATCCTAGTGCTGTGGTCTTCTCTTGCAAGGAACAATGAGTCCCACTGAGATGCTCTTCTTTCATCAGATCTTTTCCTGCTGATAACTGGCCTGAAACCTAACCTTTTACTTTGCTCCAATTCACAGATAAACTTTCATGAAGGGCGCTCATTCTCTATAGGATGAAGCTTCACCCTTATGATCAATGTGGTATTGGATCAGGCAAAGAACCAAGCACAGAGTTATCTTGCTCAGCCAGAAAGCTGTTCTACAGAATTTCAGCCAAAGACTCAGCATGCATTTTAATTGAAGAGAAGGAAAAAGCATCAGAAATGTATGAAAGCAGAATGTTTGTGGGTGGTAGATACAAAACTAGAGGAAATAAAATCAGCAGAAAAATGAAATATATTGACATTTGTAATTTAAGAAAATGTTTTCTCCATTAATCACCAAATTAATAGGGTTAAGTCATTCGATGAACAGGATTACGCATGTTACTACCAGCCCTAAATAATATGATCTTGTCAACAAAAAAAGATGGATATATATTTCAAGGCATCAGCAGATTGTTACTGAGAAATCCCTTTGCAAAAACACAAGCTGACAGCACGGATGCAACATTTGCACTGAACTTTTTCAGACTGGGGTTACATTAAAGGCTACTACCCAACCTCTTCACTTTCTGCTTTGTTTCCCCTCTTGTCTCAGTGCCAGAATTTGCTTTTCCATTTCATAAGATTACAAGTTGCTGGATAAAGGCTTCACCATCTTGTTTCTAATAAACAGTAGCCTTTTATCTCATTAGAGAGGCAGGTTTGACTTTTGAGCAATCCCATTGCTTTGTGTCATCATCCTCTCCCTGGGGAAATTCAGCGTAACCCAGCTGGGTTAGTCATGATGAGTTTATTTCTGAGCATTGAACAGATGCTAAAATCCCAACATTAAGTGATAATGTCAAATTAATTTTTACATCTCCTGTTGGCCAAGATGGGCTGCAGGCATAAATTCAGGTGCTAGAAAGGCTTCCCTTGGTTTTATAACTGTGTTCCACTCACACTTTCTTAGTTATTTCAAATATCTTGGGAAAACTCCTCTTTTTTCCTGTGCAATCTTCTATAGGAAGCAAAAGATGTCAGCACACAATGCTCTAAACACTGAGCTATTTCCAAGAGCACCGCTATGGAACTCCACCATTACAGGCTGAACAACATGCTTCTATTGCTCCCAGGCGAATAAAAGAATTTCACTTAACCTGGTGCTACTTGTGCACTCAATTGTTTTGGAACTAAAAAAGAACTAAGAATAGTCCTTTTGATTAAGATGGAAAAGTAAAACTTGGGGAGAAACAGCAAAAGGACTGTTCAGTGAAGTGTTTTCATCAGAAAGAGGTTAATTAGCTTTATTTCTCCTGCACATGTACACACATACACTCACAGAACTCATCCTTCTCAGCAAGAAAATGGTAAATGGTTATCTCTTGCAAACATCAAGATGAAATCCAGGGGTGATTCAGAGACTTCTTTAATAGTCTGCATGTTACTGGAACACAAAGAATGCATCGGAAGAGAGGATCAGAGGAGATGGGGACAGCCAAAAATTGACATGAAATTGTGGGAGAAGCATACTATGAACAAAACTGTGAGGAAAATGAGAATGGGAGCCTAAAAATCACCACAGAGAAAAAGAAATTGCTAAAGAAAAAAAAAAGCAGTGAGGAAATAAAAGCAGAAGCTTAAGGAAAAAACTCTTACTTTCTCTGCCATGAAAATGTATGGGTTGCTCTTGTTGCTGCTGCTAAAGCAGCTTTCTCCTCATACAGGTATATATTGAGCATTAAAGAGTTCTATCATAAGAGGCAAGAGCTCTGTAGCATTCTTCACAAAAAGCAGAACAACACTCTACACCTTAATACTTCCCACTCCATTCACAGCACAAAGAAAAGAACTGTATCCTGTGGAAATCACTGTCTGGGCTCTGAGACACAGATCACAGAGTGGGTCCATCAGGAGCACTGTCATGCTAAGAGATCCATGCTCTATATGACCAATTTCCCTGAAATGAGACCATCATCTCCATGCTATCCTGTGAGCAAATCACTAACTCTTACCTACCCATCACCCTCTTGTCCCCAGTCAGTTCCAGTTAAAAGAAATTATTCAAGCAGCAGCTGAATCTCACTACTTACACTCTCCTGTTTCCCTGTTCACACAATGGAACAGAAGAGTAACAATGCCAAGCTTAAACTACATTTTTCCCCCAGAGGCCTCAGAACAAATTTCAAAAAAAGCAAGATCTCCCACTGAATAGCTCAGCTCCATTACATAGTGTATCACCTTTCTAATCTGTGAAGCCCGTCAATCAATCTGGATTGATGTACAAACACCATACAAACCTAACATTTATGTTCAGAAAATTAACAACATGCACTTTGTTTCTTACCTGTGATTTCTACCTTCTTATTTTCTTCCTTCCTTACAGATTCTTCCAGACCCAACTCCTGCATGGAAAGAGATGATCTTACACCATGTTGACCCATGGGCAGAGATTCCACAAACTCCTCTGGTCTGGTCTGTTCCATTTTTAACTCTTTTTTCTGGCCTTCATTGTTACCACGTTGTGACTTTAAGAAAGCAACTAAACTGGGATCTGCAAGTATTGACAAAGAGACAGACAGAGATGTGACAGAAAGCCTCAAAATACTTCATATGCCTATGGCTCCTGCTATTTATGTTCCAGTCTTTTCCATATGCCCTCTTCTTCTGTACCAATTGTCACTTCTTTTCAAACTGAAAAAGCATTTCACTGCTTTAAGACCTCTTAGGCACATAAGCTGGGTGCAACTGACGGGTGAGGAGACACCAGAGAAAGAACTGACAAATCTCTTTCAAGGTAAAGCAACCACAAAAATTCTAGTTATTTTCTCAGCTACAAATAAAGAGATAGTTTTTTCTTTTCCCCATCCCTGACACTGAAAAGGCACATCCAAACAAGACTATTCATTGTGGAGAGAATTCTGGTCTGTTAATTACAAGAGGGACCCAGGTCTGACAGTTCAGCTACCCTGCCTGTGGACTACTCAGTGGCATCAATCTGAACACTACGAGAATACTCAGGACAGACATCACAAAAAGAATTACCTGCTCTTTATTCAATTGCACTAGAGCTGCAGTTCATAGTCTAGATACTATATTACAAGAAGGAGACTTTGTTTGTTCTGAACTGACTCCTCATCCTGAGAGTCAATTATCATCTGACAACATTCAGAAAACAGACACGGCCATTCTCTTCATGCTTTGGAGCGGAAGAGAAACATTTGGAAGGTAGATGTGTTTGAAGGATAGGTTTTATTCCTACGGCTCTAAGATGGTCATTTTACTTTTAGATCTGCTACAGATATATCCCACATCATTTCAGATGGAGTGCACTGTCTCTGAATACTCTTCATCTAGAAGATGGTGTTGGGATGCTTACGCCAGAGGTTGAGTAAGAGATTGTGCATTGTGCTTCTGTGTCAGTTCTGGCCCAAGTCTGTACAAGGTACAGAAATACTCCAATAAGCAACGTCAGAGATATATAAAGTAAAAGAACATAACACCTACATTGGTTATTTATTCCTTAGAGGACAAGCAATCTAGAAACGCTCTGTACCTGAGATAAGTCGTCTCAAAAATGACTCCCATATCTCTGAAACATCTATCCCACACTTTTGATTGCTGCACCTTCTCCTCATGATGCAGTTTAAACCCTCCTTAACAAAGGACAGGCATTCAGCCCAGTCCCATTAAAGTATTCATATTTTTTCTGAATGCAAACAGAGCTCTCACTTTCTCACACTTCACTGTACACAGCAAGGAAAAGACGGTATTCATTATTTCATCATTTCACACAGTGGCAAACAAGTCACTGATCAAATCAATCTGTGCACAGTATGTCAGAAACTAAGCCTGCTTCTGTCCAGAGTCACCATGAGCAAAACCAGAATAGTACCAACAATAAGACCCCGAAGACACTGCCCAGCACAGAATTGTCTACTCATCCTCATACTTCACACCACTAAGTATCATCTGCTTCATAACTAAGAGGTTAACTCAGGGACTGGGCAGCATTTAACACCCACAAATCATTCACTTCTGAATACGGAGAAAAAGTCTCCTTAATCCACAGCTCTGTGCCTGTCCAGTTCCAAAGTTAATCTGTAAGTCAGCAATTTAGTTTAGGAGTTGCTTCATCATGCATAATTCCCTATCCACAAATATTCTGGGAATTCCAAAATTACTCCCAGTTTCCTTAAGACCTCAAAGACTGAAATATCTACAATTTTAACCCACAGAGCATATAAAAAACCCACACTGCTTCAGAAAATATTGTTCAAAAATACTTAAAATACATCCTATCCTTTTTTAACCTCCTTCAGTATTCACTTCACTAATATCCCAAAGGATGGAGTGGCGAGGATAAGGAGCAAAGATAACAAATCAGTCACAAGAATAAAGTGAATAAACAGGATATTTTTCATACACATGCCATTGTTATAAGCAGTGAAGCTAAACAAAATAGTAATTTTGGAGAGTTCAGGTCTCTGAACGAAGAATGTACCTAAACATTCTGTCTGCAATTATTTTGCACAGTTCCTCTGCCAACTTTTCAAGTTATACCCAATATTCCATTGCTGCTAGCAATGGAGTCAAGATCATGAATATGATCTTTAAGCTGAGCCCACGATTTATGCATCTAAAATGCCGTTCACACCTAAATTTGATGTTAGAGGATCTGAAATTATGAGTATCTAAAAAATCCTTGTCTGCCACCTACATCTGTACATCTGCTCTTCTTAAGCATATAAATCCATTGAACCCAACACCAACAAGTTTTACAGTGCCCTAGGTCACATAAAGTCTTATCAAGCATACCACAGTCAGTGTTCTCCTCTGCCTGGTCATCACCTGCCAGTGACAGGCATTCCCAGAGCACCACTGTGAACAGGGCTCCAAACCAGACCCCTGCCAGAATTCCCACACCCAACAGCCTGATAATTAAAACACTTTTTCAAGAAGTCAAGACTAGTTGTAAGTTCTTCTGCTCTACCAAGAATAGATTTGAATTGAAAACTCCCACATGCCCATATGCTCTCCCTATTCGGATACTGACAGTTCTGGCCCAAGTCTTAGTACTTTGGAGAGGAAGACCAAGGGCTCGCTCTCACGTCAGCATTGCTATAGCTTTGCTTTCTTATCTGCTTCAGAGAATTACGTTCTAGGACCTTAATACACATATATGTAACCATATATTTGGTGTGCAAAACAACAGAGTGCATGGAGCATCTTATCCCACAGCAGAAGGGGGATGAGAAAGACTTAAGCCAAACTATCTCTCACTGAGAAATAAACGCTCTTTAATTTCTTCATACTTAGCTCTTATTCATAAGCTACTGACATGGCATGGAAGATAGGTGATACATGTATGGAATGAGCAGGAATTCTATGCTCCCATCTCTGACCTGTGAACTTGTTAAGACTTCAGAACATGTACATATGTAGTAAACTTTCACATCTCAAGAACCAACCCTGGGAAGCACATACCCATTTGAGCCAGAAGCCTTGCCTGCTCCTGCAGGATCTCTTCCTCAGACATGGACCGCAGCTTCTCCAAGTTCTCTTTGTGAATAGCTTCAGCTTCCTGCTCACTCTTCTGGCTTCCAAGACCCTCTCCCGTTATGAGACAAGGACGCTGAGAGGTCAAAAAGTCACCAGCTTTATCGGTAAGATCTAGCAGAGAAAGCACTTAGTGATTTAAGTGTTGACAGCATCGTGAATAAATCTCAATTTTGTCATTACCAGGTTTCCAAAATTTCTTTTTTTTTTTTTTTACCTTGGTAGCAAAGTTTAAATAGGAGTAAAGAAGTTTAATTCAGATTCAAACAAAACTAAAATACTTGGGCTTTCACCCCCCGTCACAACAAAACATCATTTCCATCTTGTTTCTTTAGGAGCTTGAGGAGGGATGGGGAGGAAAGCAATTTTGCTCCTTTAAAGCAAAGCAATGGCAAGAAAAGGTAAACTGGAGCATAATTCACAATTCAGGAGTTGGAGCATTCATCCCAGTTAGTGAATATTAGATTCTTTCTCTGCCCAAGAACACCTGAACCCACATTTGTACGTCAGCTGAACCATGACCTAGTAAATACCTGCTGAGTGAGACAGAAAATTACAGCTATTAGGTAAACCAGCTTCTGGACTGATACAAGATACAAGATTCTCAACACCAGCATGTTTGCTTCTAACAATGTCTTGTACTCACCCTTAAGGGTTAAACAGATTAGAAATTTCAGTAGGGGAGCATTTTTCCTACCCTGAACAAAATGAAGTCTCCTTTATCACCTGATCTAAATCCATTTTAAATGCTCACTTCATTTAACAATAGCAGCAGGGTAACATGCTCCTTTGGTCAGAGTGAGACCCTCCAGTTGTCCTGAAACCCACTACACAAGGACCCAACTTAGTGGCTTTATTCCTTATGTTTTATTCATATGCTCCATATATTGACTCAGAACATACCTATGATCCTAAACTAGCGTACCCTGAAAGCATCAAATCCCTGTTCAAACGACAGAGCAATGACACTCATCATAACATCAGTAAGGTTTGATGTCATCTCCACAGCAGTTGTTTTGCATATTGAGCAGAAAGAGATAAGACAGATCGACCTGGTAAAAGCTTCAGTAAGCTTCCCCCATTAGCAAAAGTGAGGGTTACTAGGCACAAACGTTGTTACTACAAGAAATTGAGCTCCATCTTTTCTCTTGCTTCTAATGATCCTGCCACAGCAATCTTGCTGAGGAGGTCAAGCAATTTTCTAATCCCCCTGTTGTGCTGCTACATTTTAGAAGTGTTCTACTTCAAGAGGATCACAGCTATAGGGCTCTTCTATTTCTCTTTGAGATTTACCCAATTGTAACAGGATATACAGTAAGCACAGTATAGTGACCTGGATGGTGGATTTGTGCACACACAGCACTGTACACCTGGGGGTTGTCATACCAATTCTCTGATGGGAGTCAGGGCTGACACAAACCTTAACCAAATGGTGATAATCTTCAAATGACATCTGGCCTCTAATTTCAATGTCAAAAAGAGGGAGTCAGGGTAAAAGCCTGATGACACATCGTGGTCCTAAGCAAACTGGACTGCCCAAGACACACACCCACAAATTAAAAAGCCTGGAGATGCTGGTACCAGTTGAAATAGCTTCATCTTTCCTTGTCACGTTGCTGTCAGACAAGTAACTGCTGGAGGTGGCACTGACTCATCAGCACTGCCTCACATCATTCCTTATGGAGCAAAGCCACAGTCTCATGGCAGCAGATCTGATGACGGAAAACTGAGCTTTCAATCATCTAGGTAGGAGTGAGAACCCACATCACTGTGGTCTCAAACACCTTCAACAAACACAAGAACCACCTTCTTCCTAAAATTGCATAAATCAATAATGAAACAAGAAAAACTTTGCATATAGCAAGCAGAAAGAAAAAGGAGGACAAGAACCTTGAAAAATAAATCTATTTGGCCCCATGTGAAGTAAAAAAGAAATCAGTCAGAAAGTTAACCCAATTTTTAGAATGTTAATTTGTCTCAGAGCATTTAAAAGTCCTAGTCACGACACAGACATTCCAAGTGATCTTGAGATTCCTAAAGTAAAGACAACAATGCTACCGTAACTTAAAAATAAGGTGCACTGACGTTTCTGGTTACTAAGGCTATGTAAATACGATAGGCCGGATAAGCAGAACCTTCCCCACTTACCACCCCTGATGCTGGGGAGAGGTGTCTCTCCCGCTGATTCCTCAGGATCCAAGGCATCCAGCGCAGCTGATCTTACTTGCACACAGTCGGCAGCAGAGGGAGCTGTTGCTGCCTTTTCAGCAGTTCTTTTCGCTGCCATCTTCTGCGCAAAGATGCTTTTTCTTCCAGATCCCACCTTTACCTACAAATAGGGAAGACGTGTCACCACTTTCCTCTGCAGGCTGCCCCAGCCACTAACAAGTATATCTGATCCTAAACACACCCTCAAATAAGACACCGGGACATGACTCAGAGAAGCTGCTGGCATCCACCTGGCCACCTGTGATCACGCTATTCTTTTTTAAACCCAGTTTAAGGCTAGGACAGAGAGACAAAAATATGGATGTTTTTGGTAGCTAGAGAAGGAAGATGATTAATTATAAGTGAATTCAAGCATGGCAAGTGCACCTAAAATATCACCAAACACAACAGTTCCAGCTTTCCTGCTGTTTGGAGGCTTGGCATAGTTGAATACTTTGGATTTCTGAGGATAAATGGGGCTGTACTTCATTGTGCTCACCACATGCTTGGAACAGACTTCTTATAAGGTTATTAGAGAGCAGCAGGGTGAAGAGATTTACGCAGTAAGAAATAGGCAAATGGTGCTAAAATAATCCTGACTAATTTACTGTGCTGCTTGTCCAGGTGATGGAAGGGCACAGCTCTGAACAGCCTTGCACAGGATGCACAGGAAATTCAAAGCAAACTAAGCAAAAAATCTCTTACACGTACCCAGTCCAGAGAAGAAACTTAAAAGGCAGTCTGAGCATTGGGTAGCTGCTTTATGCACTCCTGTATCAGGTAAACAGAACTGGTACTTTAAAAAGTATCATCTCTGCCTTTCAAAAAAGTTGTCCTTCAAAATAAGCTACCTCCTCAAACCAACCACAGCTATCAATCACATACCAATTTCCAGCATCTGACTCCCACTCAGTTAGCAGCTCTTGCTACTACAGCAACAACCAATAACAGCAGCCATGGCTTCCAGTTTTACAGCCTCAGAAAAAAAATATGTCAAAATCCAAAAAGCCACAAAAGATAATCCATACAACCATATTCAAATGTCATGCTAGGAGAATTAAGGTGCAACTTCAATAAGAACAGACTTAATCAAACCTGGTGGACAAATTAACAGAGGTTGTTCCTCAGAGAAAAACAAGCAGAACAGGATCAATTCTATTACAGCAGTGCAAATTTGATCCACCTTACTGAAGTTAGCTGAAGGGGGCTGCCTTTTTCCTAACCCAAAAGGATTCCAACATTATTTACCTGCAGGGTTTGGAGTGCCTACTTGATGGCAACTTGGAAGAAAAACTCACTCCTACACTAAGATGGCAATACCAGTGATATGTTGAGCGAACTCATGATCTCCAGCAAACCAAGTCAATTATTTTGAGCCTTACCAAGCCTCACCAAGCATTAGGCTTTACTGTGGAGAAATTTTAATTTTTAATGAAGGTAGCATAAAATGTCTGCTCACAATCTTACCTCACTTTTTATCTCGGAGCGGTGAAAGGACCTTGGAAATGGGTCTCCTGTGGGCACTGGCATGGTCACTGCTGCTGCACTGGTGTCTCGTTCCTGAAGAAAAAAATTCAAACAAACCATGTAGAAACCCTTGCAACAGCCAGACATGTTTGTATCATTTAGCTGAGAGCAGACTCAAAATCTCTCAGCTCTGCAGTTCACATCGTCATCAGGCTCAGAACACCTTGTGCTTATTTAGAGCCAAAGTGAGCTATTTTCCAAAAGGCTGGGCCACCAAACTCCACGCATCACTCAAAGAATTAGATAAAGAAAACCTTTAACATCCCCCTCAGAGTCCAGAAATTCATCCAAATCCACGCTACAGAACATGCCTGCATGCAAGCAGTGTGACCTGTAGGCAGTTTGGGCTGGAAAACAGATTTGAATCCATATTTAACTGACAGCAAAAATACACCCAAAGAGCTTTTTCTTTCAAAGTGATCCAGAACACTGGTCTACAGTGCTGCTTCATTACACTGTAGAAATAAAAAGCAGCATCAGAGCCCTTCATCCCTGTTTAGTTTACAGCATTCAGAAGATCATCACAAGAAAAAAGACATACAATAATTTTGCTTAAGACTGCTGTAATGTGTTGATCATGACTCTCCAGTGTGTCCTCCAGATCTTCATCCTCAAAGTGGACACAAGCATTTTTGATCTTGGACTTTTTTGGAGGAGCTGGAGTTAGAGCTGGGAGATTATCAGGAAAACCTGGGGAGGAGAAGTAATAAGAAAAAAAAAGCAGTCAAGTTACTTATATAACCACTGTGCATTAGGTACAGACCAAGGCTCCCTAATAGCACCTATTACTGCTCTGATGAGAAATAAAGATGAGGAAGCAATAAGACAATTACGAGTCCTCTGTTTTTGACTTGTACTGAGTAGCAAAGAGAAACATGCTCGACAATTTTATTATTTATGTATTGGCACAAGGTCTTTTCAAAGAGTTCCATAAGCAGAAGAGGGTACTGAGATCTGACTGCAAGCACTAAGGCAAGAAGCAAAGCCGTACATACTATCCTTGCAGGTTGTGTTCAGGCACAGGAAAGCATATTTCCACTGCCAGCTGTAACAGTGAGGGATTTGTATGATCATGAACAAGTCAAAGTCTTCTTTTCACTTGCTATGAATAGATCATATCTCCTCTATCTGGAACTAAGAACTGCAAGATTTAAATTGTTGCTTTTTAAAAAGCACCTTGAGCTTCTGAGATTATCAAGCACATGACAAAAGTTACTACTGATGTAGAAAACAAAAGCAAGCCAGATCTGCTGGCTGAAAGCTGGAGCTGTTAGCAGAGCTAAAATTCAAAGATACTGAGAACAGGGTCTGGATGGATGGCAAAATAAGCAGTAAGTGTCCAATTGGTACAAATCACAGAAAACACTCTTGCTAGCAAGGTACCAGAGAGAGCTGATAAATGTGGACAAAGGCAACAAAGGTGGTTCTACTGGATGCTAGTAACATTGGACAAGGGCATTTTCCAACAAGGCTAAGAACGAAAAATACTTCAAGGAGGACACAAATGCGGGGCAAAAGCAACATTGGGTTGAGAGGGAGGTGAAAGGCAAGCAGTGAGGAACATGAAATGGACAGAGAATCTTAGTAATTCAAAGAAGCTCAGAAGAGAATTTACCATCCAACATGACTACATCCTTGCTGTCCTGTAGCGGGGGTCTCTCAGCATCTATGCTCCCATCCTCCCCCTTCCTCTTATCTGCTTTCTTCACAATCTTCACTGCAGGGGAAGCTCTGGCTGCCAGGAACTGGTTTTGAAAGTGCAGCAGGTCTGCCTCAGACTCCCCAGGTTTTGGTCTTGACAACATCCTGCCTTCTTGCTCTTGCAGCCAAGTCCTATGTGCTGTTCGCATAGAACCTATTGAAGACATGGAAAGCTGGTTACAGAACTGGATTGCCTGGAATTAGGATGAGGACAGCATGGGAAAACTTCATTTTTGTCCCCCTCTTATGTTTCTGTACATAATATAGCCATCCTACATCAGGATCATCCCAGGACACAACTAGATGAACCAGACTCAGACAAACTGCTGCCTCGTTCTTCGTTGCTGAGCAACACACTACTAGACAAGCCAACACCTGGTCTACCAGTGCACTGGGAGCAGAATGGCATCCATCCAGCAAAAATCCAGCCAAAAAGTGGATCACTGACAGAATGCCAACAACATGTCCTTGGATTTGCAAAGCCAGGGTAGCACCTGGTCCATGACAATTCATTTGACTTAGTCCATTATCAATATCAAGCAAGAAATCTAACTATTACTCCCACCTCTTATTCCCTTGGCCTAGGACCACCAATCCATTTCTCACAGGCAGCAAGTACAGTGTTTGCAAATACCTTACACACTAATTGAATCACTGAGCAGAAACAATGCTGCAGATCTGACACCCTCTCACACTTGCTGTGTTGAAACAATTTGTGTGTATTTGACCTCCTCCACTTGCAAAAGCCCATCAGGACTCAGTGATGACTTATTGTGAAGATGGAAAGGAAAGTGGATATGGATTTTTAAAGGCACAGTTATCTGCCATATGGACAGGCTGCACGCACCAGAAAGTGCAAAGCCTGGAAGTGAATCTCACTCTTAATCTCAAACCAAAACAAAGTACAATCATGGGGCAGGCACAGCCACTTCTCTGAAGCCAATGTCTGGTC
>NW_020897693.1:18868197-19244234 GCF_003984885.1 Neopelma chrysocephalum
CAGCCAGCATGTGCAACCCAGTGAGGACTTTGTCCTAGGAAAACATGCAAGGGATCAGAAACGCTGTCAAAGGACCACACAGACCTTTACACTCCACAACATAGTTACTGTTATGTGCATACACTATGATTCGCTGTTGCACACCCTGTCTGTACCAAAAGTCTCAATAAACAGCTTTCTGTCACACTCTGGACTTCCCACGGATACTGTTTGAAAAGCCCACCAGCGCTGCAGGAAGTTTCACAAGCGCACTTGGGACCAGAGGTCTAAGCCTGACTGGAAGAAAACACGAGAGCACAGAAGGCAACAAAGGTATAGACTGCTTCAAGGGTCAAGATACACCTCTGAATGAACCAACTTCAGCTCCAGCATGAGCCTGAGAAGGAAGGTCAGTCAGGACAGGGAGCGACCCAAATCACGAACTAAGGCAGCACCAGTGGGTCAGAGAGAACGGCGTTTACTTTACATAGAAATGCAGGTCCGCAATACTCTTCCAGTGCTTTCCAGAAGCAGCATTTAAGCCTCTGAAGTAGACCCTGCCAACCTCTCACGCCGCTCCCTCTGCTCGGCCGCCGCTCACCTGCGCCGGAACCGCGCCGCTCTCGCCAGCACTTCCGCCCTGCCCCACGACAGCTTGTTCCGCCCGGCCTGCGTCACTTCCGCCCTCCCTCCTCCCCAGCGCTGCCTCCGGCTGGGAATGGAATTAAACGAGTTGGATTTTCATTTTATTTTTTTATGCGTTAATCAGGACCCTGTTTCCCCGACACTGCAGCTAAGTCTGCCCTTTGGTGCGGGCTGCCGGAGGCTCCCAGAGGGGAGTCCCGCCGCTGAACTGCCGCTGCGATTTCGTCCTGGGCTTGTGCAGCCCAAGGGCGGCTTCTCCCGCGCGTTTTCCTTAGGTCTCCATACGGGCCACACTGCAGATGTTTCAGGAGAGCAGACACACAAAGCTCTAGGAACACGGATCTAATTTATTATTCGTGTCTGATCGCTCGTTTGTTTTACGTGCCAAGCTTTATTACAAACTGCTGGAAAGCTGTTGGAAATTGCAGCAGCTTTGATTTTAACGTTAGTCACTGACTGTAGTGCTCAGTTGCCTTTCAGCCTTTTGACAGAACCACGGAATCCCGGGATGGGTCAGGTTGGAAGGGACCACAGTGAGTCATCTGCTCCAACCTCCCTGCTCAAGTAGGGTCATCCCAGAGCGCATTGCACAGGATTGTGTCCAGACGGTTCCCGAATATCCCCAGTGAGGGAGACTTGGTATCCTCTCTGGGCAACCTGTTCCAGTGCTCAGTCACCTGCACAGGAAAGAAATCCTTCCTCACGGTCAGGTCAAACTCCCTGTGGTTCAGTTTCTGCCCATTGCCAATTGTCCTATTGCTCGGCACCACTGAGCAGAGCCTGGCTCTGTCATCTGACACCCTGCCTGCAGACACTGACAGACATCGGTGAGATGAATTCTCTGAACACGAGAACAGGCACAGATTCTTACAGGGGCTTGGACTGGACCAGGTAGGCCCACGGTTGGGGAGACTCACCACAAGTGCCCTGATGCTTTAGGAAATGAAGAACTTTTCCACTGCTACTTTTTATCTCTTCAGAAGACTAAAATACTGTGGCAAAATTACAGCCAGAAACAAGTTTTATCCCTTATGAACATTAAAAGCACTTAAATCTATAGAAATTAAGATAGACCTTCATGTCTGCCAACAGCCAGGCTTAACCACAGTGTCAGGGAAATGGGACTGTGACTACCTTACAGAAAATTGAAGTGAAAACTCCAATTTTTTAAAATGTTTTAAAACATCTCCCTGAGCCAAGAGTGACCATGATGCTAACCTTATGATCAGACATATTTTAACTACCTGAGTGCTTCTTCAATGCTGCCCTGCCAGACTGCAGTTCATCAGCTGGTGGAGCTCTGCTTTGCACTCCCTAAAGGAACAGGAATTATATTAAAGTCAAAATTAGTTCAAGAATAACAGTGACTGCTGAGAAATGTGGTGTCAAATTCTCCATTTCACTGAAAACAGCTGTTACCCTACCAGCACCATCTGCCACTTAATATTGTCATTCCCAATTTATATTGGTTTGGGATGCAAGAAGCACTTTGAAAGAATTGTTCAAGTTTCTTGCAGTTAAACCTCACGAGCACAAGTTTCTAATCCTTTGTCTGTGGAACACAGACAAAGGTCTGGCTGACCAAAGTGGGAAGTTTAATTTGTCCTTTGGCACCTTGTTGCTTCTTGTGTTTCTGGGACACTGAAGGTCACGTAGGGCTGCTCCAAAATCTATTGAAATCGATGGTTTGTGCCTCTGGTTGAACCAAAATGTGAAATCAAGGTTTTAGTTTTTGCACTGTTCATCTTCAGGCTGGACGAAAGATCACCACCGATTCTACAAAAGGGTTTGGCAGATGCAGTGGTGTGGGTAGAAGGCCTCTCTCTCACACTTCGAGGCTTTGCTGGTGCTGAACTTAGAAATTTTTCCCTGTGGAACACATGAACACAGTTGAATTCTCCTGCCTGGACAGTGAGGCAGGGAGGCCTTGGCAATGGTTGCTGAAGCCAGTCTGTACCTTTCTGTCACACTTCTCATGGAAATGGGCAGCACTGAACTTTGCAAAACTAACATGTGTTATTTGAGCTATATCTCACCTAAAACTACTCTGAGGGTTAACCAGACAGAACTGGTCAGCACCCACAGATAGTAACCCTATCTTGAGTGTGGGATGGCGTTCAAGCCCAACAGCCATACGCATTTTTCCTCCCTGGTTTTTCTCACGCAGGCTGCACAGCTTCTGCGGCCATACACAGTGTCTCCTAGCATGCAGGTGAAATGAGGAAATAATCTTTTTTTGCCAGAAAGACATAATATATACTCAGAATATATTCAGTTTTAATTACCACAAGACAGGAATGCTTCCCATCAAAACTCCCCAGAGTTTTATGTATCTTTTCTTCATTCCATTAATTATTTACCTTCAGTTTTAATAATACAGTTAAAGGCACTATATATAGCTTACACTCTATCAATAAATCATGCTCATGTGTCTTCATATTTATCCTATAAATTATAAGTACCAACACACTTGCATGGATCTGCTAAACAATTTTGGCAAAGAAATTCCCACCAGAGCACCGCTAAGAGCCTTTGGAGGTGAACTCAAGCATTCCTCACTCAGCAAGAGCTTTTTTATGAGATTTTAAAATATTGTCAGTCTTCTCACAAGCCCTAAAAATCTCCTTCATCCTCTTCTTATAGCTTGCCACAGGCAAATAGTTTCACGTGACTTTCTGGAACATGGTTTTGGTCTTCCGCAGCATGAGAAGCATGAGAGCCTAGAGCCAAATGCTTTCTCAGTGGATTATAACAGGGAAGAGGTCAGAGCAACAAAGACAATATGGCAGTGGCCTTGGTATGATTAAAAAGGGTAAATCTGTAAATGTAACAGTATTATCTATGTGGCAGAGATGATAAATATTAGGATAAGTTGTCTGAAAAGCAGGTGACCACAGAAGAAGCTAATCCTGGTGCTTTTTTGCCAGAAGACAGAAACTGGAATTGAGAACGGAACAGCTGGAGAGCAGGGTGGTGGGCAGCATGCGGGTCTGCTGGAGAAAGGAAAATAAATGATCATAAGGGATTGGTCCAAGATACAAGCCTTACTTGTGTTCCTTTTTGTTAAAGAAATTTTTGGCACTAAGCTCTTCTCCAACAGATAGATTTATTTATCACTGTATCTGGTAGCTCAATCTAGGTACCTCAAAAGAGGGACCCCATGGCAATTATACCCTTACAATCTAAACTCCTCATCCCTCATATAACAGTCTGGACCAATAGCAACATTATGGTTTGGGGTCTTCTTTCTCTTCATTTGTTCGCTGTTTTGTTACCAAGTGGTTGCCATGTGGTCATCTTCAAATCCTCTTAGGTCAGTTTTGGTGTGGGTTTTGGTCAGTTCTTTAGCCCATGTTGCAACATGGTTGTTACAGTTCATATACCGTGATCTGTGGGCTGTCCACTCTAATTATTAATTTTGTAATCCATGTAAAAAAGAGTTGAGTCTGGTAGGACACAATGTTCAGCAGTAAGTTGCCACCTGTGCTAAAGGTTTAACTCTGCAGAGAACTACATGTTGATCTCAGAAGGAATGGCAATATATCATACCTCAAAGCAGTGGATGCACTGCACAATAACACTGTCTGCAGGAATCCACCTGGAAGAGTGAGAACCCAGAGCGAGCAGAGAAGGGACTTACACACAGCGGTGTCATGCACAGCACATCATGACTGTCTGTGGTAGTAAAGAAACTGCACATATTCTTAAAGAAATGTGCATACATGAGAGCAAAATTGCATTGTGACCAATCAATGGCAGCTTTCTTGCTAGTGGGAAAACAGGACAGTTGAGCAGAGATGATGTATGTGTCCAAATATCCTCAAAGATCCACCCACAAAGCCTTGAGCGAATTTTTTCTGCAGTTCTGATGTACTTTTGGGGTTGAACCCTGGCACTTTGAGGCAGCAAGACCTCACTGAGTAATGGTGCTGGGCATCCCTGGGACTAGGTGAAGCAGAGATATTTTAAATCAAACCTCTACTTTTTCACCAATAAAAAGCACACATCCATGCTCAATGCAATTTGATTTAACTGTGTAAAGGAGAGGGAAGGATTGTGTATTTTAAAAGCCCAAAACAGCAGAGTATTTACTGATCTCTAGCAATGCATCTGCTAAGCACTATGTTGGCTTGTGACAGTTAGCATTTCCTCTTTGTTGTTTCTATAGAAATGCCATTTTTATCAGACTAGATGAAAATATCCTGAAATAACACACATCTTCACCAAATAAAGATATTTCTTGCTCAGTCTTGTTTGTACCCCTATCACACTGGGTTTTCCTCCCCTCATTACAATGTATAAAATAAAACCAAGTTAAAAGCGAGTCGCTGTACAGCTGGGACTCCAGAGAACAGACTGCTGTGGAAATTAGAATGGGCAGTCAAGCAAATGTATTTCTCAAGTCAGGTTCCTGAGACACTGCCTTTGAAGAGTATTGCAGGTCAAAATCTGTGTTTGCACAGATGGTAAATGTGTTGTCATTGACAGTCACTGCTTCACAGAAGGCTTAAATGAAAGTGGTCTCTGAGCTGACCCTGCCTGACAATGCCCTCTGCCCCTGCTATGACTGAGGAAAGCAACATTTCTGAAATCCAGCTTCTCTGGGCTGAGGACAGTGTCTCCCATGGCTGCTGCTGTGGGATCTATCTGACAAAATCTGAGTGACATAGTTGATGCATTCAAATCCACTGTCATAGATTTTAAAGGAAGCCTGTCAAAGTGCCTAAGCCTGAGATTTCGTGCAATTTGAGACAGTTTAAAGCACTGGATACGCTCAGATGATTATCCTCCATGGCAAATATCCTGAAGAACTGGCTGTTTTGTTGGCATTCAGGATTTGTTCCTTTCTTCTTTTCAGATTATTTACTGTTGTATTATGGGGAAAATCTTATACTTTTATACCTCAACAGGATGAGAGTGGATGTGTATGTGCTTTATCCAAAACCCATCTGTACCAGTCAGAAAATATACTGAAAGCAGGGCCATGGGAAACTCACCTCTCCAAGGCTTCAACTCTCACACCATGGGAAAGCATGACGTCTGCAATGCTCTTGCTTTAGGGAGTTCAACATGGACCCAGAACTATTGAAATTAGTCCACAGGAGGGCTGTGAAAGTGATCAGAGGGCTGGAGCACTTCTCCTATGAAGACAGGCTGCGAGAACTGGGGTTGTTCAGATTGGCAAATGGAAGGCTCTGAGAAGACATTCTAGCAGCCTTCCAGTACCTGAACAGGGCCTACAAGAGAGTTGGAGAAGACTTCTACAAGGGCAGGTAGTGATAGGACAAGGGGAAATGGCTTTAAGCTGACAGGAGGTATGTTTAGATTAGATGGTAGGAAGAAATAATTCACTATAAGAGTGGTGCGTGAACAGGTTGCCAAGAGAAGCTGTGGATGCCCCATGCCTGAAAGTGTTCAAGGCCAGGTTGGATGAGTCTTTGAGCAACCTGGTCTAGTGGAAGGTGTCCCTGCCCATGGCAGGGAGGTTGGACTAGATTATATCTAAGGTCCCTTCCAGCCCAAAGCATTCTATGATTCTATGAATATTCAGTGTAGATGCATGCACAGCAGCTGGCTCCTACTGCCAGTGGACCCAAGCCTGAAATACTTAACTCTAAATAGCTGTGCTAATGCAGCTAGATCTGCCAAGAGTTTTTAACAGTGATGGTCATGATGTCCTGATGATTTAAGTGATCTGGCAGAACTAACTGCAGTCACACAGAGTTGGGTTTTCACCTTCATATTTGGAAATGTAAGGGGCTGTAATGAGTAGCTGTGCCTCATCTTCATCAATACTTGTCCATGAGTCTTTATGAGGCCAGAGCTGGTTTCCTTTACCCTTGGGAGTGACATGAAAAGCCGTGGGTTCCCAGAGCAGCGTCCCGGTGGTGTGCATTTCTGCTTCTCAAGTAGCAACACACTGCTTCACCCAGGTTTCTGGTAGGGAGAGACAAGCAGCCTAATGAGAAACTACTGTCTAAAAGAACAGCCCAGCAAAGTGGAAGAGACACCTGGAAGAGAGGTGTTCTAAGGAAACTACCAGAACTGTATTGTTATCAGATGAGATATCTAATGCCTAGGTGTGGCACTGGTACATAGTGCTGGGTCACTTTTGAACTCTGGTGCCACCACACAAACAGAAGAAATTACTTTGCCAGTCTTCCACAAGATAGGAACTTGCACCCTGTATTTCCAGAGGCTCGGTGCTTGTGAGGTTTGGTGTATGCATGGCACCAAGACAGGACTGTTCCCTCACTGGTGGTATTTTGTGATGGAAGTGAAGTCATGAGAAACCTTTACTTGTACACTCTTTTCTACCAGACTGACATGTAAGCATCTTTCTAGAGTACTCTCTTATGCTTATGATTTGCCTGACAACAAGCTCTCTTCAGTGTTGTGGGGTTTTTTAAATTTGTTTTCAGAGGTATTTATAGCTATTGTGATCTCTCATGACAGTTGTCTACATCAGGAGCAAAGATGACACTGACCAGAGGAAAACTCACCGGCAGAGAACTATCCTTCTGTTAGTGGGAAGTGGTACCACTAGCAACAGCAATATTTAAAAGTCCTTTTTTTTCAGCAGCACAGTTACAGGAGAAACAGCAGAGATCACTCTGGTTCTTGCTCAGTGTCACCATGTGAGAGCATTGATTGCTCAGGTGCACATGTGCACCTTTTCATTTTGGTTTGTCACTGAGGGCCATGCTTTTTAAAAGTCTGTTTGGCACTGGACAGCAGCTCTGAATCCTGGCAGGCTGCCTTCTAGAGACATACAGCAGCAGCAACTGCCCAGCTTTCTTCCCATGGTAAAATGTTGGGAACTCTCCAAATTATCAACTTGGCTCTAGAATGGCACTGCCCAGATGGCTGTTCTGCATCAGAAGTCATGAGATATGGAGGTCAATGGATAGATTTGGGCTTCTGAGTTCAACTTGGGAAAGAAGTTGGCCACGCCTCATGATAGTTAGATATTTCCTCATAAGGATGAAAGGTATTTGCTCACCTTCCAGCCATGCATGAGATATTTTGGTGCTTGGAGCTGTTGGTGATTTGCTTAGCCTAGGATTGCTCCTCTGGTCAGCCACTGTATCTAAGGACCTGTCTTTCCTATATAATGAAATATTGTGAACAGATTCTTGCATTGCTATTCCCTTTGATATACAAAGCCCCCCAGTGGTGTGGAGAGAGAATCTGGGGGCTCAAATCCCTCATGGTTGTCCATAGCACTCCATTAAAATTGAGATGCCTTTACAGTATTTGTAAGAAGACTTTTGTCCTAATTTTCTCCAAAGCAGTTTGTGGACAAAACATGGGTAGCATTAGGCTGAGCTTCCAAGTCCCATTAAAAGCAGGGTACATCAACTCAGGCTTGGAAGGACATGAGCAGCAAGCATCAGCCTCAGAGGATGACGGTGGACTATCATAGGCATGACCTTTTGCTGCTGCCTATCTCTCAGAGCATCTGTCCAGTTTTGTGCAGGTCTGTTCAGCATACCTATCATAGGAAATGTCAGCACCCGCAGAAGACAACACCCCAGTGCAGAGAGAAGGGAAGAGGCAGGTCTAGGTCCCTCATGTTGCCCATTGCCTTTCATGTCCTACCTGGGACTGAGATTATCTGTTCTGTCTCTATAGTGGGGGTTGGTGATGCAATAAAAAGAGAGGTTGGATTCTGCTCCAATACAGCAGAGGAACAGCCTTTGCTTATTCCTAAGTACTTCTTGGGAATGACTCAAGATAATGCTGTAAGGGAAGACGAAGTTCTTGGTGATGGTGATAGGGAAAGAAGTAGGAAAGCTTTCTCAGGACTTAAAGGTTGTAAAAGCTGGGAAATAAGTTGTGGGAAATGGTGATTGTTCAGGTATTGGAAATAGCACATCATAAAGAGCAAGATAAGAGAAAGAGAGAAATAGGAGACAGGTGCCAAATATGAAAGACCCAGGACAGAGAAACAGATGAGAAGAGAGAACATTTCATTCTGGAAAAAAAAGAGTGAATGTCAGTGCAAATTCTGGTATATCTGTGCAATGTGGCAGTATTATGAAGTATAAAGATTGGGAATAGGCATCACTGCCCCAGGAAAGAGATGGAGACAGGGGATGGATATCTAAGAGAACAGGAGGGAGATAATATGGAAACAAAAAGCCTGGAGAGTAGAGATGTGCCGAGAAATACAATGAGCAGTGCCAGGAGATGACAACGGCAGAAGGTGACAATGAATGAGGAGCACTTCACCCCTCTAGAGATGGCCCTTGTCTTGGACTTCACGTCTGTGTGGATGTCACCCAGCTAGGTCGGGTTCCCAGAGGTTTTGTATGTCTGCTGTTAAAGTCCAGGCCTCTCAGGGCACCAAGCGTACTGTTTACACCAGGAGTGCCTCTGTGCCATGGTGGTACCAATCCCACATGGCTCGTTTCATGCTGGTAATTGGAAAGGCATCACACAACAACAGGCTGGTTGTTCATCCCCCTGCGGTCCCCAGAACTACGATCATCACGCTGAGAGCCAAAATGTCCCTCAAAATAAGGCAACCTTTGTCAGCACCAACAGATTAGAGTATGCAAAGACTTTACAGCCTAATAGACAGTATTGCCTTTGTCCTCTTTTCCTCCAAGAAGGCAGTAAACTACAAGCACTGGAGGATGTAATCCAAGTGCTAATAAATTATTGATATCTCCCTTCAGCTTTTTACTTACTAAAAGGGTATCAAAGCTCATTTTGTGAATGGTCCCGACAGATTCTCTTTTGCTATATCCACAATTTGATTCACAAATATTGCACTAAGTGTTAATATTGAAGCAATGCAGTGTTCTCTCTTTACAGATAATAAGCAAAAGATAATAGACATGTTTTGGATTACACAGATTCATAAATAGATACAATGAAGGAAATGCCACTTACTACTCCAATAGACATTTGATTTTGTAATATAAAAAAGACAGAACTCATTATTAACTAGGAATACACTTTTTTTTTAATATTAAAAGCCTGATTGAAAGCCTGTTGAAATCATTGTACTTGCTCCTTACAGATAGTCTACATAGTTCTTTGGCAGCACACACAAGTCATAGAACAGTGTGACTTAGTTTATATTTAGCAATAGCTCCTCTCTTCCAATATGCCTATTTGCACAAGTCAGCTAAAACTATCTGTATGGAAAATAGTCTTTCCATTACTGTCAGCTTTGGAGCAGTATGTGGCAGTTCCTTAACAGCATATATTAATTTATGCTATTTTTTGGAGCTGCACAGAAGTAGTTTGAAGCCCTCCTACTGCAATTTTCCTGGTAGGAGACTCCCCTGAACAAAAGGCTTAAATTTTCTCTTTCAAGGCTCAGTTTTTCTCTCTGCAAGTTTTGGTGGCCGGAAATGCTCAGGATCTTGATAGCTATTTCATCTTAAAGACAGACACCAGGTTTCCAGGTATATCTTAAAAATGGTACCAGATCTTTGCAAATTTAGCTCAAATGCCATCTCCCACTAAACAGCAAAAATTCTGCCTGCTGTAAGTGCAATGCCCCAGCCAAGCTCAGAGAAAGGATTATCAACATTTTAACAATGGCAGGGCACTGATCTTAAAGTACACAAACTGCAGTTCCTGACTGCACCGGTTTCTTCTTGCTCTGAATAGAGGTGGCTATGCTATGCATGTTGTCTCTGTTCCTTGCTGTCTGTTTAGAAAGACTGAGTGACCAGGCACAAAGCCCAGAAGAGAGAGCTAATTTTTGCAATATGGTATACATATTTTGCAAGCCAGCCTGCAAACTGCTTATCACGTTTCTGGTGCTATATACATAAATATTCATAATTAATCTGTGTTAGAATAGAGTAGAAAGCTCCTAACGAACAAAAATAGCCCCTTCAGGCATCTTATACCAGTGACACTGATCCTCTGCATTTCTGACATTAAAAAATGAGCTTCTTTGCATAGATTTTGCAGTACTCTCTGGAGTTCAAGCTTCCTTTTTTACCCTGTTCTTTCAAGTTGTGAAGACGACCTTGATAAGAGAGATTGATACCTTGAATCTGGAGCTAGAGAGGTGGAAATAAAGGCACCTGGTGAGAGATGACATTTCCAAAGCTTAAATCTCAGGGGTAGCAACCTTCATTTTCCCTTCTCCAGATCTCTTTCATCTCTAGGCTTTTTTCCCATGTTTTGGCTTCAGGTATCAGCAGAATTCTGACAGTATTGCAGGTGGGAAGACGTATACGCGTGTTCTTTTCAGGTCAAAAGCCTAAATTCAACTGTGGGCTACGTATGCTCAGAGACAACTTCATCTCTTATAGGTGGAAGGGCCAATTAGCCAGTCCTTGGGACTGCTTGCAGCTGTTAGCCAAGCAACAGTCAGAACTGGTTTAGATTAAATAAATCCCACTTTATTCAACATCAAAAACAGAGTGTCTGCAGTAATGAAAATAACTTCATCAAGTTGTTCAGGCCCCAAAGCCCAGTGGATATTAGATGTATTTATTAGATAAAGGTGACCATTCAGACTGGGATGGCAGACAAATCTGACAGGCTGAGCTCTGACAGGTCTTTGTTTTCTGTCCTTGTCTGACTCAGCTTTTCAGTTTGATGCTCTTATTCCTGGGCTGCTTGGCTTGCCAAGCTGACACCTTTCTGGTGCACAGCCTCTCCCTGCTGCCTGCAGAAATGGGGCCCCCAGCTTCAGAGAACTGTCAACCCTTTTCCTTACTCAACAGGGATGCTTCTTCACAGCTGTCTTGTGATACACCAAAGCACATTTTACTCTATCTCCCTTCATGTTGCCTTTAAATGTGGCTTTTTGACAGTCCCTACAAGTAGAAATTTGGCACAAATATAAAGTTCAGCCCTGATTTCTCAGTGCACAATTTTCTAGCTTGGCACATTTTCCCTCTAACTACAATACTTCATCATGCCCCCAGCACCTGTTTCATAGCATATATAAGGTCACTGAAACCACCTAGACAAACATTCACTAGCTGACCAAGCAGAACAGTTTAATATCTCTCTTCCCCTGTAGATCTTGGTGGATAAGTCATAGGCACTCCTTGCGCATTCTTTATGGCTCCTTTCTGTGTCCCAGATGTGACCTACTCCCTGCTGGTCTGCTGACTGTCTTATCCTCCAGAGATCATCGCCCATTGTACCACCTGCGGAAAGGAAATGGGGTATTTTAAATGTGCATTTTCATGTGGTTTATAAACCTGCATTGTATTGCCTTCCAAGGTGCATTTGACAGCTCCTCTACAGGGCTGGGAGAAGTAAAAGCCAGACTACTTTGTACATATGTATTGGGTGCAGCCAAAGAAATGCCATTCCTGTCATCAGGGGAGGACAAGGCACACGTATCTCTAACTACAGTGGTAGAAGCTGCAATGCAGTGTGAGCCAGAGACATGTGAGGCAAAGGGAGTTTGTCAATTGTCTTTTACGGACATCCTGCACCTCCAAAAATGGGTAGGTTTCTCCATCCGGCATCAGCCAAAACTTGTCCAATGCAATGAATATCCTAAAATTCAGATTTAGCAGAGCTCAACTTCTAGAAAATCCCAGCTTTGGGGTTTTTTCTCTATGCATTCACACACTAAGCATTATTCTCTGCTCTACAGTCCTTCTAACCAAGCTCTTACACAGACTGAGTGCCTTGAAACCAGAGCGGGGTTTTCCAGAGTAGCATGCCTGAAAAAGCAGCAACCATGTTGTGGCAGGAGTTGAGGTAAGAATATTAAAGTGAAAGTTGATGCTTCAAGATTGTTTGATTGGCTGTTTACAAGACTTTTATGAAGGATTTAAAAAATACGCTGCTCTAGGGCACAGAGAGAGAAACGGATCAAATTAGATGAGCTACACAAGAGTGTAATGAAAGATGAAGCAAACATGCCAAAGTAAGGTGGTGCAGTACACCAGTCCTGATCAGCAGGAGCGAAGATCATGACTGGATGCACTGAGCACAAGGTGCAGGCAGAAGCAAGAAATGTTGAGAGTGTAGGGAGTTTGCAGGAGGCTGCAATTGTAAGGGGAGACCTGTGCAGGAGACAGATGAAACCACAGGAGAGGCTGAGGCCGCAAGGAGGGTAGGAAGGTGCAGGAGCAGCTGGGTGCCTCCATTTCCTGTGCCAGCTACTCCTCTGGGAAAAAGGAGGTGAAGGTGGGCAGCAGGGCCGCGGTGCTGGAGCAGCCCCGGGGCTCCGTCCCGGCAGCGCCGTCCTCTGCCCCCGGTGCGCGCGCCCAGCGACCAGGGGGGAGAGAGGGGCATCCCCGAGCCGCGTCGGGCAAGTTTGTCCGGCTGCTCCGTGGGGGAGCGCTTCCCCAGGGCAGCCTGCCTCCTCCGCCGCCTTCTCCTTCTCCTGCTGCTGCTGCCGGGCCGCGTCCCGCCGCCAGCCCGGGCAAAATGCGGGTTCTGGGGAAAAGAGGGAAAAGTGGCTGGGGCTGCGCCGCGGGCGATGGGGGCGTTGAAGATGCGCTGGGAGGGGGTGGCCGGCGGCGGGGGCACATCCCTGAGGAGGCGGGGCGCACCCGCGGAGGGGGCAGCGAGGCTATCCCTGAGAAGGAGACAGGAGGGGACACCCCGGGAAGGGTAGGGGTTCGGAGGTCGTCTCTCGGGAAGGGGAGGTGCACGCCGGATCTCCCAGCCGCCCGCAGAGGCGCGTCAGGAGCCGCCGGGCTCTCGCCTGCCCACCTGGGGGGGCCGGGAGCGGCAGGGACACCCCCCACTCCGCCTCGTCTTTCTCTCCTCCCCTCCGCCGCCTCCTCCGTCCCTCTCTGCCCGCCTGCCTGGGATGGTGGAGGGAGTCCGGAGCACCCGGCAGGGCGGCCCTGGGCGACGGGGGCGGCTCGCCACGGCCACGGTGCGGGGCGCGGCCGCGGGGGGCTCCGCCGTCCCGGGGTCCGGCAGCCCCCGCCGCCACTGCCGGTGATGGCCAAGGATGTCCTCGGAGGGGGAAGCCGAGGCGGCTGCTGAGAGCGGGCCGGGAAGCACCCCCGCCCCGGGGCCCGCCGCCGCCGTGCGGGAGGAGGTGAGCGGCGGCGGGGGCGTCCGCCCCGGGCCGGGCCGGGAGGGACCGGGAGGGGCAAAAGCAGCCTTGCCGAGGGGTGCGGGGCGGTGGGGGCGTGGAGGAAACCGGGGAGCCGCGGCCGGAGGAAGGTGCCCCGACTGGGGGTGTTTGCGACGCGGGGAGAACCAAGGAGCGTAGCCACCGCCCGCCCGGCTACCTGCAGCCGCGGTGCGGAGCCGTGCCCCGCCGCGCCCTGCAGTGCCGGGGCCGCCCGCGGGACACCCGCGGCCGCGCCGAGCCCACCGCGCCGGCGGGGAGACCGCAGCCCCCCGGTCGCTGGGTGCGGGGTTTTACCGACGGGGCCCTGCGCTCAGCCGTGCGCTGCTGCCGGGCTCGGGCGGCCGCTGAGCCACCGGCCCTGCACCGGAACGATGCACTGGGGGGAAAGCGGGCCAGCCCAGTGGAAGTTTGGCTACATGAGCCCCGTGGCGTTTGGCCTAGGAGAGCCTACCGCTTCCCTGGGACCTGTGAAATGCAGTCAAGACGACTGCAGCTTTGCGAGGCACTAGTGGAAGTGGCCGGAGGGACATACTGAGCATAGGAAGGGGCTTGCAGTCTGGGGCTCTGTGGCTTTCAGGTGTTTTGGGGCAAAGGAGGAGGTCATGCCTCTCTTTTTCCCTTGGGGCCTAGGCACTTCTGTTACCTAATCTACAGTAGAAGGCAGTGGAGAAAATACAGCTTAGTATGTTTCTTCAAGTCATCTGTGAAGCACTTACTTTGGCCTTGCATAGCATAGAGAGGGAATGATGGATGTGTCTGAATGTTGACACAGAATCCTGAGCCACAAGGTATTGGCCAGACAGAACTGCAGAGCTGTGTGACAGTAGGTGACAATGCGTGCGCAGTCCTACACGCTCAGGACATCAAGCTGCCCTGTTTTAGAAATGCCTGGGATTTTCTTTTATGCCTAATGTAGCCTTTATTTCCAACAGTTTTGACAAGTCTGTCATTTACATTGTATAATTCATGTGCAAATCATGGAAGTCAGTGAAATTTCTTCGTAATATGGAGTTTAAAACAAATGTGCATGCTCCCAGGAGTGCAGAGAACGGCCTTAAAGCAGGCAGAGAAGACTGAAAACAAAAGTGAAAGCAGCCCTGGAACACTGTGTTATACAGTTAGTCTGCTCAAAGCTTTTGTTAACAGGTCCCATGGCTCATCAACAGTCTCATAATCCTATAGTCAAAATCCAGGATCCTCAACAAAGCCTATGTGACTCTGCAGTATACTTAGGCTAAAACCAAACAGCACCTTTTAAACCACCTTTACTTGAAAATTGACTTTACAGCTCAGGTTGAAAAACTGTCTTCCATAGGTGAAAATTAGGGTTTTCTCCTGTTTGATTGCTTTTTAAACACCTGCAACACAGTTCATCATGAAGAGCTGTGGCTGGATCCAGGATACAACTGCTGTTCCAGCAGTAGAGCTCCCCAGTGTAATTACAGCCCTGCAGAAGATCAATACATGGTTAATGCTGGAAGGGATTTTTTGATTTATTTGGTCTAGGACCAGGAGCTACTGAAGGCTTTCCAATATATTAAGTCCACCATGAAAACATCTAAGCCATTTCTAGACACTAAAGCACTTGATCTCTCTGGTAAGCACATTATATCTTGCTTCACTCATCCTGTTCTCAGTTTTTCTTCTGTACCAACACAAACATTTGCACATTTGAGTCTATATCTCAAACACCTGTAACAGTGATATCTTAACACTGCAGTCCTACAGTATTGGTCCTTTCCTCATGCTTTCCACATCACCATGTAAATAGCCTTTTTGGACCTGGACTTGCAGTTGCATGTAAGTGCCCAGTATTGGTATTAAATGGGCATTTCATGGGCTTCTCTGTTCAGCCTCGTCATTTATGGATTTCACTTAGATCAAATGCATGGACCTAAATGGTGACAATGACTGAAAATTGCCTTTGTTGGTGTCCTGGGGTAACAAATCAACATGAGACATAACCCTGAGCTATTAACAGAGAATGTGTCTGAAGTCTAAGTTTTTATTTTTGAAAGAAAGACAAGCCAAGTTGCAGCTGTGGAGCAGAAAGGAGCACGTCAGTTCAGTTACCTGTCATGGCCCTTGTCCTCCTCTGCCAAGGACCACAAGCCCTCAGATTACCTGCCAGTATTCTGACTCGAGTTTTTTCTATTGAGATATGGACTGCTCAAGCTGGATGACCTGAAATAGATGTGCTTTTGGTATTAGTGTAGAATTCTACCATCCCATGAACTCTTTTGAAAAGGAATCAATCCCCTTTCAGGGGAGGGAATGTAAAGGATGCATTTTTCCAAATGTTTCAGCAGTTATTGCTGTAGATTAATTCTCTGGACATATTTGCCTTTATTTTCCTCTTTGAAATAGCAGAACCTGCTGCTGTGTACTGCCCTGGTTAAGCAGTGGTCTGGCTATTTTTCTTGATATTACTGTGGCAGCCTCCACCTACACTGAAGATTTGATAGTGACTTTTCTGCATTTCTGCCAATTTACACCTCACTTGGGAAGTGACCTTAAATATTTAAATTTTTAAATCTTAATTGGAAATGAAGGTGTTGGGTTTTTTTCAGGAAAGCAAAGCCGGTGAGTACAAACATAATTTATTTGCTTCCAAAGCCAAGTAATCACTGTAGAAAGCTGAAAGCAGCAGCCACCTGACATTTTGAAATACGTATTTGTCTTGTTTGTACTGGCAGAGTCAAACAGCAGTTGTCCATGCCTGGTTTTATCTTCTCTTCCATATTTAAGAACTTTAACTGGGCATGACATAATGTAACCAGTTAATCCATTTAAATAAAAGGGAAAACCTCATGGGTCAATGTTCGTGAGACCCATGGTCATCGGCTCAAGGATGGAGATGTTACAGAAAAGAGAGGCCACTTAAAACTGCCTCATTTGCCTTTTACTGCCGGTGGGAAATGCAACAGGAGCTTATTTGAAAAGTGCTGTTCATGGTCACAACAGCACCAAGGGGGTGTCACAAGTTAAAAAAACATACAGAGTGCTTGTTTGCAGGCTACAGTTTTAGAGGCTGTCAGGTCAAAACATAGCTGGGACCTTTCCTCTTAAGTGTGCCACTGAAGAGACACCCAGTTCTCCAGCTTTTTTATCCCTTTCCCCCAACACTTATTTAATTTGTCAAGGCTTATTTTATGCCATTGAAAACACCAGGCATAAAGCCCTTAATAACTTAGACCAGTTAGTTTTAAATTGTCCCTGTCTATGGGCTGAGTTGTACACAGGTGGATGAGAGGTGGCAGAGGCAGCGAGGCAGACAACCTTTTCCGATTTATCAGGCCTGCTGTATGTGCCCCTTTCTCACCAGCAGATCTCCACAGTCTAATCAACTCTGCTCCCTTGCAGATCTGCAGGAGCCCATTTACACCCCACTGCCTCTGTGGCACTGTCCTCTTCCTTGAGAGTCTTGTCATTCCCAAGACTTCTGTGCTCAAGAGAAACAAGCCCAGGTGCAGGGGATGGAGAGAAGGGAGGGCACAGAGGCTGCGATGGAGGTTAATGTTCCCCACCACCTTTTAAGCAAAAGTTTGGAGGGACCATTGTGTATCAATCTCCAGTGAGGGGCTATTTCTATGTAAACCTTCCCCTTCAAGAGCTGCACGGGACACTCACCTAACAGGCACTGCCAGAGGAGGGCAGGAAATATGAGACATGATTCCTATGGAAAGCTTCACTTTTCCTTCCCTATAGCACTTCCAAACCTCATGCAAAAGACCTGCTCAGCTAACCCCCTGAATGATAACTCATGGTTTGCCTGGTGGAAGGCTGTCACCATCCCAAGTGAGTATGACTGACAAAACAGTTATTTTTTCAAGTCAGTGCATGATATTTCCCCTCTTGAGTGAAGGTCAAACAGAACAAGACCCTTTCTTCCCCTCCTGCCCTTGCTTTATTCATCAGACATAAACTAAGGAGTGCTCCTCATTCCTTGTTCCAGATGACTTCCCTTGTAAAGACAAAGGAAAAAGTGCAGCAGGAGTGGCATCAGAGGAACTGGAAAGCTTTTTTTCATGATCCTGCAGTTCCAGGCAGTATTTCCATTGCAGATTCTGTTGTAAGAATATCCATGCTGAAGCATCGCATCTTTTTTCTGCTTTTGTTCTTTTCATTGTCCCACTTTATCATCTAATCACATGTCTGTTCTTGGTGCCCTGGAGTTGGCTGTCTTCTCCACTTCACTTAGAAACTGTCAAGGGTTTTAAAAAATAGATAGGAAATATCAAATTAATGCATCTGAGCTTTGAAGGGCAGCCTTGGCTCCAGCTGTGTGGGCTTCTACAGGCAGAGTCTTCTGTCCTCTCCAAGAAAGAGTGCACCTTGCCACTGTGGCTGAGACTGAAGTGAGTTGGTCCTTCTGGCTGACTTTCCCAATCTTGCAAGTAAGGGAATTTTCTCAATAAAATGCTGAGCTGGAGCAACTGGGGAACTTGTGGAGTTCTGCCTATAACTGGAAGGTTATAAGGACAATTTAGGCAAATAGCTGTTAACTATGTAGATGTTGTCTCATGGGAAAGGGACAGACTAGGTAACTTGGTGGTAGTTCCCCTTCAGACCTGGTTCCTAATGCTGTTTTTTCAGGTGGACACAGAGTCACCTGATACCAGCAGAAAAGCAATGGGTCTGCACACTTTTTTGAGTGCCCAAATACTCTCCTTGTTCTCCCTTTCTCACTTCAGAGACCTCAGATGATGATCTCCCTCAAGAAAGAGAGTGTGTATACCAAGGATACTTTTCAGTCTGTGCAAATCATTGCAAAAAGTGAGGTAGGAGGTATCTTCTCCCTGGGAACGGAGCACTTTATTTCCTCTCATCTGTTTCTACGCCTTGGAAGAAAATAGCTCAAATCATTGCCAGTGACCAGGGACATGGTGGAAACAGAGAATAAAAGGAGTGAAATATCTTCAAGTGGTTCCATAATGAGTAGGGCTTGTTTCTAGGTGTGTCCTGGCACGTGTTTGAGTTGACACCAAAAGCAGTGGCTGCTGAGCTATCTTCAGCACTGTAAGGCCCTTCCGTTGTTATAGTGAGACTTACACTGTTACACTGTAGATAAGGCTGTGGCTGAGTTTCCACTTAGAGTAGGAGTTCTACTTTTTGGAAAAGCATGGTTAAGTAGTTAATTAGTTTTTAAGTTCTAATCATGGAAAATATAGTTCACTTTCAGACTCTAATCATTCATTGTGTTCCTCTGAGCTTAAGACCTGTAAAGTTAAAAATAGCACATACTGAAAATTTTGAGGTCACATTTGCTGTAACAGCTTTGTTAACTCCCCCAAACTCTAGCTCTTCGTTTAAGCAGCACTGCACAGAAGAGCCAGCACCATATTATAGTGGGGATGCTGCTGCAGTAGAGCTGGACGGGCTTCTGCCAACAGCAGCACACAAGGCAGGTCAGGGGTTGAAGCTGCCTCTGACAGCCACCCATGTCAGCTGGTCCCTGAGTGCTTGCTGCTCTGCCCACAGCACATCTCTGCAGCCATGAAAACAAGCAAGAAAAGTGCCTCAAATGGGCAGGACAGATGGTGAGTGGGAAGGATGGAGGAGCCTGGCTGTGCATGGTGCCAGTAGCTCAGCAGCACCAGGAGGCTGGCAGCCCTCCCAGTGTGGAGTTAAGGTTGTGAAATGGTGTCTGGTGTAGCTGGCAGCCTCTCTCAAGGTGCCACACATGCAACTGGGAAAGGATGAAGGGGCTCACACCCCATGGAATGCACAAACTTTTGATTTCCAGGGCTTTACATCAGGTGAAGAATGTACAGAGAGTCCCAACTCAGACATGGCATTGTTTCTATACATCCGAGGTGTTGCACATCCCAGTTCAGCATTCAGCCAGCAGAGACCTTCTTAAGGAAAGAATGGTAATACTGGGCCTCTGGGCAGATTGGTGGAAACAGCCAGCTGGTGAGAGTGGGGACCAGCAAGGTAGGAGCTGACAGCAAAGAGCAAAGAGCAGATCACAAAGGATCACACTCCTGGCAAGGAAGCTAAAAGTAGGTAATTGAGGCAACTTGCAAATGTGGAGTCTGAATAACCTGACCTTACCAGGGAAAAGAGTAGGATCAGTCAGAGACTTTTGCAGGTCACAACGTATTTGGCTTTGGGAGAGAAGTGATTTGTGATGATGCATTTATGGCTGAAGGCCTTCTTCATAGCCAAATGATTGATTGCCCTTAGGAGCTGGACTGGGAATTGTGGAATACAACATTAGATTAGTGTGGTAACAAAGTGGTTCAGCACGAGGCATCAGCATCTTACTTTGAGTATCTCTTGCAAACCAGCACGGTGTGTCCTGGAGGACAAGAGCTAGAAGAGCCTGAATGCCTCAGGCACAAACTGTGCCATGTCCCTGACCCTGCAATGGGCAGAGGGAGCTCAGAGCACTGTGGAGGCTGGCGTGGCAGCATCTGCTAGTAGAGTCGTGCCAGCATGAGTGTCCCTCTGAGGACCAAAGAAAAGAGAAGAACTCCCTCGTGGCTGCCTGGAGGTAAGATGGCCAGCCAGAGGTGCTGGTATCTGGTGGAGGAGGGCACTAGTGAGAGCATGTGCTGAAAGGGTGGGAATGACAGTCTGTCTTCAGGCCTGAGATGTTCCGTGGTTCTCTGCAGGGGACTGCCTGTGAGCAGGCCAGGGCAGGAGCTAAATCCTCTGCTTCCCACCAGCTGATACTCAGAGTGGCAGGATGCAACAGCTCACATGCAGATCAGCTGCCTTCCTTCCAAGTGGTGCTGCAATGCTTATGTGAAATCACTTTATAAATGCTATTTTTTCAGTGTCTTCAGGAGATATAAAAAGGTGTGCTGGCACCATGACATGGGTCAAAGTCAAGTCAAGTAATAAAAATGAGGTGTTCTGGATCCCAGGATCCCTTTTAACGATTAAGTGTTTAAATGAATTTCCAGTTAAGTTTTCACCTGCAGTGCCATCATGTTATTGCAGAATGTGTCACAGAGAGAAGCAAGAGGGAGAGAAAAGTAATATTTATGATAAAACCTTGTTTCCCACAGGGAAACATTAGCTGCTGGGATACTGCCTCATCTTAACCGGAGTACCCTTATAAAAACCTGACAGTGCTGAGGTAGCAGCTGTGTTCAGGAAGGTGCAGAGATGGGGAAACACATTCCCCACATCTGACAGAACAGCTGAAGCCTGAGCAGTGGCTGGATCTCATTGCAAGGGATGCTCATCTCAGCAGCACGAGGGACCTGGCATGGCCACAGCCTCAGCTGCACCAGCCCAGTGCTGTGGGGCTGGCAGTTCCTCTGCTGAAGTGTGGCTGATGACCTCCAACTGCGAGGTCACACATGGGAAGGGTAGAGGTTGATAGGTCAAAGCACAGAGCTATGTTGTTCTGATTTTACTAGAATAAAAGGATGGCATTTCAATAAATGAGAATAAAAGTAAAATGTGGTGGTTCTGGGCAAAGCTTCATTCACAGTTCCCTTTGAAAGACTTCCCCAGACTTCTCTGGAGCTTGGATCAGTCCTGGATCACATTTCTTCTGAGGACTTGAGAGTTGTTTCTATATACTCCATTTAAATCCCAAGGTGTTCCTTTAGAATAAGCAAAGATTAAAAGGTATTCATAATAATTAACTATTTTTCTAATTTACAAAATCTTCAAACAGAAGCATTCAATGACTAGACTGCAAATACCTGGTGGAGAACTAACACTCCACCGGCTTCTTCCTCACAAGGCTGTCTTTCCTGGCCCCTTGCTTCTCCCCCCCCCCCGAGAAACTGGTCCGTGGCTGTTGTCTAGCTTGGCTTCAGTCCCCATGTTGAGGCTGAGGGAAGGTCTGGCAGGACACCCAAGACCTGTGACAATGATGAGAACAGTAAGGCACAGGACATGGTCCTCAAGGATGAGGAGAGCACTGGCTACTGTAGGGACCTGGGAGTGGGAAGGGATAAGCTTTAGTACACCACTCAACTATGGCACCAACATCCCATGCTGCAGGCTGATTTGCATGCACAGCATAGGAGAACACTGGCTTGAGCATTGCCAGCCTCCTGCTCACTCCTCTCCCACTCCTGGAGAGCTGTATCTTCTGTATAAAGTGAGGGAGAAGCAGGTTTTACAGGATTCCTGTTAAATCCAGCTAAGACTTTGTCAAGCACACAGAGGCTGGCAGATAGCTACTCTCCCCCGTTCTCCTCCCTGCTGTCCCCATCCCTCCTGGACTGAAGCAATGGTAGTTGGTCCCACCATCCCCTCTGTTTTCTTTGGCTAGTGTCAGTTTTCCCTTTGTCTCAGCAAAGCCACTGGTAACACCTGTGCACCAGTCAGGAAGTTGCACCTAGCTGATCCCCGGGGGCTGTGGCACCTTTGTGTTGCCTGCAGCTTGTCCAAGGGTACAGGGAGCTGGGTCTGGTTTTCACAGGCTGGAGCACACTGAAGACTGTTCCTGCCAAGGTGAGGACTGCTCTACTCTGCAGCCACAGGACAAACAGATGGATGCATGCTGCCATCAGCCCTTTCAGGATCTCCCTCCAGAGTGAGAGCAGGGGCAAGAGCACCTGCCCAGAAACCTCCATGCAGTGGGGCTGGCTGTGGTAGGGGGCAAGCGGCTGGCTAGGCACGAAGCAAGCTGGAAAATACTGAGTGGCACAGCTATGCCTCATGTCAATCACTTGGTCTCACTAATCTGGCAGTGGCTGGGAACTGCATCCCAGGAGCTTTCCTGAGGTTATGTGATGCTTTTATCAGTTAACTGATATGTGTTGAGGTAAGCCATGTTGTTATACCTGTAAAATTCATCCCGTGTCTACTAGAAACCACCAATATTCAAGGCAGAGGTAATATGAACTAAGTATGATGGGTACTTAAAGTGTAGCAAAAAGAAGTGTTCCTAGAGCTACCCTCTTGCTCTGAGACAGCTTGAATCCCAGCTTTTCTTTCCTGATGAACTCATACCCAGCATTGGCATTACTGGGAAAAATCCTCTGTCCCTGAATACGTTCTTTGTATTGTTACTGAGTCAAAAGCCAGTGACAGCAACAACAGGAATCTGGGGGGAGAAGCAATGATTTTGTTAGTGCAGCATTTTTGTGCTCTTGTAAGAAGCTGCCACTAAAATAGCCATAATTTCTATTTTGTAAATGGTGACCACTTTGTTGCTAGGATTCCTTGGCACTGAAAATGTAATTGCACAGCTTTCCTTGGAGCAGCATGTGGAAGTGTCACCCGTGGATGTGTCTAGGGCCAAATTCTTCATGACACTCACATATGTACCCTTGCATTTCAGTGAGTGGCTTTCCCATCCTGCTGCAATGAACAGCATATATATTCTCTGGGATCCAAATGTCTTTACTTTCTGGGATTTCCTTTATTTCTGCTTGAAGAACTCAGGAGTATCCTGCAAGAGCTAATGCTGAATCTGACATTTAAGAGGACTGGAGGCTCCTTCCGTCCTGACCTCTTCTTTCCTCATCTTCAGATGCTGGCTAGAATTCCTAAGGATGAATGTTGTGAAATAACACACTGTCTTTGTATGGTATTTCAGGCATCTGAAGTTCAGGTGGATCAGCAATATTTGTGTCTTTTCATAGTTTTGACTTGACGCACCTTCCTACCCTGAGGTGTTTCTCTGACAGCTCCACTGATGGAAGGAGGAGATTAAATCTCTGCATGGATTAAAATGAGAAACCAGGTGATCCCTGCTCACCACAGGAGGGCAGTTGCCAAAGTGAATGTCTGAGCCAGTGACGCTACCAACACGTGGAGTGCATACAGGTTATTATTTTCAAACCTAGTAACAGCGTATCTGCTATGCATTGACATCATGGCCCCCGCCTGCAGGAGTTTTCATTCTCACAGGAGTTTTGTGGCAGAAGAGCAAATGGTGCATCTAAAATATACATGCAGCAACGAATGTGCTACCTGTTCAAAGGCTGGAGGGAAATTATCTTTGATGCAAAATGGCTTTTTTTTTTGTTGCCTTCTATCCGTTTTATTTCCCTTTCCCCCTTGTGCTTGCAGCCGTGCTGATAGCACTTGCTACTGGCTCAGCATGAGCTAGGGGTAATGGGCTTCTTGTCGTTCGAGATGGATGGCAGGAGGAATTTTGTTTAGGTTCCCCAGGAGGGGATTGATGAGATTATAGTTGTAGTATCTCCCTTTTCCCTCACCAGGCCTTA
The DNA here is from genome assembly GCF_003984885.1 of Neopelma chrysocephalum. Classification (NCBI taxonomy): domain Eukaryota; kingdom Metazoa; phylum Chordata; class Aves; order Passeriformes; family Pipridae; genus Neopelma; species Neopelma chrysocephalum. The sequence goes on from NW_020897693.1 coordinate 18,892,012, forward strand.
TTACTGATACCCCATGCAGTGCCCAGATTCAGTCACATGGTGAAGGAGCACTTCTACTCACCATTACACCGACATCTGGTTTAGCACAGCCCTGCAAGGGGCTCACTGTACTAATAAGGATTTGACCTAGGAGTTCATTTGGCCCTGGAAAGCATTAAGAGGTTGTACTATGACACTTGTGCAGTTGTCTTCTCCCTGACCACCCCAGACACCAGGATTACCTCAGGAGCTGGGAGATAATAGCTGCACCTGCATCTGTTGCAGCTGCTTTGGGACAGTGGATAGAAATCTGCTTGTTCTTCTTGCATCATCCCTATCCACTGCAGAAGTGGTGAAGCCTTTTTCAGCACCAGAGGCTGGTCATAGTGTCAGGGCTCACCTCAGTTATGATTAACAGCACAGCCTAGGGCTTGTCTAGCAAAGACTCAGTGGTCCTCTCTGTGTTATGTCCTGCCATGTCCGTCAGGAGGTGGGACCAAGATGAAGGAGTCTCTCATAGTTAGAAAGAAAATTCTGCTTTCATCCAGGCAGGTCACCATCTGCCAAAGTGTATGACTTGTGGTTATTAATTGTTCCTTCCCCTTTGGGTATCTCATTGGGATATATTAATCACAAGCATAAATCCACAGAGGCAAATTCAATTATGACTGGTGTTAATTTATCCACCATTTTTTCTTCTTTCTTCCCTAATTTTATTTCTTTTCTTCCAGTCCTCCGTCAGTGTTTCCCCCACTCTTTTTTTCCCCATGGACAAGAAGATTATTCTTGCTAAGTAAAAGAGGTAAAAATAAAAATATAAGATTAACTCTTCTTACATGAGTAATCCCAAGTTGTGGGGTCATTTTGTTGTTGAAGACGGTTAAAGACACCCTGTAGCCCCAAAGCCAGGTCTTGGCAGAGAGCAGGAGCATGCTGTGATGCCACACATCTTGCTGAGACACAGCTGCAACATCAGCCCTGCAGCATGCTGTCACCTCCATGGGAATCTCTGGGCCAATTTAGCACGGCCTTATCCCAACCCCAGGCTGTGGGGAGGAGATAGGGACATAGATCTGTTTTTTGGAGAAGTTCCCAGCAGCGAGAAAGCAGCCATTCAGGAGTAGCTGTTTTCCAGGTCATAGATGGGCTTGGGAGGACTGCTGGCTCATACAGTGCTTTTGTGCTATCAGGCTCAGTGCTTCCTCCGTTGATCTTCACCTGGGTCCTTTCTCTAGGGCTGATTCCCTCCTGCCCCTGCCCAGGCTGAGTGGTCTCTGTCCTCACCTACCAGCACCCTTCCCCTGCCTCAGCACTGGCATTAGAGCATATCTTGGCTATGATTTTCCTTCCTCCACTTCTTCCCATCTTCCATGTTTCCCCTTCATTTCTCTATTTCCATTCAGGCCATGTCTTTGTTACCCTCTGTTTTCTCATTCTTTCATTTTAGACATGATAGCATTTTGCTTCAGCAAAATTGTAGCTCTTGAGGTCAGCCACCAAGGACAAATGCACGTGGGGTTTAAAAGGACAGGAAACACTTTTGGCATGATTTCCCCAAAGAAGAATTTTAATGCTTTTGTAATTGGGGAACACGGATATCTGTCTGTGAACCAGATACAGACAGTCAAACTCGGGCTCCAAACTGTCCACAAAACAAACAGAATAAATTCATGCTGTGGCAGCATGTTTTCTGCTTATACAGCTCATGCTGGAGTTTTCAAGGAGACTGAAGAATGAAGGCTGGCAGAAGAGGAAAAAGTCATTTTGTCAGTAGAGAGCAATGAAGAAATAGCAAGGATAAGGCAAAATTATAGATCAAATTTTTAAAAATTATGATTCTGTGTTTCCTTTGGACACAGACTATTTCTTCCCCTTCTATTGATGTCAGTTTGGCAACTATAAGTTCAAATTTATTTTGCTGAAATCAGAAAGGGACAAAACAAGAATTTTCCTTGTTCACTGTAACCATTTGCATGCTGTAAGCAGTTCTGAGGCAGCTAGAAAAAGATGTGCTTCAAGCCCGCACTGGTAAACAGCTACTTTCGGAGTAAAATACAGATACTGATGAAGAGCATACAGTAACAGCAAGCTAGGTGATAATGTGCTCTACTGAAGCTTTGGGAGGATTTCTCTTAATGTTGTATGCAGAACTGCACATGGAATTATTCCTTCCAGTGAGCACAGGAAGTGTGAGGAGAACCTCAGTGACCGCATAACGCTTACAGCCTTGTTTTTGTGATTGACATTTAGCTTTGTGAAAACAGTTGTCTTGTATAAGTTAATGGGATATTTAGCCATTAGACTGGCAGAGTTCTGCAGGAATAATTACCATATTTGACATATCCTCTGGAATTAAGCATAAAATTACTGCTGGTAACATTTACAGTTGGCACAAACATTAGCAGGCAGGTCTGTAATGATGAGACAAGCACAGTTCTCCTTAGGGATCTGCTTCATTTGATAATTTAGTTATTCAATCCAAAGCCAAACCTGAAGTTACACATTTCAGGGTGGAGAGCGCAGCCAACCCTTCAGTTGTCCTCAGAAACAGTGACTCAAAAAATACCTGGGAGCCAAGTGAGTGAGTGGTTGAACGTGAACTCCTGGGATGTTGCTAGGCAGAAATCTACTAATGCAACTCTTGCAGACAGTAAAAAGGGGGAGGAATCAGTGAGAATGGAAGGTGATTTTATGTTTTGGTGTCATGCCAGTGAAATAAGTGCTGAACTTCTGTATTTACTTGCAGGGTACAGACTCAAGAAGGATCTCAAGGTGCTAAAGAGAGGGCAGAGCACCAAAAAGAGCTAGAGCAGTGAAGGACTTGAAGACCTTGGCCCATTTAAATTGTCAAAAGGAAGGCTGAGGGATGTCATAATTAGAATGGAGAAATATGTTCAGAGAAAGAAGGCAATCGTATGAAAGGAGTCTTTCATCACTTGGAGAATGGGCATCCTCACTGCCATGAATGGGGGCTGAAGTGAGACAAAATTACAATGGCAATAAAATGTCATCACCAGAACAAATTACAAAGGGGATTGCAGGTTCTTTATTTCTTTTAGTCTGTCAGTTAAAGCAGAGCGTCTTTAAAGAAGATGAGCTTTTACCAGCCACTAGTTATTGAGCTGTACATAGGATGTTAGAGTGAAATTGCATTGTCTGTGAGATGTGGAAGCTATGAGAAAAAGGCATGGTGTCTCCCAGTCTTAAGGTGTAAATGTAATTTGGGTTGTAATATAAGCTGAACTTTCCTGACCCAGAATAACCTCTCAGAGTTGGTAGGAGAAATTTCTATGACTCCCTGTAAGTGCTAAAAAACCTGTCTGGCTGTTTATTCTACTACAAGGATCCCTGCCATGTGGCTAGTGAGTGAGTCCTGCTATCGGGCATGCTTGTATCCAAAGGTCAGCGAAAGCAGTTAGCCAACACTGGTAAAACAGAGGCACCAGATTTTCAGGTTAGGCACTCAAAAACCTGGGCTGGTGAAATCAGTCTGGGCTTCTCTGAGTGTGGCAGTGTGGCACTTCCTCCTCCTGCTAAGGGGCAGCTCACTTGGAAGAATGGGGATACCCAGACCACCTCAACTTGGACCTTGGGGAATTAATTTGTTCTTGTATACCCATCAAGAGAAAGGGGACCTAGAGTCACAAGCACAATTCACTTACCCAGAAATATGTTGTTCTGGTTCTCTAGCATCATTGTTACATTTCAAGTATACTTTTTAAGGAAAAATCAGAGTTTGAAGGAAATTAATTTTTTTTCATTCTTGGCCACCGCCAATGCAGTCACTTGCAGGCTCATACAGCATGGTCACTAGCTACAACTTACCTACCAGTATCCTAAATCTGGTCACTTGCGAGGAGTCAAGGGATGGGTCAGAGAGCCAAACCCTGGCCGCTAACCCTTTGCTCTTGCCACCAGAGCACACTTGGCTCCAGATGCTAAGCAGGGGACATGCCAGGCTGTGCACTCCCCCTCCACTCTCCTTCCACCCCTTATACTAGGCAAGATTAATAGCCCAAATCTGCATGCTCCTGTAACACAGAGCATGTTTTAATTATTTTAATTATGGTTGCTGCAGCCAGAACCTGGCCTGGCTGCTGTTGAGCCAGGAGGAGTAGTGGGTGGGTGTGCCCGTGCAAGGGAGGCTCCAGTCCACCCTTACATACCTGCTTTTGATCTTGGGCATCTGCCATCAGAGGGTGTCTTTGAAGGCAATTGCCCTTTCAGCCACTGCCTGGATGTTTTATCATTTGCAAACAAGGTTTCTTAAAGGAGAAATAATCGAAATGTTGCCAGCCTGGAAACTCCTGTCTGCTACAGGTGTCAGTTGAAATTCCTGTTCTCCATTGGCAGTTAGGGCTTTCCGGACTATTTTCCAGCAGCTGTGGCAACAAATTAAATAGCATCTATTATTTAGTGTCTCAGAATGGTCCACACCACCAGGCAGCAAACAGAGGATGGGAGGATATGGAGCTGACTTCATTTTGTGTGGTACGCAGGCCCTTTGCTCTGTCTGAGGTTTCTGGAAATGATGGGCCTAAAAACCCCAAAGCAAACTCAGAGCACTGCTGTGGGACTGACTGTCTGGGGCAAGGGACAGCTCGGGGCAGGGCCATCCCTAAACCTTGTCCCTCTCCGCAAGGCTCACAGCAGAGACACCCACATGCCACCTCCCCACACATGCCAGCTCTTACTCATGGCATTTTCCCCATTCATGCTGAGATCTACTAGAGAATCTGGGAAATATTTTTTTGTTATTGTTTTTAAGTGTGAAAAAGTAAAGTGAATTTTAGCATGTGATTATGGATAGTTTGGGTAAGAGTTAGGAATTTCCAATCCAGTCAGGTGCAATGAGAAGGGAGGCCTCTGAAAGTGGTTCAGCAGCATGCCAGAGCATAGCAGGATGTTATTTACAGTGTTTATTTTTAACAACTTGATTCATAAACAACGATACTGACAGCTCAGCTATGCTTCTTCACAGCATTCCTCCCAAAACAGGAGATTTTTACAAATTGTACTGTCATGAGAGCTAGTTGGGACCTTTTGGGTGAAACATTTGATTTGACAAATCCATCTCTCTTCACAATATGTGGTTGTAGAATCAAAGAACAGTTTGGGTTGTCAGGGACCTTCAAAGACCATCTAGTTGCAACCCCCCTGCCGTGGGCAGGGACATCCTACACTAGACTAGGTTGCTCAAAGCCCTGTTCAGCCTAGCCTTGAGCACTTCCAATGATGGGGCATCCACAACTTCTCTGAGCAACCTGTGTCTCATTTAATCTGTCCGGATGTTTCTCAGGTCAACGCTGAAAGCAAAGCCCAAAGGAAAGCCCCCACAAGCAGGAGAGGAAGGACACCTCTATTGATTTGGGTTAGAGACGCAAATCTGCAAGTCCTGGCTCATGGACAAAGTGACTGAGCCTCCATCTATTCTGGCTTTGACTCTGGCTTTTCGTCAGGCTCTCTGTCTTTGCCTTCTTCAATTATGTTTCTCTATTAAGATTTTCCGGAGGTTATGCTTTTATTCCACATCAAAACAACACAGATTCCACAACATTCCTCAAAGGACTCAACTCCCGCTCACTGGCTGGCCCCACTTATCATGGAAATTGCTAGTTTCCTTAAGCATTTATTGTACTCATCCAGAAATACAAGCTTGCCCTGTTTAGATTTGAAACACTATGCATGGAAAGGAGAAAATTCCATGTAGTACCACAAACATAATTCTTGCAAGAAGGTGGTATGTTAATTAATAAAGTCTGGGAGCCACTGGCTTAATATATTAATGAATTTGTTACGCAGAGAGAGATGAAAAGATATATTTCCTTATTAGATTTTTGAATGTCTGATACCCTTACTGTAATTACGTTCTATTTCATGTCTTTCTTACACTCTAGTAGTGTTTCTAATAGTATAATTGTGTTAGATAATTATTTCAGCGAAGGGAAGGAGAAATAAGGGGATATAGGCCAGATGAATGTGTTCAGAACTTGAAATAGGTGGGAGAGCTGGGAGGTAGACCCTGGGAAAGAGATCCTTTTATAATGGAGGACCTGCAGACAGTGGGATTTGCCTCGGAACAATGGTGGGAATGAGACGGTGGGTTAGAAAAGCCAGGAGAAAAAAAAATGTGTTTTCACCAAAGGGTTTTGAACATGAAGGCCCTGCTGAACTGGACTGGTAGGTGTGTGAATCAGATGTGGCAGTGGGTTCTATGGCTGCATGCCTTCACTAATACAAAGATGAGAGAAGCTGCCTTTTCTACAGGGTGCAATAAAAATAATGGAGAAAACCTGGCTTGGGCTGATCTAGCCCTTTCAGTGCAGTGGGTTGAAGACCATTTCTGAAGTGCCTCCAGAGGTTGCATACAGAAATGTCACCTTGGACCTGCAAGCCTCTGAGCTACTGCCAACCCAGCTGGATGGTGCTCCAGGACTGGTGAAACCAGAGATATCTCATCCCCCAGAGGTGAGATGGCATTTCACAGAGATAAGCACATTAGGAGGCATTTGCCCACTCTGATAGAGCCACTGATTGCCCTAACCAACAAGGCTGGTTGAATCACCCCTTGGGCAGAAGCCAATCTGTGGGTTGTAGGTTGGACCACAGAGAAGTTGTTAGTCAAGGAAAGTCAGATAAAGGGAAGGTGGGATTGCAGTGCCTTTGGCAAATAGTGCCATAACTGACGTGGGACAGCCTTCTCCCATGGCTGTGCCCAGGGACACGTTGACAGCATTTCCAACAAGTCATAGAAAAACATGAGGTTCCTGGAGCTGCATGGACTTCCTAAGCACTCACATTAAAACTCACTGCTGGGCATTTTTTGCTAGGTCCATTGGTATTCTTGACATTATTAACCGTAAGCGATTTTACATGAGAGGTACCTGTGAAAGCCTGAATGTGAACATGAAGTGATGTATTAGAATATTGCCCAGCTGCTTTCTTCTGCATAGTCTCAGTGCCCAGAGTAGAAAAATGTTAATGTTTAGAGGGTTTTTTCACCTCAGAAAACCTCCGGGGGAAAAAAAAAGTAGAGCTTTGCAATTCTTCATGTTTTTGCATTACTCTAGCACTTAAAAACTCTAGTTCCATGTCAAGAAGAGACAAATAATAAAAAAACAGTAATTTCAAGTGGATTTCCCATGAGTCAGGAGAGCCCGATGCTCTTATGTGGAGTTCAGGGTACAGCTGGGGCAGAAGCCCACACTGAAACAGCAACCACACTGAGACTGAGCAGTGGGCATTTGACAAGAGTTTCAAGAGATGAAACTCAGGGATTCATTCCCCAAACTTCTGTAGTTATTTTTCAACTGATTTAGGGACTGTCTGAAGCCACTTTGTGGAGTTCTTCAAGGTATCCTTGCAAACGACTAAGGAAAAAACAACCTTATTCTCACTCATACTAAGGTCTTTTCACTGCCCTGCCTACAGAAGTTATGAAGCCTGTACTTTATAAAACACTTAGCTTCTCTCCACCTGTTGTAGCTGCTGTAAAGAGAATACAGCACTCAGAATACAGCCCAGAATAATTATTCTTTATTCTGGCACATGAATACATAAAAAAGTTTTGGAATAAGAATGGAAATTCTTGGCAGATTTCTTCTGGATGCATCAGGAAGAATCAGGGGCCAGATTCTGCCCTAAGTTCCTGAAGGTGAATATTGATGTAGCTCTCTAAAATCAATAAAATTACTCTGCACTTACACAGTGTCAGATTAAAAGCTATGAAATCAAAACCAAACCCCAAATCTAGTTTTGCAGTGCTCATAGCAAGTTGTAAACCCCTATATAGTTGCTTAGAAGCAGTTCTCTGTCTCAGGAAAAAAAAAAAAAAAAAGCAGCAGCATTAAATCTCATTCTACAGCCCTTCAAGGTTAGATGCCAGTGCTTCCATCTCATTGAGAGGACAGCAAACTCTTCTTTCTAGTGGCGCCATGCTTTTATTTCCTGAGTCATAAGATGCTGCTACTTAAATTCCTTGCTGGTTCAAGATCACTTACTGAATCCTAACTGCTGTAGGTCCAAGATAAGCTTTAGTAGGGGAGAAATTTCTCTGTGGAGAAAGAAAGAGAAGACATTTCCTGAACCAAGCATCTGTTGGCATCTACGGAGCAGTTTGATGCATTAGAGGTGGCCCCTTGGGAGAAGGAGTGTGCTTCTATTTTTGCATGAAATCAGGCTCAGCAGAGGGCATGATGATGCATGAGTATCAGTGTGTATCTGCTTTCTCACTGTCATTTCCTCAGTTAGGGGAGAGGCAGAGGATGGCAGTAACAAAACGGATGCAGACAGCCCTCCTCATTACCTACTAGGGCAGCAGGGTGTCTCTCTTCACGCACTTTCTATAGACGGGCAGCTGCCAGCCAGTAATGTAACTCATGCTGCTGCTGCTCTTTGCTGGAAGACAACTCCGTTTCCGCTAGCTGCCTGGCTTGATTTGGCATTTTTCATTATAGCTGAACATCGCATGACAATGCAGCTGATACACTGCACCAGGGCTGGGATAAGGACTGCAATCACGCTATCTCAGGAGACAAAGTGGAAGTACAGGAGCGCGAACTCTGGCTCTACTCCCAAACTGACTTTTAGAAGTTGAAAGAGAGGGATGTGCTACATTTTAAATATTCACACACACCCCCTCAGCTCCAACACTTAATCTTTTCAGGTATTATAGGTCAGAGATAGTTTTCTAACCAGCCTGAAGCTATGCTGCATCGTGCTGCAATCTTGACAATTTTTCCAACTAAATGTGCTTGAATCTAGTAATTTTCCCAATGGCTCACCTCCAAGAAAATGGTGTCGATCATTTGGTTGGTTTCAGGGCTGGGTGTGAGTCAGCTCTGAGTCAGGCAGCAGCTCTAGCTCCATGAAGTGCTGGTCCTCCTGTGCTGGCACTATCTGTGGAGCTGCAGCCTTGCAATGGATGCTGCTCCCAAGCCTCTTCAACAGCAGCATGTGGGCACCTAGGCACCAGACACTTACAAAGCAATGGGGCAAGTCCACAGCCCCACGCTTTTGGCTGTTCACCTGCTGTGAAGCCCTCTCAACCTCAGAAGATGGCAGGGTGTGTAAATGATGCTGGCCCCAGGCAGGAAGAAGGAGATGGGGACCTATCTTGCCTCCTGAAGAGAGGCCCATCTGACTAGGGTGCAGGCACAGCGAATCATTGCCTCACAAACAACTTCCCTCCCCAGAGCCATAAGGAAGCAAGGAAGGAGCTTTGTCCAGAGTCCTCTGTCCCTGGCAGGGTGTTTCTGTTTATATTCACATTTCTGTTAAGTAGGGTGGTGTCCCAGTCAGGCAGTTTGAGAGCAAAGCCAGACACAGTCTTGAAGGCAACAGTCTCTGTGTGTGTTGTGCAAAGCAGCCTGACTGACGGGTTCCTCGCTCTCTCTTTGTCTTTCTCTCCCCTTGCACGGCGGTGTGATTGAAGCAACGCCCCGTGAAACAGTCCCTGAGTGCTTGCATGTGCCGAGAATCCCACTGGAAATGCCTCCTCCTCTCCATCCTCATGTACGGCTGCCTGGGTGCAGTGGCCTGGTGTCAGCTGGCCCGAGTCACCAAGCTCAGCTTCGATAGCTCCTTCAAGGGCAAGTCCATGATCTACCATGACAGCCCATGCTCAGATGGCTATGTCTATATCCCACTGGCCTTCCTCTCTATGCTGTATGTGGTGTACCTGGTGGAGTGCTGGCACTGCCACGTCAAGAGAGAGCTGCAGTACAAGGCAGATGTGGACAGTGTCTATGAATGCATCAACCGCATGCAGCAAGCCACTCCGTGCATTTGGTGGAAGGCCATCAGCTACCACTTTGTACGGCGAACCCGGCAGGTGACCCGGTACCGCAATGGCGATGCCTACACCACCACACAGGTCTACCATGAGAGGGTCAACACACACGTGGCTGAAGCTGAATTTGACTACTCTCACTGTGGATACAAGGACATCTCCAAGGAGCTCCTGGGCTTGGAGAGTCATACAGCCACCAAGCTGAGGTTCACCAAGTGCTTCAGCTTTGCCAACATTGAGTCTGAGAACTCTTACTTGACTCAGAGAGCTCACTTCTTCACAGAGATCGAGGGGCTGGATGACTACATGGAGGTGAGGGAAGGCATGCAGCTTAAAAATGTGGATTTTAAAGAGCTTATGATGGCCTACGGAGACCCAGATCACCTCCCGTGGTATGTGTCCCACTATGCTTTCTGGGTGGCAGCTATCCTGATGATCTCGTGGCCGCTCAGGGTACTCATAGAGTATCGGACTGCTTATGTCCACTACCATGTGGAGAAGCTGCTGGGCCTGGAGTATACAGCGCCCAGTGCGGCAGAGGAGCCCTTGTACCGGTACCGCATGCCCCGAGACACCACGCAGGACAGCACCGAGCTGGAGTGGCACATCTGCACCAACCGGCAGCTGATCCCTAGCTACTCGGAGGCCATGCTCATGGACCTGGCCAACTCCCCGACCTACAACAGCTGCACAGTGCGTCGGTATGGCGAGGCAGCCCATGGCTGTGAACGCTGCAACCATGCCTCCAGCACCTCCTCCATCTTCTCACGCCACGCTTTCCACAGCTGCAGCGGCAACTCCCGTCTCTCCCTCAACACCAGCCGCTTCTCCCTCTGCCGCATTCATGGCTCCCACAGGACAGGCCTTTGGAGGAGCCGCAGCAGCAGCATTGCAGAGCGGGGCTGTCAGGATGAGCAGTGCTGCTCCTACTCTAGCCAGCTGGCTGTCAACGAAAGCCCCCCAACCTACCATGATGCCCGGTTCTTCCCCGTCCTGATTGTGCACAGGCCGGAGGGGCACGATGGACGGCATTTCTATGTCAGGCGTTCCTCCTGTCTAGAAACCTCTCTGTGACAGGTCTCCATGGTTACTTGGCTTCTCTGCCCCGTGACATGGATTGCGGAGGTGCCACCAGTGGGGAGCCTACAAGCATCAGTCTCCACAGCAGGTCAGCAGGATGAGGTTCAGCTCTTCCCCCTGCCATTGCAAGAGGACATATTCACTCTGACCAACAGATAACCTCATTTCCAAGAGCTTCTCCCCCTCTGGCTGGTCTCCCTAATCTTTTCTTTTGTTCCCCATTCCTCTCACTTTTTCACTCCTCACCTTTTCTCTGCTCCTCGATTTCCTGCATCTCCCCCCATCCCACCCACAGTCTTTTTTTAGGTTTCAGTCACATTTAACTGCTGTGGCTGCTGGAAGATTTTTAAAGCCTGTGCTTTGCCAGTACATTTGCCCTCTTGGATGCTTTGCAAGGTAAGAAACTCAGATAGAGCAAGACGCAAGGCACGTAGCCAGCCAGAGTCAACTCAGAAGGAGAATTCAGATCTGCAGGTGCTGAGTCACCTCCTGCAAACCCCAAATGAAGTGCTTTTTTTATTATTTTATTTTCCCCAAACTTTTTTCCTCTGCTTCTGCCATTCCTTCTCTCCTTTCTTCATGTTCTCCTCCTCTTGCTTTACCTTCATCTTCCATTTTTTTTCAGTTCTCTTATTTCTGCTTTCCAGTTTTTCTGGGGTTTTGCCAGTGAGGATATCTTTAAGGGCGTGACTGGACAAAAGTAAGGTTGTCACAGCATAAATGTCACTGACTGCTTACACAGCCACAAATTATTAGGCTCCTGAGAAGTGCTGAGGACTTTCTTCCAGGAGCAGTGACATACACCAATAAAGCAAAATGCCCTTTGCTCACCTTGCCCTGCCTGGTCTGCAGCAGAGACGCTGCTGTGTTTCCACCTATAGTTACCCTTCTCCAGCTCCACCCTTGTTAGCAATCGTTGAGAGCCATAACGTAGATCAGTGCCCTGTTAATGCCACTATTTTTAGGACTGTAGGTCTGTGGTTATTTCATTCCTACCACCTGCTCAGTGCAGTGCAGGCTTGACGAGGGAAGAGGGACTGGAGAGGGAAAGGTAAATATGGTATTAACCCTCCCACAGAGAGTCTGGAGCTTTTAGGAAGCTCTTCCACCCACAGTGTCTATTACACCAGTTGTCGGACTGCTCTACGTTATCTTTCAGTTTTCTGTGTGCCCTGGGGAGGGCTTTTGGCCCACAGCCCACTGCCACCTTCCCAGGCAAGATGCAGTGACACCCCAGCCCCAGGCAGGGAGCACAGCTGGGAGCCAGCCCCACTGGCCACTCCTGCTTGGACCTCCAGGCTCTTCCCACAAGGCTTCCCCTGGAGCAGGTGTAGCACCTTCCAGAATTAGTCCCAGCCATTCCAAATCCAGAAGGTGTCTGGCCCTGACAGAGCACACACTGCACTCTGGGCTGTGGGATGCCCTCCAGACCTGGCCAGAGACCCTCCAAGAGCCAGAGATTGATCCAAGAAACTTGTGGCCACTCTGAGGACCCACCAGGGACCTCCCACCTGCCAAACCTCCGTCCCATGAGGGATGGTCATGTGCTGAGCAAGCTCCACACCATTTTGTCATGTGGCTGGTGGAGATTATTGTCCACTCTGACTCACGGGAGAATGCAATACAATTGCAATATGGTCCCTGTCAAAAACAAAGTGATGTGTCACCCTACCTTACAAGTAGGTAAGAAACTGAGTCCCCAGAGGGACTGGCAACAAGTGCTTCCTCCCAAGTCCATTCTGTGTGTATCAACATGTGATATGAGATCTGGAAAGTCATATTAGTGTGTGTAGATTATATGTAAGTCTGCATACTTATGGCATTGACTGTTGCACCATGATAAATACATTTTGTTTTGGTTTGATGACTCCATTTTGATGTGCTGTGTTTATTTCAACTCCAGAAATGGAAACATTGGCAATACCTGGCTAACCGGCTGCAAATGATGGAACCATCAGAAAGGTTGTTTAAATTCTTATGAGTCAATCTTTTTTAATGTAAATACTTCATGTGTGATTTATGTGATATTTTCATTCTGACAGCTTGGCATTTTTCACAAAAGATAGATAACACATATGATGTGATAGTTTATCAGCTCTAAAAAAAATAACCATCCCCGACATGTGGAAAAAACAAGTTTGGGCTTGGGGTAATGATTATGGTTGGGCTGGGGCCAAAATGGATAACATTGAAACTTATAGAAAAATCTGAATTTAGACCCACCATACAGTGGTCCCTAGACCACCATGTACACCGTGCCACCGGCCACCCCCAGGGAGAGCTGGGAGACTTTGGGAACTAGGAAAGGATCAGGCTTGAACTCAAAGCTCAGACTCATACCTGACATCCTTTTATTCTGAAGATGAAGTCAATGCAAGTCTTTAATAAGGTTCCCTGTCCTTACCTTTGTTCACACAATAAGTTAAAACTAGCACATATGAAAGAGATAAGAGCTGGAAGAGGCTAAAACAGAGAGGCTGGAATATTTCAACACAGTTGCTTACTGAAGAAGGTGGTAGAGAGGAAAACAAGAAACGAGAAAGGAAAAGATAGTAGAATAATGTAAATTAAAAGAGAACAGAGTTCAGCTGTAGCTAACATAATTCCCAAATGAGCAGCATAACTCAATTATGGCAAGCTTAGTCCAGACACAGGCAGGATGAGTTTCAGCCTTCTTGTGAGCTGCTACTGCAGCCACTCATGTCTTTAAATACCATATCCAAGGTATTGGGATGGCCAGTTTTGTCCCATATGTATTCCAAGATGGAGAATTATATTTGGGTCTTCAGAAGTGGCCACATTAAACAGTATTATTAACTGACATGAACAAGCTCTGGCAATCCCATTATTATGATGGATTGGGCAGAGAACTGAGACAGTTTATATGCAGTTTAACCCTTTTCAGTGTCCTCAAAAGCCACTGTATTATCCAGTAGCTCTCAAGCTGTGTCATTGGCAGGGTTTGGGAAGCATCGAGGGTTTCTGTTTCCTCAACACTGTGCTCTGACCCAACTTTGGGGCTTTTATTTGAAAATTCATCCCTAAGCTGCAAAATCCCTCTCACACACAGAGCTTCCTCCTGTGACTTGCTGTAGCCTCTGGTGGAGACCAAAAAGTCGGGAGCAGCTCTTGTTCTAGCCTGGGACTGAATATGCTGGCTTCAACAGATCTCCCACTCAGGAAGCACCTGAACAACCATCTGTACAGCAGAACTACCTCTGTACTTTAGCAGCCCTTCACTACCACTCTCTTGCCATCGTGCATCAGGCAGCTGTGGCAATGGCACAGTGTAGGGGTTAACACTGCTCTTCAAATCCCAAGTCAGAGGATGGAGTGGACAGGTTCTTGAATCAGATTGCAAACCAGGCAGCTCTATGGAAAACATCTTTTACAGGGGTTTTGTATCCAACTGCAGACTGACTACTTTGACAATGGAGTGTTGGCATGCACCAGCAGGTTTTGCTGAACTTTTAGGGCTATGGCTTCTCATGTAGAAATGGGTGTTTTGGAGTGCTTTCTCACTGGGATAACCTGTACCAGATGTCCTGTTGGGTTTTAATAATTAGAAGAGGCTGAACAGTAAAGCAAAGTGAGGAAGTCTAGCAAATACTTGTCTTCCTCCTGCCTTTTCTCTCTCCCCTCCCCCCCTCTTCCTTTTGTTTTTCCTTGTCCTTCATCTTCTGAAGTCTCCAAGCACTGGGAATTCACCTCTTGATTATTGTGCAGCTCTTCAGGCATTTTCTAGAACGTGCCTATGCTTCTCAGCAAGGCTGGTGAGATGTGGCAACATGCTATCGCAACAGAAGAAGTAAGGAAAGGATGTAATCCAGGGAGGCATCAGCTGTGTTCTGTGTGTGTGTGAGCAGTGAGCACTGTCACTGATGTTACGGCCTACAGAACAAAGCCATGGCGCTTAATTCTGTGGCACAAGAGGCCAGGAGAGATTATTTGTCTTTAGTTCCTAAAAGCATTTCAGACTCACCAGTTCCTCTGATTTCTGCATGGTAATAATTCTCCCTAAGTTTTTTGATTTCAGTTTAGGCTCCAATTGGTAGTGCATGCAGGATTTCAGTCCAATTTTCGTATGGGTCTTCCTGCCTATCATTGTTAGCACAAAGCCCTTCTCAGAAGAGCTAAAGCCAGACCCCCTGAAGGGGAAGGTTCCCTTTGGTCTGCTGCTTCCAGCAAACCTTTGGTCTCTTACACCAGCCCAAAGTCTGGGCTGTGCCATACTATGACAGCTTTCTGTTGGGTACTCTCCTCTCTGTAGATGAAAGCTCCCTTTTCCAACCCCTTCTCAAAGCCTTTGGGAGCATTGTGCTTGACATTTGGATGAAGCACAACATGCCTGTCAAGGTAGAAGCATGCTCCAGGCACACCATGTGGAGTCAATGCTCCCTTGGCTGATGCCTCCCCAGTAAGGCTTGGCCAAGTCACAGCACTTGCCTGTGCCTTCTCACTCCTGCTTGTACAATGGAGTGCTTCCTGAGCCCATGGGAGCAGTGTAGTGCTGTAAGCCTCTGCAACTGTAAGGCTGGAAGAAATTCTTAGAAGAAAATCACCGTAGAAACACAGTATTATTCTAATGGCCATTAGTTTTTCTCATGAGACCACTAAAATCTGCAAAAGTAGCTTCTTTCTGGAAGGTACTATTGCCATGAGTAAGTGCAGAAACACACCATGCACCCAGATAGATGGGTGTATATGGATACACGGGGGAGAGGCAGCAGTGACAGTAAGTGCACGTGAAGCTTTTAGCAAGCATCAGTGCAGAACCTCTCAGCCCGAGAGCTGTCGTGATCCCGGTGAGAGGCATGGCACGATTTCCCCAGGAGCACCTAGGCTTCCTAAGAGCTCTCGAATAGATGGCTTGTCAGTGTCTCCTCCCAGCCACCTCATTGCAGCAGGAGACACTGGGGAGGGAGTGACATTTCCATTCCAGTAATGAAATCTTGGCATTGCTCCAGTCCCCTAGGAATTCCTATCAGAAATGTAAATGACTTGGGGGAGGGAGGAGTGAAGATTAGCATTTGGAATGGAATTATGTGATCTTCTCCTGCCTCAGTTTCTCCATTCTCCTCTGGGGGATAAGGCAGTTTGCCTGCACCCCTCCGTTTAGCCAGTCTTCCATAGTATTGCAGGAGCTGCTAGGCAAGTGCTGCTCACCGATGGCTGTGGTAGAGCCGAAAGCTGCATCGTGTTGTAACGATATTGCTCCTTACGGTGCCTTTCAACCCAGATTTTCACCGTAACTCCTACGAAAAGGCAGCACCGGATTTTTTTAAAAACTGCAGGTGACTTTTTCCACGCCGTGCTAGTAACCCCGTGGCAGCAGAGATCTCCCTCCTCAGCTCTCTCCCTACTTTTCCACTAGCGGAAAAGAGGGCAGGGCCGAGCCGATCCTGCTCGAAGGGCACGGGTGGATCTTGCCGGTGCTCCACCACAGGTCAGGGGTGGCCCACGGAGGCGGCCGGTATCCCCAGGGCCGGGGTCCGAACGGTGATGGGAGCGTGGCCGGGGGAAGGAGCCGGAGTGGGCAGGTCGGGGGAGGTGGGGCTGGAGGTGCTATGTGCATGAGGCGGGGTGCCGCTCATCCCGGCAGAGCCTTGGTTTGGGGGGACTGAGTCCCGGTGGTAGCCTCAAGCCCTTCTCCCCTGGGGGGCTGAAGGATGCGCGAGGGGTCCTGAGGGGCCAGGGTGGCCTCCTGATTCCGCATGTAGGTAGGGGGGTAACCGGTGGCCCGGCAGCTCCCGCGGATGTGGGTCACCCCCTCCCGGCGCTCTGGAAACCAGGCCGCCCTGGGGAGCAGCCCTCGGGGGCGCCGCCTCCAGACACCTCCTTGGCCCTCTGCCGCTCCCGCCCCGACCCGTCCCACCCTGCCGGGGGCTCCGAGCCCCGGAGCCGTCCCGGGGCGGCGGGGCGAGGGCGGCAGGCGCCGTGATTCGCCGCTTAGGGGGCGGTGGGCGCCCGATCATGCATATTCATGAGCGTGATGTCAGAGGGAGAGCACAGCGCGCGGTGACCGCTCCAGAGCGCCATTTCCTGGAGGAGGCGGCGACGGCTGAGTAGGGACGGACAGACGGACGGACGGAGGGACGGACGGACGAGCCGCGTGGCGCCGCGGTGGCTGCGAGCCGGCAGGGGGAGATCGCCCGGCGGTGGCGACCGGACCGAAGCGGACCTGACCCGACCCCACCGACCCGCGCCGTCGCCCCGCGGCAGCTTCTCCCGCGGCTCGTTTCGGCCGGAGCCGCAGCCAGAAGTTTGAGCGTCCCCGTAGCCCCCCGGGCGAGCCCGGTGTCGGGCGGCGACGCGGGGCTTCCCCAGCCGCTGTCGCCACCACCGTCGCCTGCACGGGCGGTGGGAGCCCCCC
Source organism: Neopelma chrysocephalum (assembly GCF_003984885.1). Lineage (NCBI taxonomy): Eukaryota > Metazoa > Chordata > Aves > Passeriformes > Pipridae > Neopelma > Neopelma chrysocephalum. The sequence goes on from NW_020897693.1 coordinate 18,909,234, forward strand.
GCGGCGCCGGGAGCAGGGGGGAGGATGGTGGTGCGGGAGCGATGGAGCTGAAGCGGAGCATGGCGATCCCGCGGCTCCTCGTGCTGGGACTCTGGGCTGCGGCGCTCCGGGACATCGCTGCCGTGGCAGGTGAGCGGGGCTGACAGCCCGCCGGCGGCGGAGGGTGGCGGCGGGGCAGTGCCCCCCGAGGTCTCTGGGCGCTGCGGGAGGGGCTGCGGGGCACGGCTCCTGCTGCTGACAGGGTCCCCCCGCGGGCAGCCCCCGCCTCGATGCCTCTACAGGTGTCGGCGGGGGCTGAGGGCGAGCGCGGGTTCGGCCGCCAGCAGCGGCCGGATGCTTGCGGGCCGGTCGCCGCGGTGCGGGATCCACTCGGTGCGGCGGCCGCGGGGCCTCGGGCAGCCACAGGTGGGGTCGGGGCCGGCCCGGTTTGCCCCTCTCGGCTGGGTGCGGGGGCTCCGCCGTGTTCATGGGGCCAGCGGCGGGGCCAGCGACGTGGCGCTCGGGAGCCGGCGGTGCCGGCGGGGAACCCGGGCTGTGCGAGCCTCGCCCGCCTGCGAGTAGAGCGGCGAGCTGGAGCCCGAGTAATCCTCCCCGGTGTGTGCGGAGGCACTGCTCTGGTATGTGCCTGGCGCGGGTCGTCGCCGAGGAAAGCCGGGCGCTAGCGCATTCCTGAGTGGCTTTTGTTGGTTTTCCCCTCCTGAACTCGTATTCCGAAGTTTCACCTCCGTGTCGGCAGGGAAAGGCAGCGCGTTGGAGCGTCTCGGCGTCCCGGCCAACCTCCTCTCGACTTCGCTGGAGTTTAGCTCCGCGCTGCATGTGGAGCGATGTGCGTGCAGTGACACGGAGCTGGGGGGGCTGTGGCACAGGTTGGATCGCTAGATCAGTGTCCTAAGGAATCTGAGGAGCGAAAAGCCTTTACTTTGGCGAGCATGATTTCTTTCTCTCCAGTCTCAATATAACTTCACATAAAACACACTTTGTTCCTATGAATGAAAATATTCAGAGGTAGCAAGTTTAAAAAACAAACAAACATATATGTCATGTATTTTGACAACTAGTTTGTTCTCTTGCTGTCAGTGCTTACAACTACCTGGTAAGAAATTTAGTACAGTTTGTTTCCTATCTATACATTTCAAGATCTGCAGCTCTTACAGGTAGGCTTGGCGGAACCTATTTGGATGAGATGATTTCTTGTATGGTCAAGAATGTTGTCAGGTGAGAAATCGTGAGTGGGAAAATAGAAGGAGGAATAGGTGGAAATTAAAATCCCTATTTGCCTCTTATGTGATTCTCCCTGATACCTACAGAAAGAGATGCTGCAGCCAAAACTGCATTTTTGTCATGTGAATTTATTAAAAATTCCCAATATGTAATTTTTCATTTCGGTTGATATTGATGGAGGGATTATACCTGGACCATGTGTACAACTCAGACTGAACACTTGTACTGTCTGTTAATTTCCTACATCATTAATTTCTATACAAAATGAAAACCATAAAGGGTCTCTAACAACATTTCTTTGTTTAATTTGTGACTAACTCTTTCAGCATGGCAGTCTGAAGGAAGCTTAGTAGTTTGGTTTTCCATGAAGACACATGTAATGAAAGTGTCTGTCAAGTTGTGCGTGTGTTCAGCAGCCTGGCTACATTAATTTTCTGTAACGCAGAGAGAGCTGCTATGAAGCTTTCATGTTATATTCCACTATCATGAGGGGTGAAAGGGAGGATGCTTTCTGGCATGCACTGGGACATGTTGTTTGTGTTACGTTTGAGTTAAGTAATGTGAGTTTAGATCATCCTCACCCAAGGTGATTAAATCCTTAAGCCTTAGCCCAGCAAACGAGCTGTAGCAACTAAACTAAAATGATCAGCTTGTCTGGTTTCCAATGCTGTGAATTTTTGTCAATTAATAACAGCAGATAGAAAGGCAAAAGACTGAGTGTGGGAAACCAGCTGTTAGCAGGCTGGGGGATCTCATTAAGGAAAGGAATAAAGACCTTCTGCCTGCGTTCTGCATTTGCTCCCAGGCTGCTGGTACTCGTCTGGGTGCAGGCTGCTCGTGGCAGAGCGCTGGCTGGTCCCACAGTTTTGGTTCCCCTTCTCCCAGCACACTGTGAGTTCCTCTGCTGCTGTGCTGCCTGTGAGGTGGTGCCCTCATGGCTGTGGGAGGTGGCGTTTTGGCAAGAAGGAAAGGGGCACATCAGAAATCTGTGTTGGATTACTGATAAGACTATAACAGAGTTTGAGAGCAACAGGGCTGCTCTGGATTTCACTACTGTTGTTTTTCTTTCTGGCTCTGGGGGCTAGCAAGGCATCCTGTGAGAAGCTGACCAGCTAGTGAACTGGGAGAAGTTGTAATGTGTGGGATATATATGGCTGGGCAAGAGTGATGGAGTCATTTTTTTATGAAGGATGTGGAGTCCACTGCCAGGGCATAATATTGAGTTAGGTTAGACCTGTTCTGGTCTGTCAGTCCTGTGCCACTGCATAGGAAATGGCCACTCTCCCTAACAAAACTAACTTTACATTTATTCTCTACCTTCCTGCTTTCCCACGGTCTCCTTTGATCTTCTGGTTCCTCCTTTATATGCCTTTCTTTCTTAAATGCACTTAGATAGTTGGCTTCCATGTCTTCTCATGGTAACAAATTCCATATATTTGCTTCTGCTTGAGGGAAACACTCCCCATCCACCCACGCATGTAACAGTGCTCCAGGCCAAATTCTGATCACTTCTGTGTCAATATAAACCTGAGCAGCTCCACCAACTCTGGCCCTGCTGCTTTGGGGTCGCAATGGTATAGGTCTGGCTGCAACGTGGTCCTTTGGCTGGACTGGAGGGTCCTCCAGGGAGGCTCATTTGAGCACACACCCACATCACGCAACACAAATATCTGTTCTCTAAACAGTTCTGCTCCTCAGCAAGGTATGCTGTGGAATAGGCTTTGCTTTCATGGGTTTTGCAAATTGCAGAGAATCTCTCTGTAATGCAGGGGAACAGTGTACACTGAATAACAAGACATAATTGATTCTTTCTCATATCCAAGCTCTTTGCAAATGCATACAATGGAGCAAGCACCACGATTTCTTAGCAGCACAAGAGCACCGTAGCTTAAATCCAAGCCTGGGGAAAAGGGGGAGGTGTGGTAGCCTATTGAATGAATGCAGTTAGCACTGCTGGATCACTGACACAGTGAACCTCCCAGCATTTCTGTCTGTCTCTGCTTGGGCACTGCTCTGCAGATCCTCACCCTGCTGTTACATGAATTGGAAAAATCCCTATGTATACACTGAACTACCATTTTTCTCCAGGAATTTTGCTTTCAGTGCTTGCATTTGACTATTGCTTAGCAGACATAGTAGAGCAGTACTGAAACTAACACACTGTCTCAGCGTGTGCTGGTAGGGTATGTAATTCCAGACCACCAACCTAGAGTAATTTGCTGTACTCCAACCCCCCTTCTTCTGGGGGTGGGGCGGAGTAGTATTTTTTTTTTAGGTGTGAAATTTACAGGACCTCCAATCAAATTAAAGGTGTCCCAGGGTCAACCCGTGAAACTAAATTGCAGCCTCGAGGGAATGGAAGATCCCGAGATGTTGTGGATCAAGGACGGAGCAGTGGTGCAAAGCGTAGACCAGGTGTACATTCCAGTAGATGAAGAACACTGGATCGGCTTCCTCAGGTACAACAGATGCAGAGAAGGAAGAATAACGTGGAAACTATTGCACAGTTTTCTGCTATCAGCTATATCTATGCAACAGCAGTGCCCTCAGTGGGGCAGGGTCCTTAGGTCTGCAATTCAGTGTGTGACAAGGGCATAACTGAGAGCAGAATTGAAGCCACTGAGCACTGAGATTTTATGCACTAGAACCATATTGGTTTCCCAACTCCTGTGGGGGCAGGTGCTTTGCTAATGCCTGTGGTGCTTGAGACATGACTTCAAGGTGAAAAGGATGTTCTTGCCTTGTTTGTTCATCTTGTTCTGCCATGCAGCAGTATAAATAGGTTTTTTCCCTCATACTCATTCCGTTGTCTTACTCTCTCTTTTGAGCTGTCAGTCTGCCTAAAGGGTGAGGATTGATAATTGAAATGAGACTCCCAGGACTACATCCCCTTCCTTTCTTTGGGTAGGTGTGTTTGTCACCTGAACCATTCCTGATTCATTTTGCAATGAATCCTAGTTTGTTCCTAGTACGTTTACACCACATGGTATTGGTCCTGCCCCATTCAGAGGAACAGAAACTCTTCTTCAAAGCAGCTCTCTGTACCTTTATTTCAGCAGAAGAGGCATGTCAGCTAGTTCTGGAAGTACTGAGTTAAACAAGACCCAAGGCTCTGCTCTGTCTTTTTTTGTGCATTAACAGAGCTTGTACAAGCAAACATGCCATCACCATGAGAGCTCAAAACTCTTGACTGACTGAGAATCACTCTTCCCTGAGCTGTGGCTTCATCTCCTATTAGGTTTCTTGGATTGACATTCCACAGTCTCCAATTCCACCAACCAAAAGTTCTGTGTTAAATCTCACCTATTAGAAACATTTTGATAGGAAAAACATCTATGCACAGTAAAACGCATAACATTATGTTGTGGAAACAGTTTGTCTTGAAACTATACTGTTTACTTCCCCCCAGTTCCACTAGTTAACTGTGCCCCTCAATCTCTTGGTCTGTTCTCCTTTCTTGCCTCTTCTTTCCTTCCACTGAGAACTCTCTGCAGCACCAGAGATAAGTTAGGATGCTAAAGCTGGATGTGTTTGTGTCTTTTTCTCCTTTTTCCTTTCTTCTCCTAAATCGACCATTTCTGCCACCCACTGTGTGGTGCAATCGCTGTGTTTCAGAACATGTGGTTGGATGGGCAGGACAGCTGATGCTATTTGAAGGTCCAGCTCTGAAAATCAGGCTGTAGTGGGTCCATTTTGTGCATTTTGGCAAACACTTTCCCTTTTCTGTCTTCATTCCTAAGATGTTCTTCCCCTTCTCCAAGGAGGACTGCCAGTGTTAGAAAGGTGGGCATCAGATCTGTGGAGAAGCCCTGCATGGCAGCAGACCCGTGGCTGCACATCTTATGGGGGGCAGTCAACATTGGTGCATTGACGGGCACTCAGAATCATACTGATGCCTTTTGTAGCTGAGGCCTTGTTGCTTTGGGACCAAATTCTGCCTTTTGCTCACCATGCACTGGAGCGGGCCAGCATAGCCTCTTGAAATCACAAACTGAGAGGCCCAAGGAGCTTTGCAACTCTTGGGATGAGAACAGCACCGAGTGCAGTTGAGGTGAGAGGGGCCCTTTTTTGACCCCCCTGTTCCTTTATGAGGCTGTTGCCAGTCCTGTCACCTAACTGAGGCAAAAACAGTCAGGCTCGTTGGAGGCTTGCAATTTGGAGTTTCCTGCTATCTCAGATGCTGTAGGCCAAGCTGTCGCTCTTGAAGGCTAGCTAGTCGTGATTCAGGATTGAGATGACCAGCCCTTCCTATCCTGAGAGGACACAGATGACTGGTTTTTTGCAAGGTTGTTTTGGAGGAAGGCTGGCTGCTCTGCTGGGGACTCTCTCCACCCACTTTAGAGAGGAGCCGCCCATCTCCACTGTTTTGCCACATGCTTTGTGCTGGCTGGCTGTTGATCTCCTCACCAAAGCTGGCTGTGTCTCAGTGGGTGTTGTCCGTGTATCTGGTTTGCCAAACAGTGAAGAGTCCTTTGGGGCAAAAACATGCTTTATCCACATAAAATATCGATATGGCTTTTGACTTTTTTCAGCTTGAAATCCGTCGAGAGGACAGATTCTGGGAAGTACTGGTGCCAGGTTGAGAACGGGGGGAAGAAGGAAGAATCACAGCAAGTGTGGCTCATAGTGGAAGGTAAGGAGTAGTAGTAGTGCTGGTTTCCTTTCAGGGCTGACCCACCAATATGCTCTAGGTTGAAGTGGTGAGAGCAGATTGCTCCAGTGACAGGCTTCTTGGCTCTGAACTGCTGCTAACTGCAGTGAAATTGCTACAGAGCAGTAGTAAGAAATAGGAGAATTGCATCAAGGAGCAGAGCTGTCAGTTCATTGCCTTCTGGTTTTATTTTGGCATGTTAGGAAACAAGATCCTTTCATGCACACACATTTCTTTCCAGCTCCTAAATCCATTGTTGCGTTCATCTCTAAATACTTTGTAGAATTGAAAGAGATCCTTGGGGCTCATCTGGCCCAACCCACTTCCCAAGGCAGGATCACAGCCCGGTTCTGTGTATCAGCCAAACAGGTCTTTGAGGGCAAGGTGCAGTTTTAGGCCAGTGCTGAGTTCTGGGAGAAGTGCTGTACAGCAGCACTTCATGGCTGTGACTGTTCCATGTGGCACTGTTTGTCCAGGGTTTTTTGATAAGAACAACTTCTATATGGTTGTCCAAAAATAACTCAAGGCAGTGTGGATTGGTGGCTTCTTACTGTCTCTAGTTTCATTTCCCTTGAGCCATGATTCTGTTAGATGCTCAGAAGCTAGTAGTCATAGGATGGCTTAATATTTGGTGAAGAAGTTGACAGGACCAGTACATTGGCAGCAAGAAGTGGCTTTTTGGATGTATTTAGTAGCATTTTGAGCCAGAGCTGAATTGACAGTCTTAAAGAGGTGGGAGCAGGGAGGGTGTCGTGGGAGATGGTGTGGTCTGGGTGTTTTACAGCAAAGGTTTCACTGACTCAGAGCCATGGAAACATTCATAGCAGCTCTCACAGGAAAAGGAACACTTAAATTCTGCCTTCCATAAATACCAGGCTTTTGTCCACCTAAATTTTCAGGTGCAGTTTCAACCGGAGAACATTGTTTACAGCTTAAAATGCTCTCTTTTGCAGTTTCTATTTCTGTCCCAATTACCAGGCCCTGCTCCAGAGGTGGCTGCATCTGCATGGTGGGTGCATTAGGAGTGATTGGGTAGCTCAGTGTGCTAAGCTGTCTGACACAAACAAGGCGCCCTTCTGGACAGCACAGGCAAAAAGTATCAAAGTCACAAAAACCAGCTGCAGCTTGGTAGGAGGGGAGTGTATTGAGAATAAAGGCCAAAGCTGAAAGCGGAAGCGAAAAAAATGCAACCAGTCGCCTTTATGAGAAAAGCAATATGGTAGCAGGTAGTTAAACTTGAACTGAGCATGTGCAATGGGAGTTGGGGGATAAAATTAGAGGTTAACAAGTAGTGATAAAGAGTGGGATTTTAAAAATGTGTCAGCTCTTAGCATAAGAAAACACCTGGCAATGCAAAAGCCTATCAGTCCCACCTTCACTGTTATCTCTATGTATTTCTTCCCTAGGTGTGCCAGCTTTGCCTAGAAATGATTACTCTATTGATAACAACTGTTGTCCTCTTTGACTGAGACAGGATTTTACTCTGGTGATTTTCAGCCTTCTGTAGGTGCTGACACCCTTCAGTGTGCCACACAAAACGAGCACGGACTATTGTTGATCTAACCTGAAGTGAGCTTGACTGGATTTCTGTGCTGTGTAATATCTGCTTTGAGATCTACTTAGATAGTCTGTATCTGCCAGAATTTGTACCAATGGCATTTGAACTGTCTTTGTAATAGAAATGTTTGATCTTATGAAACACTCATTACAATGTACAGAAACAAAATTATTTTACAAGTGTTTTCTGGTTTAGAAACTAGACTCTGGCCTTGCTGAGAACATGATAGTGTTTGTTGCCCAGAGAGGTGATCTCAGAGGCACACTGTGGAGTGTTAAAAATACAGATTATGTTTCTTACAGAACTTTCCCTCTGAAATTACACCTCTGACCATGTGGCTGTTCCTGGGGCTGCTAGCCCCCATTGGCTACAGCCAGAGCCCAAGCCACACATGTATGGACACATTCCCCTGAATGGACACTGTCTGAAAACTGAGCTGTACAAAAAAATCAGCCTCATAGGTTGGATGCTGGCTTGGAACAGGGAATAGGCAGGATCATTTCCTTGCTTTGCCACTGATTTCCTGGCTCCTGGCTGCTCAGTGCCTCCATGGTGCATCTGTGAAAGGGGCATGCTGGCACTCACCTCTTGTACCAGGAACTGGGAGGCCAAAGGTGTCGCAGACAGCGAGCTGGCCAGGTAACATATGTACAGTGCGGGTTCCTCAGCTGGATGAGTCAGCTGCACTCCCTAAGCTATGAGAGTTTTTAATTGTGGTCTTGTCTGATCTGTTTAGTTGCTCCCAAAGTGAGAAAACCTGCCGAGCTGGGCAGGATCCACCTGAAAGGTTACCTTGGGTGTCATGGCAAATGGACAGGAGGCAGGGATCCTGCTCACAGGTAGAGAAAAGGTGATTATTTTCCCTTCTAATCTTCCTTGGAGAATGAGGGCAAAGCAGGCAGAGGTGTTGCAGCTGGTATCTGGAAAGCTTATTCATTTTTATTATTTATATGTATGAATGCAATAAAAAAAAATGAAATAAAATATGTAAACAAAACCAAACAGTAAGCCATGTTGATGGATATACCTGTCCTGAACATTAACTTATGCACAGATAGACATCATTATTGCTCAAGTGACCTATTTTTAGACCTGGTTTAGTTTGTTCATTTACTTGCCACTCTAAATGGAGTCAAGGAAGGCACAAAAGAACTGCCACCTGAAAGACACAAACAGTGACTGGACAGTCAGTGAAAGACTGAGAGTATCACTTTTGGCTGTAGCTTAGGGGAAATGTCAAGCGTTAGGCTTCTAAATCCCTGTTTAGGCACCTCCATTAATTGCCTACTGGTGGAGGTGCACAGCATCTGCCACATCAGTGGAAACCCCTGAGCCTGCCATCTTTAGCCAGGGACAGACAGTGTAATTTCACCATCTGAATGCTCAATGTTTTTGGTTCCTCTGTTTCTGCAAGGCAACAAATCAGCAGTTTTCAGAACACATTTTTTCCAGCTGAGAATACCTGATTTAGGGGCAGATGCAATCAGTAGTAGCTGTGCTTGATACCCAGAGATTTTAATATAAAAGGGAACTGAATGCTTCTCTGGGCTCTTCCGCCAACCATCAGAAGTACGTGCTGGCTGTCCTGCATGGTCAGCACTGGTGCTGATGGCTGGTGAAGTTTGTGTTACTGGTTTGGAGCACTGAAACCACAAGAGTTTTGGCATTGCCCATAAGAGGAACCACATCTCTTGATGTGTTGAATTACACTCGACTATTGCCACTTAGACATGACCTGAGGTAGTTAGCATTGCAGTTGCATTTTACTCCCTGTGGGCCTGTTGTACTAAGCAAGAGTCTTTCCATGGTGGGGAACAGATAGTTACCAAGAGAGCTGTGTCCATGTTTCAGAGCCTTCAGCTCTGAAACAAATTACCCCTGACTTCAAGACAGCCTGGTTGTGTTGGTGTTAGAGCATGCTGGAAGGCATCTCCAGTCAATTAAGCTTCAGAGAGAGCATTGCAAATGATCCTAGTTTCTCACCAGGGGTTTTTTTCGTCATTCATGGGTTTGTTAAAGCCACTAGTTCAACACGTTCTCAAGCTTCAGGTTTTAATGCATGGCAAGAAGTATCTGCAGCTGGATTAGCTGTCTTCTAAAGTGGTGTCTGCCACTGTGAAAGTTATTGACTGTTGCCTCTTTAAACTCCAATCTCTTCAGCTGAAAAGTTGAGCAAATACTACCACTAAAAGCTGCTTCATAGGGGAGTCTTGAAGGACGCTCAGTGAAAGTGGTTTTTCAAAGGCATTTTGGGAAGCAAGCACTCTTTCTCTCAGATTTCTAGTGGTAGTATTTAGACATTCATGCCCTGAGGTGATCCAGCATATCTGACCCTTGGTTTTTATAAAGGGCGTAGAGGGCATTGGATTAGGCGTAGTGGCTGGGCAGATGGATGTCCAGTGTTCGGCACTGATATTAGTGGAAATAAACAATAGACAGAAAGAGTGTCTCCAGTTATTGTCACTTGTCTGTTGCTCTTCTAGGTGTGCCCTACTTTACTGTGGAACCTGAGGATGTGTCTGTCTCCCCTAATGCCCCGTTTCATATGGCCTGTGCTGCTGTTGGTCCCCCTGAACCAGTGACAATTGTCTGGTGGATGGGAGACTCTAGAGTGGGGCTTCCAGACATCTCCCCCTCCATCTTAAATGTGTCAGGTAAGGCTGCTGCCAATGCAGGGGATCAACTTTAAGCATCAGAAGAGGAGGGCTCTCTTCTGATCATGCCACATAGCGTGAGAGTGGTGTTTGACTCTGCGTTAAGGGTTGAGGGGTCATGATCACATACAAATCCAGATTGATCATCTCTTGGGGTGACAGTTGCTCAGTGTACTTTCTGCTGGTTTGAGGCACACAAGCTCTTACAGAGTTTGGGTGTGGCTGGCACTCTGTTAAAGGTGCGACTGAACAAATGATGCACTGGATGCCTCTTTTGTTCCACCTCGTGGAGGGTGTTCGTGGTTATATTCAGTGACTCTCTTGGTGCCATTTGGCTTGTAACTCTCCAAGCATTCATATGTAACAGATGACATCTCCTCCTATGCACAGCCATGCCATGCACTGCTTTCCCCTCTCTTCCCTACCCCTGCCTCTGTTCGAATGGCCTCGTCATTAAAACCTGACTGCCTCTTGTAGTTGTTTGACACTTTTAGAGTGGTTGTAAAGGTGCTGAAGTGGGCTGGTTGATATCCTTTAAGACCAAGGTTTGCCCCAGAGCAGGCACAGTGGTACAGCAGCAGTGTCAGCAGAAGAACTTGCAAGCCAGTAGGTGTTTGGGCCTCTCTTCAGACCACTTTCAGGGAAGGGCAATATATATCTACGAGGAACTGTCTGCAGCTATTCTTGTAGGTACAAGAGAAGGTTCTTACCTTCTCTTAAAGGTAACTTTATTCCAGTTAGTTGTCCAACAACTTTATGTTATGTCTTTTCTTTGGTGCTGTTTTATTATTCTCAGCATCCCCGAGCCAAAGTGGAACTAGCTATTTAGAAAGAAAAGTTTTTACAACTAAGAGTCATCTCTGGTGCCTCTTCATCAGTGTTAATGCAGTTACACCCAGGTTGAGTTTCTTTTTGTACATATGGGCCATCCTTTGAGCTATCCAATCCTATTCAGACTTCCCTTAGAACCTAATGTATATGCAAATCAAAACCTGATTTGTGATTTGTAATGGTTTTAAATCATCGGCTCCCTCTCTTACATAACCACCAATGCTCTTCCAAGTTGGAAATGAAAACTGCTCCCTTATGATATAATCTTCCTATTGAAATGGAAACTGAAAAGACAGATAGTTGAGATGGAAAGACAATAAAAAAATGTCACCTTTCCTCCACTAAACACATCCCATGGTGCCTCACAAAATTTTTGGCGTTGTGGGGCAGTGGCATGGAGACCTGAAGAAGGATATCTATTCCTAGTGATTCTTCAAATGAATTTCTGTTGTATATATTCATCACCAGCACCTTTCTTTGCTTTTAGTGTTCTTTGGGATGTCCCTTGGGCAGGTCTTGTCTTTGCAACCGAAAAAATGTAGCAGGATACGACCTGCATGGTCAGATTACCAAAGCGTATTGAAAAGACACTTGGTAAGAAAACAGGGACTGCTAGCTGAATAAAGTATAAAATTCTGAAGAAAATAATAATAAAGTACTGGATAGAAAGCAAACATTTAGAAGGTTTAGCAGTGTTGTATTTGGAATGCAGTGCTGGCATGGTGTTAGAGAACAAGCAGTTCTTGGTTTGTGGTGTGTTTTGTATTTTCCTCGGGGCAGGGCTGTGTTTGCTTCTTTCTTGGGAGATGCCTGCCACATCAGGTGCTGCTCTGCTCTGCTGCCTGGGCTTAAGCCTGCTGACTGCATTTTCTTCTTGTCCACGAGGACGAGTGGAAGAAGCTAAAATACTCTGTTCTTTGATTTTATAGCACTCCCTCCTCTCTTCCTTTACACCTTCTTTGCAATGCCATTAATCCCAGGCTTGGGAGATGAGTCAAAGGGCAAAGATATGGTGCAAGCTGCTCTGTGCAGCTCTGAAATATTTTTCTTTCCTAAAATGTATGCCCACAGTGTGGCAATCCTTGACTTTTCTCAGTTACAGCCCCGCAAGGCAACTCAGGGCCAAGTCAAGTGAAAATAGATGCTGGACACAGTTCTCCAGGCAGCTTTGCAAATCTATCTCAATTCTCATTAATTTGCAATACACATATGCTTTTTGGAGCAGCCAGACATCAGTATGATGCCATGTTCAGGCCCTGTGGGATGCATGGATGCTCACAGAAGACAGGGAGCCTAATTCTTACTTGTATCACCCCTGGAAAGTGCTTCAGTGCTGATGGAGTAGCATTTAACTTACACTTCCTTTGTGTGTCTTCAAAAGTCTAATGCAAGGTGAGGGACAGGTGGGCGTTAACTTGAAATAGGCAGCATCTGGTTGGAGATTTGCCTGGGCTTATAGCTCACTTAGAGGATAGCTGTTGCTCAGGTGCAGGCTGAGGTCCAAAGCATTGGGCATTGTATAAGCTCATGGTTCAAGACAATCCTTACTCCAAAGAATTTGAGAAGTGGACATCTACTTATCGAGCACTGTGAGCTGTGTCCCTGACAGATTCTTCCTTCTTTTTCAGTGCTTTCTGAAGCTCTTGTGAAAGCTCTTCTACATTACCACACTCTCTCCGTTAAAAATGTGTTTAGCACGTTAATTACGTGGAAATCCACATGCCTTTGATTGGCACCCAGCTCAGCCCTGCAACTGCCTGTACAGATTGAGCTGGATGTCACAAATAATTGAAATTTTCCTGAAGGTTGAAGCTGGATTATATAGCTGTTTGTGTTTCTTTTCCTTTTCTTGGCTGATCTGCAGGTATTAATCAAAGCACAGTTTTCTCCTGTGAAGCTCACAACGTAAAGGGATTGTCTTCATCTCGGACAGCCACTGTTCAAATTAAAGGTGAGAGTGCAAGAGATTGGGTAAGGGACTTGGGTTTGCTCTCTGGGGAGGGAAAGTAGGGCTCTTTAATGCAAGGGGTTGCCTCAAAGCTGCTGGCAGCCAGCACCAGTTTTAGCTCCTGGCAGTCAAAACAATGCTTTGTGCTCTAACGGCAGTTCCCACTTCCTATGCAGGGCCGTATCCCAGGCTGTTGAAAATAAACCACATCTGATTGAGGAGTGGAATTGTGATGTCAAATAACAGTTTCTCCTTGAAAAGGAGAGAGCAGGGACAGTCAAATTGTTTGTGAGAGATGAAGCTGATGTAAATCTGTAGCTGGGGAAATCTTTCCTTCTTGGAGATAGATGGGTCTTGTTAGAGCTAAAGAGGCCATTAATTCTGCTTGCTTCTATTATTATCACATTTGATGCTGAAAAAAGTCAAGGAAGGCGATCACCAGTGGCCAGTAAGGTCTGCTCATCCACACTGGTTTTATGGATTTTATTTGTTTTAATTCTTTGCTCTTTAAAAACAAAACAAATAATTCCTAGCCTGTGCATGACCAGTTGCCATTGGAAGTGCCCAGGTTGCTGTGACATTTCCTCTGTTCCTCCAGGTGACTGAAATGGGGATAATCAGAGCAATTAGTTCTTCCCCTCCTCTTCATGTTGAGATGCTTCTGCATTTAAATTTTTAGTCATGCTTTAATGCACATTTAATTACACGATCATCAGTTTCAGGAGAGGCATGGCTCAAAAATAATTTGTTCCATATTGCTCATCACGAGTAAGAGCAAGCATTTATGTCTGTATCAGTATCACAACTCATAGTTGTAGTAGCTAATATTCATTAAAGGACAGCTTAAAATCCAGCTGTAATCTACCACTCTTACAGTGTGTTTTTCTTCAGGACATTGTGGTTACTGCTATGCCAAGAATGCAGTGTGCTGAACTAGTAAGATTTATAACTTAATTTAAAACCATTTGGAGTTGTTGCCTTAAAGGCTTGTCTACACAGGGGAGTTAGTTATTGTGGAATATATCTTCTGTGGATATTTTTATCCTGGGATAGAATTTAGTTCACAAAGCTATTATGCTTTAAAAAATCTCATCAAGCCGTAATTTGAAAAAAACATTTAACATAAACAAGCTTTTTTATTTTCTGAATGTTAACATAGATTATTATTATTTTTATTAACCAAGATGAGGGGGTAAAGACCTCAGAATTCCCAGCAATTATATGTAGCCCAAAAGTACTCTATAGGGGTCAATCATCAGCTAATGGATTGTGGGAGGGACATGTTGCCATCACACACTTTTGTCTCACACACACATTTTAGAGCTGAGAAAGAGCAATCTTAAGTGATTCAACAAATGTTGCAGCAGTATGTGGCATTTCCTAGAGACAAAAATCAGGTTTTAAACAGCAAGTCCAGTGCTGTAGTCATAAAAGTTCTAACTGTAATACCTTAAATATATATCTAAAAGCATAGTTCTAAGATTACCTACATGATGAGGGTTTTCCAAATAGAAAAAGTTTGAAGATTCTAGTATAGCCCCTGTTAAAATTAAAGCAAAGCTCTTAACAAGGGCATCAGCAGGAATAGGAGCAGGCCCAAATAACGTTTGTTTAGTCCTTGATCCTATGAACATGCAGAATTCAGTGAAATTACTCCTGGAAGTATTTGTCTGTGTACATGCATATTCAGGGCCTTCCTCTCTTGCACAAATCCATCTGCTAATGAGGACTCTTAAGTCTTTCTACAATTTATTAAACAATTAGTTTCTTCTGTGTTTCCAGAGGCAAATATTTTTGCTAGGACATTTACAAACTGTTAACATTTCTTCCTATTTGTTGCTGTTGTTGTTCATTATCTATTCTCTGTAGTGCCCACAATGTGCTGGGTGTACTCCAAGCAGAAAATTACTGTTATTGTAGCCCACAGTCTCCAGTCATGAACAAAGCCCCATTGTTCCAGCCACTCTCCAAGCACAGAGGAAGTTAACTCTCATTGTGTTAACACTCAAGGTCCTATATTCAGACAGGCTTTGCCCTCCTTTATATGTGGAGCTAACACTTTTAGGGTCGTATCCCATATCCCGTTTCAGAGCACAACAGGAAACAGGAGCCCACAGTTTTTTCCCAAGACACCATGGGGAAATGCATCTGACCTTTCTACAAATTGTGGAGTTAGGGGAAAGGTGCTAGCAAGCCAAGCCTCCCAGCAACTGTGTCTGTTACATAGGGAGTGTGTTAGCAGCCAATTATTTATTCTCACTGCTGGCATAGCCCAATCCTCCTTTGGGCCTAACATCCAGTGTTGAAATTACATGTTGCTAAACCCAAAAGTTACAGTGTGTCTACAAAAGATTTGAGTTATGTTTCAACAATACCCAAGTAAGCAGTGAAAGCAAGCTTTTTTCTCCCCTAAGAGCTTACAAACCTGAACACCAACATCAAAAGAGAATGAAACAAAGATGCAGTAAAGTCTAAGTTAACTCACAAAGAACTCACTGCTCATCTTCCATCCCAGACCCTTGTTCTGCTGCCTCACCTCCCCCCCAACAATGCACCTGGTTCTTATCTACGTGGCAGCCCCCTGCCCTGTGTCCTGGTAACTAGTTAACCAGACAACAAAGGCTTTATAGGGTTAATCTGTGTCACCATCTATTCCCTGCCCCATCCTCTCCTCTAGGCCCTCTGTAGAGACCTCGGAGGGGACTTTGGGCTATGCATTTCTCCTGCAAGATGGCCCTGTGGAGATGCTGAAGGCAGCGGTATTGTGATTCTCCTTGGTGCAGTGAAAGACAAAGATGATCTCTGGCAGAGTAGAAGATGCAGCTGGAGGAATCGTGGTTTGCAATTACTTGTCCACTGCTGCTTTCCGCTGGATACAGCTCAGGAGAGGTGGAAAATTCGATCTACAGGCAGAGCCTTGTCCTGAGGACCGCTGGGTTTTTGAGGGAGGACTTCTGAGGGTACAGTTTGTTGAGGTACTACAGGAGAAGCATCACTCACGGCAGCAGTGTAGAATTTTTTAAAATTAGAAAAGGATTAAGGGAGAGGTTAATATTCATGAAGCTGGTAATTTTTTCAGGAGTGAGGTGCCTGAATGACAACAGCGACTCGGGTGAAAAAGAGATGGTGAGGGGTATATTGGGGACAATAAGAAGTAACTATGTGGAATTACATGTGAGGAAAAGAGAAGTTAAAGGGAAGCATCAAGGATCCTAAAATGATGCTGTGCTGCAGTGGTAGGAAGCACAAATAGAATATCTGATTAAATGTCCACTCGGGGAATCCTGATTTTGTTCCTGGCTGTGCCCTTAATTTGTAGAGTGGTATCAGCCATGTGACAGGCACTCCCTTTGCCTTGAATCACCCTTCTGTGAAACAGTTTATTCATCCCAAGCCTGAGGCGCAGTTTTTGGTTCAGGCTCCATCCCAGGGAGCTTCAGTAGGAGTTTGCAATGGACACCTGGAGGCAGCGCTTTCACAGCACAAAGAGGTCTACTGCAAATTAGCTTCAGGGGATTCCGGTTGCTACAGTTAACTGCCCTTTGCCTGGTGCTAGCAGAGCTGGTGTTGGAGACTGGACTGAGAACCAGCGGTGGTGGGACTTCAAAGCCCTGATTTGGTTCACAATGTAGGTCCACAGGCAATTGTGTGCACAGTGCTGAGTCATGCATTGTGATGAAGGGAGCAGGGAAGAGGGCTGAGTAGGGAAGGTGTAAACATCAGACACTGGCATTACTATCAAAGAGATCAACTGCTGCCTGTATGGCAGGCAGTGAAAGAATGGCTGCCAATAGCTTGTTCAATGTTAAAATAATTTCATTCACAACTGTCAGGGACACTCTCTAAAGATATGATATTGTACCATTTCTGTTAGTGATTTCATTGCATAATTTCTAGCCTCAAGCCTCCTCCGTTTCCCTGTGAATACCTGCTCAGTTCTGTGTATGCTGAAAGGTCTCTTTGTTTCTTTTATAGCCATGCCTCTCCCGCCTCTCAATGTAACTGTAAGCCAAGTCACCAGCAGCAATGCCAGCGTGGTCTGGATACCAGGATTTGATGGCCGTGCACCCCTCCATTCGTGCACTCTTCAGGTATGGCTTCTCTGGATTGTGCCCTGCCCTGCGTGAACAACAGGACTCTACTGAGCCAGGTCATTTCCTGGGCCATATTTTGCTCTCACAACTTATTTGAATTCTTATTTCACAGTATTAAAACATAAAAACTTAACAGAGTGCAAGTTGGGGCGTATATAGGTGCCAAAGAGCAGGTAATGAACTTCATGCTCAAAAGTTAAGAATTAGAGACTGGCCCCATCCTCCCTCACGGCAGGTTATCACATCAGTTGCTTCCGTAAGTCCAGTAATCCATACAGATTATTACACTGCAGCACACATGAAGCACCACAGCACTCTGTGGGAAGTGCCCATGAGTAGCTGTAGCTGCAGTGTGCTCATTCCTCCTGCTAGCATGGAGCAGCTGCCCCATGGTAACTTATTCACATGCAAGTGCCTGTGACTCCCATGCCAGCTGACCTCTGTGCTTTTCGGTGCCAGAGGAAATGCAGGAATCTGGACATACCAGTGAGTCCAAAGGATAAGGAGCTTGCAAAGTATAGGATGTGGTACAGGAAGGGTAGGAATGATCAAGGCAGGAGATAGATTGGGCTTTTTGGTACAAGGTCAGGCCTATTTGCATGTTTCAGAGTAATACTGAACTCTGCCTCTAAATCTTGATTGGTTTTCCATTATCAGAGACCAGTTCTGCCCAGAAAATCAAGGGTGACAATATCCGTTAGCTCTACTGGTGCAGAGTACTCCACATCTCTTGGGCTGCTTCTTAAGGTCCAATAGTACGTGTCCGACTTCAGGGAGAGTTAGTTTCTACCACTGCACACTTAAAGGTAGAATCAGACCAAAGAGCAGGTAACCAAATGTCAAAAACAAATGGTGATTCCCGAAGTGGGCTGTGCAAACACAGCTAGGCACACTCCCCATGGATTTATCTGCCAGCTGTGAATATTAGACCCCTCTGCTTTCCCTACCTGATTACAGCAGCATTTTGAGCTGGAGTGGAATTTCTATGGAGTGTTGCCAACTATGTAGAGGAGGATTATAAACTCAAGGTAATGCTAGAAGCAGTCTAGCTAATTTAATTACAGTCTACTTTTTATTTGGAGAGGAAACCAGAGATTTCATGCTTTGATGTTTATTTTCTTTCATAAGTAAAAGAAACCATCATCTTGATTTAACTCATTGGCAGAAAGAACTCCTGAATATAGCTGGCCCTGGTCTCTGGGTTTTGTTGCTGCTTCTGTTCTTGTTCGATGTCAAAAATGGTTTTCTTCCTCTGTTTTACAATGCCAGTTATCTCCGGTTGGAACAGCCTATTCTCTCTGGCTTGCTCGCTGCAATGCTAATCACCCTGGGGTTCAAGTTCCCCCTCTCACTTTTGGCAGGGGCAGGGGTGGGGGATGGGACATGTGGAAAAGCTCTGAAGCAGAGCTGCTCACCTTCTGTCCACTCAGCAGTCTCTCACCCCTTTTCTAAGCCTTTTCTGTTCGGTTTGGGGAGGGTGAAGTTCCTGCGTTTGAGTCTGGGAGCAGAGTAACTTGGCAATAACCCTCCACTGTCAGAAAACCATGCTTCCTCTGACTCCCACATTGAGAGATTTTGTGTGAGACGTTGACCCACATCTCCATGTGAAAATGCACATGTTCCTGGCTCGTCGTGCTTGCACTTCTGCTTGGAGCCTCCCAGAAGAAGAAGAGGGATTGGAACTTTGCTGTGCTTTTCTGGCACTTGGGGATTGCAGCGGGTGTGCCAGGAGCACCACTTTCAGACAGGCAGATTGCTCCTGGGATCAGGGCAGGGAATAGCAGTTTTTTGCTGTTAACACGAGCCATGTTCCAGGGTGTGAAAGGGACAGATGCAAGAGCACCAGCTCTTGAAACTGTTAAACAGAAACACATCATCAAACAGACAGGGTTTTACACAGAAGTCAGCTTGGTTTTTTCCTGCTTTGGATGACACTGATAATGACAACAATATGCTTCTCTATTCAGGAATTTTGAGATTCTTCCTTTTTATTAGGCAAATAAATCAGTGTGCCAGAATTGTACATGAGAGCGAGCAGAAGGGTGGTGAGAAAGGGAAAAATGCTGCTGCTTAAAGAATATAGAGTCCATATGACTATTTCGCTTTTGTCCATACACCCTGATTTTACTCCCGGCTTTGCTATTTCATATGCACTTGAGAAGAAAGTCTGAGCCTGGGAGCAATGCAGTGATTTCTTCTGTACAAAAGTAGGAATGTTGAACCTTTCTGTGCCATAAAAGCACTCTGTGATATCAGATTTAAATTAACATTTGTGCTGCTTAAGAGCTCAGATTTGGGGGATAAAAAAAGAAGGGTTGCAGGAGTGGCAAAAAGTTTCTTTCCAGTTTAATTTGCAACGGTTTAGTTGAACCAAGCCACTAGTGCCTACCAAGTCTCTAATCCACTATAAAACTGAAAATATACAAAATTCTGAAAAAAAGAGTTTATCAAAAAGTGACAGCAGACAACAGGAAAGTTGATCTACCAGTTTTCATTACCCAAATTTAAACAAGCCTCAGAAGCCAGCCACTAGCACTCAAAGCAACCAGGATGTTTTGTTTTCTTTAAAGGAATAATAATCAACTGTAGAATCTGTAACACAGGTAAGGAAATGCTTTAAAATAAGGAACCAAATTTTCAGCTGGTGGAAAATTGTTGTACTGCCAGGGTTAGAGTGATGTCACTTCATGATTCTTAGTTTGACAACTCCCTTTTTGGTATTTTAAGCACCACTAGTACTATATGTATTTTTACACATTCCCAAACTGACAGTTAAATGGATTCTTGTCTGTATGGACCTGTTGGTCTTATTGCTTATGGTAACTGTCATCTCTGTGTCACTCTTGGCACAGGTAGCTGAGTCACCAGACGGTGAGGAGGTCTCCACTGAAATCACCCCAGTGCCACCCTTTGCCTACGGAGTGCAAGGCCTGAAGCATTCTACCAACTACAGTGTTCGTGTGCAGTGCAGCAATGAGATGGGCAGCTCCCCTTTCACCGACAGGGTTTATTTCCAGACCCTGGAGCTTGGTAAGAAATAGCAGAGTAGAACAGGAAAGCAGCTCTGAGTCTGAAAGAGAGATGATGATAAACTTCATTAACTCCTTGCTTATTCTGAAATACAGGAAATGTTATTCTGTCAGATTGCTTGTCCACTTTAAGGGACTCCTAGAACAAAATAATGTGATTAACAGCAATGATGCACAATATAGAAATTGATCCAACCATGAGGCTTCTGCGTGCTGATCACATTAGCTCTCTAAGATTCTTGGGATCTGTGAGAGAAATGAGAGATGCTGACCAACCTATCTTCTCCACTTGAAGCAAACAAAATGCTGGTGGCTTGCAGTTGTTGTTCTCTCTCCTCACACTCTCTCTCTTCTGGCTGATCTCAGGAGAGAGGGTGAAACTGTCATTTTCAGGGTGGATTATTTTCCTGCATAGAGTGATTGTGTTCTGTACTCTGCTTTCAGCTCCAAGCAGCACCCCTCAAAATATCCACGTTATTCAAAGAGATCCTGGTCTGATTTTGGAGTGGGAAGGTGTGGCTCCAGATGTGCTGAAAGAAAATGTCCTGGGATACAGACTGGAATGGATTCAGGATAATGTAACTCAGGTAACAGATCAAGAAGGTAGCTGGACAGAGAGTTGGAAAATGTTCATATTAAATTTTATAGGCATTAGGGTTCCTCATTCGTACCGAGGAACTAGATTGCTGGCATTGCTTTTGTATAAATGGATCTATTCTGATTTGAGAGAACTCCTCAGTATTTAGCCTCAAGATTTAGGGCCATTTCTTCCTTCCTGGCATACTCAGAATTCCTTCACTTAAATGTTCATCTGCAGACAGACCAGTTCTCCGTCATTCCTTGTACAGGAAGGACGACAGAGAGAGAATCCACTTTGCCCTTTTCTAATACTGTCCCAAAGGCAGCTGAGACAGTGCAGGATCTGGCCTTTCTCTCTCCTGTGACTAGGCCTTGGCTTTCCAAGTCATAGCAGCAAAGATGTATTTAACAAGTGAATGAGCTATACTGTAAATCACAGAAAGAAGGTTATGGATTCTTCTGTTTAATTTACAAAACATAGGGAGTTGAAAGGACCCTGGCAGGGTAGAAGGCCTTTCATTTGTTCTTTGGCATTGACCTTTCCCAGGTATCTATCAGCCTTTGAAGTTCACAGCATTTTTTATGGTTTCTAGCTTCCCAATAGGTATTTACCCAGTGCTTAATAATGATGAACAAGTCTGTAATGATAAACAGCTAGAGGGAAAAGAGACTTATTTCCTTTTTTGCATGACCCATTTCATACTAGGTCAGCGTCATTGAGTGACAGTATTTTGAGTTCCCATTGAATTTACATTTTGTCAGTGGTGGCAGCCAAGTCTTCATGGGTTTACTACAGAGAGTGTGCATGAAGAGGATCCACAAAACTACTGAAAATATGTTGGCCTTGCAATACTAAGTGAAAATTGGCCATGAAATTCAGAAGCCATTTGGGATTTGGTCAACAAGTTAGAACAGACAGATGGACTCCTCTCTTAGATTAAAACTGTCAGATGCTTTATATGTGTTAGCACATCTTTGTGTTTAAAGCACAAGAAGGAGGTATATCTTTTAACAGCAGAAAATACCACATTTCTATAGCAACTTGCATGGAAGGACCTCAAAGGAAGAAATCATTAAACCTCATACCTTCCTTATGCCTTGGGAAACAATTAGCTATTTTTGGGAAGAGAATCCCAAGATGATAGCCCAAATTAGTGGCCAAACTGAGGTAAGGACCCACAGTCACAACTTCTAACCCTTCTTATAGCACCAAAGAAGTACATGGTGATGTTTTGGTTTAGTTTTAAAGGTGAAGTTTTACACTGGATTCCTTTTAAGACAGTTTACGGTTTGTTGTCTTTGCACTCAGGGGGAGATGATCGTGCAGGATACAAAAGCTAATCTCACAACATGGAATCCTCTCAAGGACCTGATTATCAGGGTGTGTGTGCTGAACTCTGCAGGATGTGGGCCCTGGAGTGACCTCTTCCTGCTTGAAGCCCAAGAGGTCATGGGTGAGTGTTCACTACCTTTCCTTCACTTTGAAGAAAAAGTCGAAAGTGCTGGGACTGCTGTTTTCTCTTACCCTTTTTCTTTCAGTGCTTACCACTGACTGAAACACGTGGCTTTATACAACAGCACACTTCATCAAGCAGATTAGAAATTCAATAATCTTTAAAGAGCTGGTGTAAACAAAACAGCTTCTGGCCACTACTGTGTCTTCTTTAACAGGGTTTTGCTGTGCTTAATGCAGAGCAGGAGAAGGGTAGACACAACAGAAAAGGTGCAAATGAAGGTTTGAAATCCTTAATTTAGGCTTAAGCCACACAAGAGTAAATGTGACAGAAAACTCCTCTAAAATAGGTTCTCCTCTTTGATTTAATTTGAAGCCTTTCCTGACTAGTTTCAGTGGAGCCTGATTCAAATCATGGCCACATGGGGGTTTGTAATGGTTTTACTGAGTATGTTTATATTAAACCAGTTTAGCTGTCTCCATGGATTAGCTGAGCTACTGGTAGAAGAGGAAGATGATGGTACAGACACTGTATCATGCTATCTGAACTATGTGGAAGGATTTGTTGGGAGCAAAGAACATGCATGTGTGGAGTGCATTCCCAGTGATGAAGGGCAGTTAGGCTCACCTGTGGTGATTTGCTTGCTGCTTGTATTTCACAGTGAATGGGCAATGGGAGTCAGGCTGTGAAGAGGGGTAGGATGTTTTATGAGGAAATGGATAGAAGGGGAAGAATGCTGTTGCTTAGAAGGAAACTGTAAAACAACAAAGAGGAAGATGTTCCAAATAAAGATATAGATTGGTGATAAGAAGTCTCTGAGGTGAGATCATACCAAAATCCCAGTCTCTGATGATGGTCCACCTCTTGCTGCTTTCTTCCCACTCCACAAATCTTTGAGGAACCACACGGACATTGATCTCTCCTGATCCCTCCTTACTTACGGATGGCAGAGGGACTTAGAGTGGGGTTCCCAGGCAAGCAGGAGGTGGGGGATAGAGGCAGAGTAACTAATAGAGAATTGTAGCCTTACTTGCAGTAGCACATCTAATGATGGTTTTAACGCGCACGTTACTCGGGTCCTTTGTCAGCTCAGTTCCTGTGATGAAGTCAGCACTGATGGTTGTGTGTGAGCACACAGTCACTTTGGGATCAAAGCCCTCAAATTATTTAAAGCAGAATGAAGGGGTGTGGAGGTCCAGAGCTGACCCTATGAAGGTTGGTCACTGACTCCATCAATTTTTTTCCTCCTGCTTTGTGATCAGGTTTTTTCTGTGGCACCCAAACACGGAGTAAAGTATCTGAAAGGACTAGGAGTTCCCTTTGGAAAATGGCCATCACTGGCAAGAAGCCCCAGGGAATGTAAAGGGTTTGCATTTTACAGGGAGCTGGAGTGGGACAATCCTGAAAGCACTATATATTGTTGTTTGGTTGTTTTTATTTACAAACCACTTCAAAAAAAAGTAGCATCAGGAGTGGTGCTTGTTTTGGTCAAATGCTTTCTGAAACCATATGTATTTCTTCACAAGCATAACAGGCTGGAAGTAAAGGTTCACTGTGGAAACACTGACAGGCCTTAAACAGCAGAGCTGCAGAAAGACTGCAGTTTTGTTTCAGGCCCGGTAGAAAATATAAGTCGCTTCCTTTCCTAAAATAGAAAACTGGCACTGCTTCCTTTCTGTGAGAAATGCCAGGGGTGGTTTCTGACCAGCTCCCAGTGCGGCAATAAGGATGACTAAGCTTGTATAAACTTTAAGTCGAATTTGTCATCACAGCAAAGCTAGTGGGAGCTCCACCCTGCTTATGCAGATATCTTGTGTGCTATTAACAAAGATTGTTTTAATATTTTCAGAAATATTCTCAATAGAAACCTCTCTCTTTCATTGCAAAGCGAGAAACAGAATGGTCTAATAGCTTTTCCCTATCTGTAATCTTCACGACTGTAGGCAGACTCTTGGATTATGTTCTTCGCACACCTTTGAGATATAAACTTGCTATGAAATAAAAGGGCTCTCATCATCAAAGGGCTCCTAAGTACTCTTTTAAACTCGTCTAATAATACTTCTCTCTGCCTTGTGCAGTCTTAAGGCATATGCTGGTTAAAAAAGGGGGATATAGGAGATTGGAGAGAGACAGAGTTGAGAGAAGAGAGGCAGCTCAGTCTTTGCTTGGGCTGCAGCCATTCTCTCGAGCTCAGTGACATGAGTGGGAAGCAATGATTTGTGGGGTGGAGGAGGAGAAGCAGTGAATTTCAGCATTCATTTCTATTTCTGACACATTTGCTATAAAATGTGGGAGGGGCTCCTGATTCCCAGCAGTTTAGAAACAGGGAAAATAATTTTGTTTTGTTTTGTTTTCATCTACAGTCCTTTTGGAGGGACTCCCCGGAAGTTGACCTAAATCCCCACTCTCTCACCAGGCCAGCTAACAGAGACTAGAAAAATAAGCCGAGAGAGATTTGTCTCACCATAGGGAGAAGGAAACCTTACTGTTAACTATCAGAGAGGACCTTTCACATGAGTGTTGTTAGTTGTTTCTACCCTGATTGTTTAGCAGACACAGCCCAAGTGATTGGCTTGGGAATTGTGGGGAGGGTTCGAGTTACCTTTATTGTATTTGAGAAATACAGCTTCTGTTTCTGATCTCTCCCTCCTCATAAGCAGCCTTGAAGGCTGGGTCAAAAGTTGCAGCAAGAGGTAGTATCATAAAACCCAGAGCCTGTAAAGCCTTCTGGGTGGGAAAAGTATATGTGAGTCACTGAAGGAGGTAAGATGCTGGAAAATAAGTACTAAAGATCTGATAATTTGCTTCAAGTGGAGAAGTACTAGTCTGCTTTCTCAATGTTTCATTAAGCTCTACCTGTTTTTTAGACTAATATTACTTCTTTAAAAATTTGGATAAGGTTCATCAATGTAGCTGGTAATCAAGCCTTAGAAGCCTCTTGCCTGCCGGGACTCTACCAGTAAGCGTCTGACTCCTTTTTGTATACATCTGAGCAGAGATTCGTCCAAATCCCATCCCATTAACCTAACATCTCTTTTAGGGGTAGGTTATACTGTCATGACTTATAATAGGATTACTTATATCATCAAAGATGATTCTTCCCTACCTTCTGCTAAAGCACAGTCAACTGCTGATGGTGAGCAAGTGAGCTTGAAGATGAAAGAGGTGGTCAGGGACCTGTTACCTTTTCTTGTTTGCTCTTAAATAATTTGGAGATATGAGAGCTATCCTAGATTTTAATAAACCCATTCAAATTCACATTTGAGCTTTAGTAATTGTATTTGGAGAAGAAATCTCTCAGGGAATTGGATTAATTTATCATTTTTTTGCCAGGCATAGATCATGTTCTTTTTATTCATAATTACATTGCTTACCTTGCTTGCCTGGAGCTTACTCAGATTGACAGCATCTCCATTTCTTCTGTAGACAGTTTGTAGTCAAAAGTATACATATTCTGAGAGCAAATATTAGTTCAGAATTGGAACCTGTAGGCTCACTAACTTATTTCTTGACTCACAGGGCACTTTTTAAAGTTCACCTTTTCTTTGGAGAGAGACATGGAGAAGTTGCACCCAACCAAACAACATTGTGAAGTTATAGCTAATACGAAATCCCTCAGGGTGCTTGTCTTTGTGGGAGGAGTTTGAGGAGAAGTGTAAATATTTCTACTGAGATTGCCATGAGGGAATTGTCTTTAACTGTTGTCTTTCAAAATGTTATCTGGTTGACATTCAGGGAGTACTGTGTAGCTTGGTCAAGGTTCTGATGACTGCCTCAAGCAGGACGAGGTGAAACCTGCTCAGAGAATGCTCATATTAAGCAACCTTTTTGTCCTGAAACTCCAGTTTAAAGCGCAGCAGATCATGAGCTTATGTAAAGTATTATAATCTGGTGCAGAGCCTTTTACTTTGTCAAGGCTAAAGACTAAGAATAGTTTCTGATAACTAGGTGCATCTGCTCTGCCTTTGCTGTGTGAAACAGCTAGTTTTCGTGATGATTGACTGAGCAGCTGTTTATGCCAAATTCCAGTATACAAGGATCCAGTGTAAACACCAGGTCCAGCAGCATGGCTTTTCCATTAAAAAGCAAAGAGAAGAAATTGGTCTGTTTATCATTGACAGTCTTCTATTTCCTGACTGGTGGTTTCTCTATCATTTAGGTGGCCAGAGACAACCTCCTTATGGGACGTCCTGGGTTCCTGTGGCATTAGGCATTCTCACAGCTCTGGTCACGGCTGTTGCCCTGGCTCTTATTCTTCTTCGGAAAAGAAGAAAGGAAACTCGGTTTGGGTAAGGGAGGCTCTCCTTGTGCTGGTTAGAGAGATCTCTGCTTTCTCTTCTAGTGTGGTTTCCGACTCAATTATTTTTCAAAAAGCATTGTTGATGGAGTACTTTTGACACTTTCTTTGGATAACTGTATTGGTTGGGTTTTGGGGGGGGGGTTTGGCTGTTGTTGGTTTTTTTCAACAATTTTGGGAATGCCTACCTTTTCTTCAAAATAAGAACATCAAAAAACAGTAGAAAAAATGTTATGTTAATAGCTAGGCTTTATTAGACTATAGAAATGTAAACTAGATCGAGATAATTCTTAGCACTGCTACTTAAGAGATTCAAAGAGAAAAGACTCACTAATGAAACATTCTTATGGGCTGAGCTCTTTATCCCATGCTAATTTTCAGTCTAGCAGCTGATTGTAACTTCCTGACTGCCCAGAACCCTCTGGATCCCCAGTAAAGTTTCCTTTCCGTCGCCTCTGACAGTTGGCTGCTTGGCTGTGGATTGCTCCTGGCTGCAAGCAGGGTTCCCATTCTTTTCAGTCTCTCAGACCTCCCTCTCACAGCAGCATCTCTGTTTATATGACTCTTGCAACCTGCCCCAACCTGCAGCTTCTCCCAGCACTGGGAAGGAGTGATTCCCGTGTTTTGGAAGGCTCTCACCCCCTCTAGGTGCATTAGCAAGGCAGCGTAAACCCATTGTTCCTCTTCTCCAGCTACACCCTCTTTAACAAAACAGTCTGCAAATCATCCATACTGTCCAGCATACCCTTTTAGAAGTGAATGACCCATGTAATCATGGCCCTATGTATTTTTTCTGCCTTCTAGCCATGCCTTTGGCAGTGTGGTTGGCAGAGGGGATCCAGCAGTCCATTTCAGAGCTGCCAGGTCTTTCAACAGGGAGGGCCCAGAGCTCATTGAAGCAACACGTAAGTAAAATGACCTGAGTGATTCTGCCTGGGAAGATGTGTTCATGCGTGTACTATACTCTCTCTGTTTTTACTGAAACTGATGGTTTGTGATCAAAAACATGGGAATAATTTACAAGGAGGCTTAGTCCTTGTGAATTGCAGAGATGAAAGGCCAGAATTGCTGTTGCCGTACCAATTACATAGCACTTGCTAATTACAGCTACAGTCATTGTGTATATTAGTGCAAGGCATGAATTCGCCACTCCTCTGCCCCAGTTTCACATTACAGGGACTTCTTCGACTGGAATATTATACAATGGTGAGATAAATACAGCTCAAGAATACTAGCAGCATGCTTTAAACTCAGTATGCTGAGCTGTGCTACAAGCACGAAGCAATTAATCAGTCTTGGAAAGCCAGGAATTAGTAACTTATCAAACAGGAGACTGAGTAACAGGAATGGCCAGAGTTAAGATGATCCATTTCTGTCTCCTGTTTCATGAAGGGCATGGTTCTCTGTAGCAGTGCTGCATAGCTGGGTTAGGATGAGTCTTTAACTTTGCTGCCCTGGATTTAAAGGTCTCTCCATTAAATCTAGTGACTATAATTTTTTTTACATTACATTACCTTCTCAACCAGGTGCTGTGAGACTTACATTGTACTTGAAATAGTCTGAGAGCCAGTCATTGAAAAGTGGTGCAGCTCCATCAACTTAAATTAAGCTGTATGAACCAGTGTCTGTCAGTGGCCCTTCTGATTGGATTTTATCTTCTCAGTGTTATTTACATTAGTTCTGTATTCCTGTTGCTCTTGGTGTGTTTGAGGGTGGTGTTATCACACCCTCTCCCTTTAAGTAATGTTGGTACATTTTCTTGTGGTTGAAAGTTACTGGCCTCTTGTCTGTGGTGAGGCTAGAGGACATGTTAGGGAACAGGTTTTTTCAGGTTTCCTGTTTACAGTATGGGAATCAGATTGGAGATGGAGATTAGAGCAGGTGATACTTGATGTTGTGACAGAATATATAGGTATCCTTATTAATTCTTCATTTTTATGTTCTGGTTTCTTTTCCAGTGGAGAGTGTAGGGATAAGTGATGAGCTGAAGACAAAACTCAAAGATGTCTTAATCCAGGAACAGCAGTTCACCTTGGGAAGAATGTTGGGCAAGGGTAAGAACCAAAACCGAACAAGGCTTTACACTGAAAATCCCGCTTGTGTTACCTTTACTGTTGAGTAAGGAGAAGCAATCATAAGCAGCCTGTTTTCTCTCCTCCTTGTGGCAATTTTCTCTCCTCCTTAAATGGCAGTTAAAATGGAGCTACCCCTTCCACCGGGATAAAACATTTCAGAGGTTTAGTGTAACTAAGAGGATATTGGCTAAGCCATTCCTATAATATGGCTCGACACAGTCATGAACTGCAGTCTGTGCTCAGCTTTCCGAAGTACTGTTGATTCACTGGTGTGTGAATTTCTTTCAGAGATTTAAACAAAAGAATATTCAGTTAAACTTCTGCTCTTTCTAATAACAAAATGGTGCTATAGAATTCCTTCCATTTACATAAACATGCATGAAGTATTAAACGGGCTGAGACAATACAGAGACAGAGACAATATACCTCAAACATTCCAACCACTCAAAAAAAGTTGATTCAGTTTCAGGTATTCTCAGTGTCTGGGGCGGTTTGCCTCCAGATTTTAATTTGGGCTCTTAGGGAGGCACATTTGGAACAGGTACTGAATTTTGCTGACATTTGTCCTCATTAGTTCAAGTCCTTAGGAGTGCTTCTGATTGTGAATCTCCCTCTGCATCTCGTACACAGGTGCTGCTAATATTTCTCGGAGGTCTTCAGATGAGAAGGGATTGTCAGAGCAAAAGTAGGATGCTTCTCACTTAACTTACCTGAGAGATTGGCCCAGAAACTCTTATGTGGAAAGATGGGTTTGAATTTAGATTTCCCAAATGGCAGACCAGTGTGCTAACTGTTGAATCATCCTTCCTTACTTCTCAGTCTGAAGGCAGTCTTTAGAAACAAATGAAAACTTGTAAGGATAAAGCCAGTCACTATGAGGAACATGTCAGGGTCATAAACAAAAGGAAGCTGAAGTGTTTTGCTTCCTTTTTCTTTATAAGACTAATTTTATTGCAGTTTTCTTTGACCCTTTCCCACTGGGAGAATGCTTCCACTCCATCCCTCTTAGAACAAATGCATTTCTTTTAGAGCAGGAAGATGACCTTCCTGCAGAAGTGGTCTCAGAGGGTTTAACAATGCTAAGTAATTAAACAGCTGTGTCATCTCTTTGTGAGTATCAGCTGTTGGCCAGTTTCTGGGATCCTGCTTCAACCCTTCTGGGCTGTCTCCATGGCAGGTAACAAACTGAAATCAGCTGCAGTGGGGCCCCAGGGCATGGTCTTGCTGGGAGAATGCCAGCTGGCAGGATCTGATCTGTGTTGTCAGTCCCACTGCTGCAACCCCACACTCAGCACACAGATTGTAAGATGGCATGTCTGCATTACCGTGGGCTCTGCTGACTCTACAGCTGAGCAACAGCTCCATAGTATGGAAGCAGCACAAAATGCCTTTGCTCCTTCCCATTTTCCTCTTTTGTGGTCAGATCCACTGCTTGTGGTTATTGTGTAGTGAGCATGTACCGTACGGTAGTGAAGGACACCAGTGAAAAGCTAGTGGAAAGATATTGTTTCCAGGGTGGGTGTCCTGAGTGCCATATTTTGCTTCCTTCTTTTCGGTACCAAAGTTCCTCATACTAATGCATTTTGGGTGCAGTAGGCAGTTACAAAATTAGGGAGAGCAAATCTATAGCCAGATCTAATGCAAAGAGGCTGTTAGGCTGTGGTATAAAGCCACTTCAGGCCAAAATAATTTGAAGAGGTTTTGGCCTGTTGCATTTCCTCTCATATCCCTTAGAGAATACACCAGAGTAGACACTACCTCCTGTGAATCAGCATGTCACTCACACACAAGTAGGTGCTCTGTGTTTTCTCTGGTCAACTGTGATTCATAGAAGTCATTCCCTGAGTTTTGAGAGATAAGGCTGACTATGTTTCAAATCATTTAGTCTGGCACCATCACTCAGCTCTGATGGCTGTTAATACGGAGAGCCTCCGCCAACCTATCCACTTGCTGCTCAGCTAGTAGCCTCCTCTCTGACCAGAACCTTGCTCAGACTCATCCCTCATGATATGGCTTCCCCAGAAATGTCTGCCTACGATCTCAGCTTAAACTTTGTCTCTGCATCATCTATCTGGCTGGATATTGCTTTTTTCCCCTGTTGTTTTCCTTTGCCTTCTGGACTGCCAGCACAGTGATCTTTGTCTTCTGGTAGTGCTACCTCTTCTAGGCACACATATGCTGAAAGTTGGTGTCTGGAACTGCAGAATGAAAAATGAAGCATTTCTTATGGTTATTCAGCTTCTTTCCCAGTGACCCCTGAAGGGAACCTGCTGTGAATCATACTTTCTTCACAAAAAGCTATTCCCTTACTGCCTGCTCTGGTCATTTCACAGGGGAGTTTGGGTCAGTTCGAGAGGCACTACTGAAGCTAGATGATGGCTCTTTCCAGAAAGTTGCAGTGAAGATGCTGAAAGGTAAGTGGGAGCAGGGCTACCTGAATTACTTAAGAAAACTTGGAAGGATTAAATGTTGTCTGTCCTGCTCTCAGCAAACATGCCTTGATGCTCTTTACTCCTCTCTGAGCTTCCAACTCAGCCACCCATATCCCTTTCATGTCAGTCTTTTTGTAGTGGAAGCTTTTCAGGGAAAGACCTATGCCACCCTAGTTGCTTCTACAGCATCTAGCACATGGTGAGTGCAATCAAAACCACTGTATCATGTGGCACAGACAGCTCAAACAGGTCTGCTTTGCCCTAATAATTCAGCAGTGAAAGACAGTATTCCTCCAAGCACATATCCTGGAATAAACAGAAGAGTGTTTGGGCTGAATGCATTGACAAGCTAACTCAGTCAGGCACATTTGACTAAGTGGTCTCACTCCCTTCTGATTTGTCATTTGATGAGTATACATAACAAGGGCAAAACATTCATCAGACACAAGTCTGTAACAAGAAAAGCAATTAAGAGATAGGTATAAATCAAAGCAAGTATGTACATATATGTGTTTTTATATAGGTTAACCGATGTTATTTCATCCCTGTTGCCTGTAAGGCAAAAATTAACTGAGACTGACTGAAAGCAGAGTCATACTCACTTCTGGAGCTCAGTTTGCTGTCACAGAATACCAGCTTGTACTAAATATACTAGTATCACACTAGTGTAAATTGTATCAACTTAATCCAGCTTCAGCAATAATTCTAATCAGTTTGCAAGCTTTTGTGTAGTCAGACTGTCTACCTTCAGGCATCTAACTTAGGAACAATCTGTCAACCTCCAGAGGCACCTTCCTTTCTCCATTGACTGTAAAAAGGGAATATGCTTTTGTCTTCTGAATCATATTGAAATTACTTGCCTAAAGCAGATAATATGAATACTCCCCTACAGGTCTGAGTCTGATCTTGCAGCAGGACTGGAGGGCTCCTGCTAAAATGCAGCAACAGAAGTGGGGGAAGTAGTTGACTGGGCTAATTCTTCATTATATTGATCTATTTCCATAAATCTGGAGTAATAGCAATGAGAAATAATTTACTCCAAGTTTATGCTGATGTATGTCACTGCTGAATTTGGTCCACGCTCTCCAGTAGTGTGGTTATTGAAGAAATCTTATCTCTAGCACCTTAGAAGACTCAATTATGCTAAGAGACAGAGAACCACTGATCTTTCATGCCATCCTTATCAGAGATGAATTGGGGTCTGCTGTGTCAGCCAGGGGCTCCAGGCCATCTCCTCAGTTTCAACGTTTTCTTTCATTTGTGTGATGTCTCCTCTCTGTGACATTGTAGTTTAGGTTCTTTTACCTAATTTATTCTTACATCTTTAACCCCCACATGCTTTGCACAGCTTCCAAGGAAAGTTCTTACTGAGAAAAGAGCTGCTAATCAGCAGGTCTTTACTCTGCCAAGACCAATTTACCATATGTCCCTGATGTGTGCTTACTGCTGCCCATCCCAGGCAAGAGTGTCCAGCTCTGCTTTGTTGTGAAATGGCTTATCTAGCTATAGGTCTGAGAGGATGTGCTGTGCCACAAAGAACAAACTTCTGATAATCATTATTTGTAAAGTCCCTTGGAGCCACCCACAAAGGAAGAAAACTTACAGTCACTTTTTCCAGCGGACATCTTTACGTCGACTGACATTGAGGAGTTCCTGCGAGAGGCTGCGTGTATGAAGGAATTTGACCACCCACACGTCACTAAACTGATTGGTAAGCCAGCATTGCTGCTTGTGCCACAGAGCACCTCCTGTTCCTGCACAATCTCACACAGTCTCACTCCCCACTGCTGTCCAACAGCAGTGCTAGTGCAGCCACCTCTGTGCTGCCTGGAGTCCTGCATAGATCAGCACTGCTCCTTCACTGGGCCCAGTGTGTGTAAGTGCTCTCAACGCTTGCTCTCATACACCAGTAATAAGCATCTCTTATTCAAGCCATTTCTTTGGTTCTTGCGAACTACATCAGGGAGACTTTGGATGGCCAAGATATGTCTACACTGCCATGAAATGTGGACAGATGCGTTGGTACACTATAAATAAAAGGAGGGAAGATTGTGCCTTTCCAAAGTACCAAGTACGAAGTAAGATATCTGTGGGTCAGCACTGTGGAACACAGGCAATTTCCAGAATGTGTAGATTGTACTGCAAAGCCTGGGGTTTGGGGCTGTCTGGTCTGGAGTGATCCTAGAAACATTTATAGCAGGTCCTGCAAAAAGATCTGAGAGGCGCTAGGCACTTAGTACTGCCTCTAAAACAAATAGGCTTAGAGATATCTTAACACCTCCTGGCATGAAGTCATGGAAAGGGGCCTTGAGCATGGAATCTACCTGCCAAAACTGCACATTTTCCTCTAGATTTCTAAGAGGAAGGCACAGCAACCTTTAAGATTCCACTTGGGAGTGACCTGTTTGCTAACACTCCTTTGCTGTGTGTGTCCTCATCAGGAGTCAGTCTACGGAGCCGTCCCAAAGGCCGTCTCCCAATTCCCATGGTGATCCTGCCCTTCATGAAGCATGGAGACCTCCATGCTTTCCTGCTGATGTCACGGATTGGGGAAAACCCTTTTGTAAGTTTGTCTTACAGTAGAATTCCTTCTGGAAGGGTATGGATTTTCAGAGAATGTACTCGGAGCAGTTCAGGGTTGGCCTCCCAAAGGCACTGACAGATGACTGGATTTTAATACTGGTTGTGAGATGTGATATTGAAGTGTTTAATTCCATGCATGTTGAGGACCAGCTCCTCCATTCCATCCCCCTCCCAATATCCCCCATCTCTGCTCCTTAAGCTGGCAGCAAATGTTGCAGTTTTGCCATATGTGTTGAAAGCTTACAGGAACAGAACTTAAACTGTTATTTCTTACAGAACTTGCCTGTTCAGACACTCCTCAAGTTCATGATTGACATTGCCAGTGGGATGGAGTACTTGAGCTCAAAAAATTTCATACACAGGGACCTCGCAGCTCGGAACTGCATGTAAGTGACCCCTGAGTTTTTAGAGAAAAAGAAAGACCAGAGCGGGTGAGGGAGGGAAGAGAAAACTTATACGTCACAGAAGTGAGGAGGGATTCTGTCTGAGATTGATGATCCTTGCATTTGAGTGACAATAGACATAGGGGAGCCATGACCATGGTAGTGGGGTGTGTGGTGGTGGTGCTAGGGGCAGGGATCAACTCCTGAAGTCCCACTGAGCTTTCAGATAAACCTTTTTTATAAGGAACTTTTCCATCATTGGTCTGCACATATAGTTTCATAGAGTTAATTTACAATATGTGTTTGCAATTAGAAGCTACTCTAGTGGCTGTGTGTCAGCACAGGCTCTTTGTTCCACAATGTAATGTAACCAACAGGAGAGAATGGGTTTGGCTGTATTAGGAGAAAAGAACTTTCATTGTAGCCTGAAGTCTGTATTTCTGGTATCTATTTTGAGGACTTGATTATCACAATTTAAGAACTGTAGTTTCCTTGAAAGCTGGTGGAGAATGCCTTTAAAATGGTGAACACACCGTGTGATCTCACTTCACTGTTCCTGACCCCAAACTAGCTTGACTGCTTTGAAGAGTAGAAAAGTCCTTTTTATTCTTTCCACTCTACTTCTTCCCTAAGAATGGAGTAAGGAACAAGCCATTCTGACAGGCAGAACTCTGCCTCTGAACAAAACCACAACAACTGATAAAATCCACAATGAGACACAGATTTCCAAAGGCATTTGAATGTCCAGATATACAGATAAGAGCCTAATAGTCATAATGAAAAATGATGGGTTAGCCTGCTTTGACATTTATGAGAAAACCCATACTGATTTCCTATTTTTGCAGACTTCCTCCAGAGGAAGCTGAGTGCGTGTTTCAGCACATCTTCTGGGGAAAGCAGTGAGTCCTTTATGAGGCCTGGGAGCATGAAGTCTTTGTGGGCTTCACTTGCATTGCCTACCCATGTGTCTACCCAGGTTTAAGTGGGTGAGAGGGCAATTCAGACCATTCACCAGGCCTTGGTGGTAGCACTGAGCACTGCAGATGTCTTGTAATAATCTTGGAAACTACAGAAAGTATCTAAGTTTGCTTTGTGTAACAGAGTAGACCATCTGAGCATGGCTATTTCCTTACTTCATTAGTCCTAATTATTTCCCTGTTAGTCTGAAGGAACTGATTTGAGACCACTAAACTGTTTCACATTGATCATGAAGTAGATGAAATCATTATCCTCTTGGGTAATACTTGGTCAACTACATACCTCAGTTCCCTGAACATTGGTTTTTTGGTTTGTTTTTTTTTCTTTTTTTCTTGCCTGACATAGCCAAAAAATGCTTTCCTTTCCTCAATCATGAAAACTTTCCCATAGGTTGGATGAGAACATGAATGTGAGTGTTGCAGACTTTGGACTTTCTAAAAAAATCTACAGTGGAGACTACTACCGTCAGGGCTGTGCCTCCAAGCTGCCAGTGAAGTGGCTTGCTCTGGAAAGTCTGGCGGATAATCTGTACACAACGCACAGCGATGTGGTGAGTTTTGCTCTGGTGCATTTGGGGACCACTTTTATTCCTACTGAAGTGGAGGAATCTTTCTGTATCCAGTGAATGTGGGAAAAGGCCCTGGTGAAGGGAAAGGGAATTGGCCTTGGGTTTGAGGGATGGTGCTACCTCTGCCTTCAGTGTTGTCAGAACTCAAGACTAAAAATATGTAAGAGTGGCTTATGGCAGAAGACATCAACGCTTTTCCTCTTCTTGTCCTTTTGTCCTTTATTTTTCAGTGCTTATCCCCATGCTCTTCTTCACCTTTCCCGTGCTCCTCTTCCTTTTCTTCTTTCTTTATGCAGTTTCTTCTTTCTTATTCTTTTTGCTTTCTCTTCTCCATGACAGTTTGAAGGTGACATTTGAAGTGCATTTAACCCACACACTTATGTGTAAGTGCAGCAAAGGTTCTCTGTGCTACAGGAGGCATTGGTGGAACTTCATAGATCTGAATACATCAGTGCTTAGACACTCCAAATAACTTTGCCCCTGGGAAGCAAGGCTAAACCCATTCATCTGAAATTGTTGCATATTTTCCCTTTGTTTTTTTTTGTTGTTCCTTTCTTTTTTTTTTCTGATACTATCTCCTCTCTTCCTTGCTGCCTTTTGTCTGTTTTCACACTAGTTTTGTCCTTCAGTCCTGTGGACTTGCCTTTCCAGTTATCCGTGTTACAATGTACCTGGAGAGCGCCTTGTAGTGTGGCTGCTGTGTTGCTCAGTGATTGCTATAACAACTGTAGACAGTGTTTAGCGATTGGTGATCACTAGCTCAGCTGGTCAGGGGTTTGCTTATGAAAATAATAATCTTTAGCACCTAACAAACCTTGCAGTTGAAATGTACAAGTATGAGTGTTGCAGTGCAGAGCAGCAATGACGGTGAACCGTGAGTGGTTTGTGCCTTGCTCTGCTTATTGGCTAAACTGCTTTCACTTGTGCCTGTACATTACTACAAGCTCAAAATCTGGTTCAATGAATTAAGAAACTGATTTGCGAGCCCCAAACCAAAATCTTCTTATAGCACAAAACCAATACTGCATACCTTAAAGAACCATGAGTAGGAGATGCTTGCGGGAGGTCTGCAGGTGGAAGACAGCAGCAGCTCCCAAATCTTCCCCTGCTCCACTGCAGAATGGGGCCAGACAGGGCCTTCAGCCATCTCCTAAGACGATATGTAAGCATCAGCTGCGTCTGATGGGTCATTTCTTTGTCTAGCTAGAGTTTGGATAGTCCTTGCATCACTGCTGTTCACATGACATTACCCCAGACTGGGAGGGTCAGCACAGTCTGAGCATACTGAAACCCCACCCCAGCGAGCAGGGAACTGTCTGTACACTTGTTCTCTGTACTGTTCTCTTTCAGTGGGCATTCGGGGTGACCATGTGGGAGATTGTGACCAGAGGACAAACCCCTTATGCTGGCATTGAGAATGCAGAAATCTACAACTACCTCATCAGTGGGAACAGGCTGAAACAGCCGCCGGAGTGCCTGGAAGATGTGTGAGTACTTCCTCACCCTGGTGACATATGATTTCTTGAGAAGTTTGGCTCGCTGGAAGGAAACAGAGGCAGCTGGCTGGAATGCTGATCTGAATCTATCCACTTTCTAGTACAC
Source organism: Neopelma chrysocephalum (assembly GCF_003984885.1). NCBI lineage: Eukaryota > Metazoa > Chordata > Aves > Passeriformes > Pipridae > Neopelma > Neopelma chrysocephalum. The sequence goes on from NW_020897693.1 coordinate 18,946,171, forward strand.
TAGAGGCATTCACTAGAAAGTCTCTGGGTTAGCTACCAGATATTCTCTGCTGGCAGAGCTCCCAGGATCCTGTGGTAACTACACAAGCAGCTAACTTGGCTCAAGGGTTTGAACAGTGTCAACATTAGCAGCTCTTGGCTTTGTGGAAGCTATATAACTGTTATATAGAAACTACTCCCTGCCTTCTCAGGCCAACATCTGAGCAAAGGGATGAGTTTCATGGCACACCCTGAAGGCTGAACAGAAGGCAATCTAGCAAGACTACGAGGAAACTGGGTTGCAGAGGCAGGGGCCTGCATGTGTCTTTCAAAGATTGGCTCAGTCATCAAAACTGGATCTACTGCTCTCAGAAATAGCAGGTTGAAAGAGAAGAGAGCAGATAGGTGAATCTAAAGTTCTGTAGGTCAGTGTCCCACTGTAAATTACAGGTGGAAACAAAACCAGGACAATCTTGCAGATATATAAATGGTTTCAGACATTTACAGGCTTGCAGGAAGGACTCAGATAGTCCTCAGCCACATGCTACAGCGTGTGCTCCTGCCTTAGTCCTGCAACCAAAGCACCATTCTTGGGCAGCAGGTTATGTGAAATGTTTGCTCAGGAACCCTTGCTCCATGAGTGGTGGCTGGAGCTTCCTGACTCCATGTGTGGGGCTGAGATCCCTCAGGGAGTGTCACCATAACTTATCCCAGGGTAAAAGCTTGCCTTGTCTGGACAACGTAAAATCATTTCACTGAGGGCCCAAGCAAGTCTGTTTTCTCTGTGTTGTGCCCAAAGCAAGACATAACTATGAGCACTGACTTTAGTGGTCTTTTCAGGCAGTTCCTTGTATGTAAAATGGGCAACGTGAAGTCTTCTATTGTTCCTCTTTCCTCTTGCTTTGATGGTGGATTATTTCATGTGGTTTCTTTCTTCTTTTCCTTTTTTTCCACATGGGGAATAATCTGTACTCTTGTTACTAAAGCTGTACACTTTTATCTTCTCAGCAGTTCATTTTAACTGTTACTGAGTTTAAATGAAAACATTGTTCTATCACTGCTTAAATTCATTACGTGTCTACATCTTTACTGCTGTGAGTAGCTTTGATTCCAAGTTGTGGAGCTTGTGGCTATAGGATATTATAGATGCAGAAAGTAGAGAAGATATTCAAAAAACTACTAGGTAGGCATTGGAGTAAAATCCATCAAAAACTACTGAAAAGGTACAACCACCATTTTGCAAGGCCCTTGAGCTACAGGTTGTTGAGATCTGAGAGAATATACCGGAAAGATCTCATTACACGCCCACCTTCAGCTTACGTGCTTTCCCCAAGGATTGCTACTGGACGTGGTCAGAAGTAGGGTACTGGGGAAATGGAGTTTTGGAGCTGATTCAGTACAGCCAGTAGTTTCCTACCTTTCTTTCAAATGAATTTCTGCTGATTGACAGCGAGGGAAAAGAAAGTGTTTAATTTGGTGCCATAGAATAGGAAGTTTCCATTTTATCTGGAGCGTTTAGAATTATTTCTACTGTTTGTGAAAGATTAATCAGGATTAAGGGAACTGAACCATAGAAGCTTTCTGTAAAAGTAGTGTGAGATCAAAAACAGTCTTGTAAATCTGATAGTAAGCAAGGAACAGAAAAAGTAAAATAAACCCCATCATTAAATGCTTTATTTCCCAGTAAAGGCCATATCAGATTTTTTCCATTTACAAGTTTAACTGAGGTTCATTTGTATACAGTGTTTTTCAGTGCCAGCACTGTGCTTTGTTACTGTTCCCTGCAAAACTGGCAACAATAATGCCATAGGAATGCAGCTGTCACTCTTGTGGCTGATGCACAAAGAGGAGGAGGACAATGGCTCTGGCCATGCTCCAGCCAGAGGCCTGGCCGGTGGGAGGCCAGCCAGCACAGACACTGAGCTGGGAAAGCAGCCACAGGGGAGCAGAGCTTCTCTCCCCTTGTCCAAGCACAGGCCGTAGGAGCCAGTGGTGTCTCCTCATGCTCGCCCTTATTCAACCAGAGCTGAGGTGGCTCACAGGAAAAGGGAGAAACAGTGCAGGATGGGGCCTGAGGCACTGAACAAATCTTCTGCATAGGGGCGGTGCCTTTGTAGTGGAAAGGCCATTTTAGCATCCCTCTTCCAGTAGTGAAACTGTTGTCCATTCTTTAACAGTCCTCTAAACAAATCCTATGTGCTTTTTTCCAGTCCTGCTGGCAACCTGTGAGGCAGGAACTGCAGCACACCTCAGTTACTCCAGGAGTGCTGAGTTAACACGGTGTGAATACTCTGGACATAACTTGTGCCTCCCACACTTCAATATTGGTTTTCTTCTTGTGATTTATCTGCTCTTGAACTAGAAAATGAAGGGGTGGTTTCAGATGTGGCAGAAGTTGAGAGGACACTTTTTGTGAATAAATTCAAAAGCTATTACTAGGTGATGTCTCACCATCCTATTTTAGCTCCCTAGAGACAGCAAAACAAGGATTTTACCAAGAAATTCAGCATGCTTTGATAGGACTTTTGGGGGTTTTGATGCTGCCTAAATAACTATTTTGACCAGAGTGCGAATGCCTTTGAAAATGGGAAGGAACAAGAAATAAGATCCGTAATGATTGTCCATGTGCTGTATCGCCTGTGCAAGGCCAAAGCTGATAGGTTTTGGGAAAAGCATCTGTGCTTTTTTAAGCTGCACTGCCCAAAGCCCCTGTTCAGAGGTGCAGGGCATGGCTGCTCTGCTTCTCAGGGCTCTTGTCTTCCTCTGTTTTGCAGCTACGATCTCATGTGTAGATGTTGGCACCCTGAGCCCAAACTACGCCCTAGCTTTGGAGTGCTCCGGTCCCAGCTGGAAATGATTCGCGGGAGGATGTCCACACTCTCTTCCAGTCAAGATCCTCTCTACGTCAACATTGGGAAGGACAAAGAGGCATCTGCAAGTGACCCTGCCCTGCACGCCTCCTTTGGAAATGTGGATGCTGAAGAGACTGTTGCTGGGGCAGCTGCTGCTGTCACAAGTGACTATCGCTACATCATGACCCCCTTGTGCCTTGGAGATGATGCTGAGGGTGAAAGGCATCCAGATGGGCAGGAAGGGGAGGACAAAAGCCTGCTGTATGAGCTAGAGACAGGAGGAGGGAAAAGTTGTTAGCCTGTACATAGCAGTGACATTCTGCTTTCCTGGGACTGGTTTTGTGCAGCACTGTCGCCTGGGGCTCTGATGCTAGATCTGGAATGGCTTTGAACAGAACTGGCCAGAGCTCTTGGGCAGCTTTTGTAGCTGTCACCACCTATGTGGGCTGCAGTGGCAAACAGCTTGGAAGAACCGCAACCCCAACAACCCCTTGGATTTGGGGGAGAGGGGCAGTAGAGCTACAGACTGACCACATCCTGCTGAAAGGAGTTCAGAGCTAAGGTGGCAGTCAGAGTCTGTGCTCTGCTCCTTCTCACTGAATGCTGGAGCAGAACTGAATACACCTTCTGTTCAGTCAGTGCTTGCTCTTGTGTAGATGGTGTCTTCAATCCTGGCTGCATGACTTCGGAACTGGTACCTCTGAAAACACTCGTGGGTATTTACACTGTCATTCAGGACAAGAGGGCAAGATTCCCCTCATGTTCACTCAGCAGTACTGCCTAGACTTGTTGCCTACCTCAGTGGTTCTCAAACTGATCAGCAGATCTGCTTCTACCCAGCACTGAATTTGAGCATCTGGCTTATTTTATGCAGTGACATTTGCCGCTTCCTCGATCCAGGGCTGTTTTAGGAGTTTCAGATGTTTTGGTAAGCAAGGAAATTAGAAAAAAAAAATGAAAATCCAGCATTCCTCTTCATCCCATGTACCTTTTTTATGTCTTTCTTTTTCTTCCGTTTGATGCCAGTTCAGGCCTGACTAGACTTGCAGCTCACGTTAAAATGCAAAGGGAGGGAGAGCAGCTGGCATATGTGAGGACAGAATCCAACTTCAAAGGAGTGGAAAGGAAACAGTGTAGAGAGGACTTAACAGCAGTATGGAGAAACACTGCCAATTAATGGTAAGTGCTGCCCTCCAGGAGAGGAAGGAGACAGCTGAGATACAGAATGGCAGACTTGCTTCAGTTTCAGCAGGAACAGGTTCCAGCATTTGCTTCAAAATCAGATTCGTTTAATCATTCTCTGTATTAGTCCTATGACTTCTTCAAATAACCAAGTACTGTAGCTGCTATAGTGACGGTGTGAAATCAGCTTTGAGAAGATGTGTGAGTTGGGGGAAGGGATGAACTGGGAGATTTCTGAAGAGAGAGGCCTCATGATGAAAAAGCTTGAGAACCACTGGCCTTCCTATTTAGGAGGTTTTCTGGTATGCTGTAAAAGTCACATAAAACATAGACTAGTATCACTGCAGCCTTCCAGACAGGGCAAAATTAATGGTTTTGCTCTTTGGGTTTCGTTTTGTTTGTTTTCCAATCAGCATGTCTGACTCACTGTAACTGCAAATGCTTGTGTGGTTTTTAATAATTTAATATTTTACTGTAAATCAGCCTTTGTTTTGTGCAGTGGTTCCCAGCAAGGAAGTGCAGTTACATCTTGCTCTACTTATCCTAAATATTTGCTAGATCTTAATTTCTTTTATTTTCACTGCGCTGAAAACTCGGCAGTATCACAAGACTTAGGATTCCACATTGCACTTCCTCAGATATGAATACCACAAACATCAGCATTTGCTGAGTTGGCAAAGGTGGGACCAATAAGTGAAAAGAGATTGCACGTTTGGTATCAGAACACTCAATCCTTCGATGCCCAGTATTTGCCTGTTGTAAGTTTGGGATCTAACTACGAAATTCAGGTCCAGTTTCAGCCTTTAGTGAGAACTCTTCCTAGGGAAGGGGAATTTCAGCCTGCTACCTGGGCATGGGTCCTTTCTGTAAAGTTTCCTACTGAACAGAGATGTCCTACAGGTGTCTCTAGAAGTTCAGTAGGGTTTCTCAGTCACAGATACAAACTGCACCATCTTACACCCCAGGCAGTGTAGGGTTTTCTCTTCATTTGGCTGGAATGCTGTAAATGCAGGTAAGAACACCTAACAAAGGGTAACAAACACCTGTGCAGTGCATGTTTGCAGTGAGGGCAGAAAACTAAGCTCCCTGCAACTGCCTGGGAAGCGCAGATGTACATATAGACTCTAACTCTGGGAAGCATGTCTTTAGTTTTTATGCATTTTTTAATAATAAAACATGTACTGTGTTTGAGTCCCAGCCTCTTATGTGTGGCAGAGCTTGTGTGATGCTCACTAACTGTATGGGGCCACAGCAAATGTCAGCCCAGCTGAAAGCCATCTTTTTCCCTTCACCAAGAATGATTGGGCTACCTCTTGGAGGCAGAGGGCATGTTTGGCCTCCCCGGATGACAGTTATTCTGCATTGCTCCAACCTTGAGACTGCGAAGGGCAAAATCTGATGGGCATGGGCCGGTGGTTCCACAAAGAGACAGACTCTGCAGCCACCACTGTGCAGGAACCTGGGGAGAAGCCCATAGTGGGACATGTTGTATCCTACCTGGAAATGCAAAATCTCTGTGTCAGTTCCTCCTTGAAAACTGTTGTGTGCACCCATCCAACTGCTGGCAGTGCTCTCAGCGGAAGAGAGGTTTGGAGGCGGTGGGTAGAATTCAGCTGCTGAGTCAGATGTTCCAAGCACAACATAAAAGAGCCCTGGATTTCCAGCTCACCGAGAAGAAAAGGTGTACCTCATGCTTTTATTCTTCATCAGCAAACAACACGCTGCACGCCCTCTACCTGCAACTCATGCAGAGAGGAAGAGTGATGGTAAATGGTACTAGTGCTCACCCCCCATCTGCAATGCAGGAAAAATGACTTCCAAAGCACTAAGTGGCTGATATTGTTAATATTTTAAGATTCCAGTGCCCAGTGATGTCCCTTGGATTTGTTTCAAATGATGATTTAATCCTTTCACACACAAGCTTGGACAGACCAGGTACAAATGAGGCTGTTGTGGATAGGAGAAGCGACATCAGAAGAAGAGCTAGTGAGAAAAGAGGGAGGGAAGATTTTAAAATGGGGACAGATGGGACAAGCTGTCAAGACAAAAAACAAGGGAGTCAGAAGGCAGAGATGTGCAATTTTATATATGACATCCCAGAACAGAGAAGGCGTTGCCTCAGCTGGGACCAGGCAAGGGTCTGAGGTGGGGACTGGCTGTGTGTTTTGTTAAAGGATGAGATGCTCTGGTCCAGCCCAAGAGCCCTGCAACGTGTTGCTCTTAAATCACAGAGGCTGTACACAGCTGGCCTTGCCCTTCGTCTGCTTGGAGACAGTGCTGTGATCCTGACCCCAGGGAAGCTTCAGCCTAACAGTTCTGATTTAGAAACCAGCCTGGCACAAATTAAACCATGTGTTTCCCCCCCAGCCACCCTTTTTTTCCATCACCCTAGTACAACAGTGCAGTCCCTCTCATCCTCCCAAGCAGCAGCCCTTGTCCTATCCATTGCAGTGAGATGGCCAAGGGACAGTGCTTGTTTATGCTGAAGCAACTTCTCTCCCATACAGGTAAGCCTGACCCCACTCCTCCTCCATCCTCATCTCCCTGAGGATGGGATATGGTCTCCTTTTTAACAGAGGCTTAAGCCACTTGAGGCAGTTACCGACTCAGTTGTGAGGCAGCGTGATCCCACAGTGCTTAGCAAGAGCTCACCAGAAGCTCACAGTACCATCTCTGTTGTGTAGGAGTAGTAAATGCACGAGGAGACATACCCCTGTCAGCTCCAGTGCCAGGGCTGACTGATGGGCCCTAGACTGTGGGCTGTGCTGGCAGCTCAGCCCACAGATATGGGGATACTCCAGCCTGATCCAGTACCTAATCGGTGTGGAGAATTGCTGAAAGTGTTCAAGGCTGATGGCTCAGCAGATGCTAGCAGTGCATGGATACACCTTGGAGCTAATGCACAGCTACCCTGGGACCAGCCACCTTCCTTCTTGACCTGTATTTGGAGGGAAGTGTTGCACTCTTGACTCCATAAAAAACACTCTCTTGAAGTGAAATGCAATTAATTTTGAATAAACATTTGAGTCTGGCTGACCAGAGAAAGGAACAATATTTGCACATAGATATTTTCCTAATTTACATTCTGTACATGGCTGGCAGTATTAATTCTCCCCTGATGCGCAGCAACCACCAAGTTTTGCAAGTCCTCATATTTTTTACCAGGGATTTCTGTGAGGGACCCTCAACACATAGTCCTAATTTTATGCTGATTTGTTGTTTCACACCTGTTGTGCTCCCTTAAAATAGCAAGTTATTCTACAAACACTGGATTCATGTGGATTTGCATCCCATGGGTGATTGCAAACTGTGGGCGAAGCTTGCCCCTGGTTAAGGTACTTATAAGACTTTTTCCCGTGGCGGAGTCTCTGGTGTCCAATATGAGCTCATTGAATTTCCATCTGCAGTGAAGATGCAATGTGGCACTAATAGAGTCTGCAACATGCAGCCTGTTTTCAGAAAACTTGTAGAAACTTAATTATCCTTCAGACCTCAACTTGCCATCGCATTTGGCTGAAATAAAGCAGTGGATTCAAAAGCTATTAGGGCCAACACATGCAGATGGTGATCAGAGAGCCTTGTTACCATGGGAAACAGAGCTAAAAATCAGTTACTTAGTCCAAGAACAGAAAGGACTGATGAACACGGGTTTTGGTTGCGTTTGCTCTGTCATATAAAAGGAACTCGACGTCAGTATGAATAAGACCTCAGTCACTGCACTGAAGTCTAGCAACAAAACAAAGATGATCAACTCCTCATTTACTAATTTCTCCATGGATTCTTCAGCTTGAGGCATACCAAGCCAACTTATTCCCAAATGCAGTTAGGTGAAATGGAACATATTTTGGTCATATATGACAGTAGGACTGAAATTAGAGAGCAGGTATTTTACCAGCACAGAAAGTATCTACATAGCTTTTTTTTCCCTCCAGTTTCTTTTCACTGGCTTAAAATAGAACTGGAAGAAATGTGTGACCCCAGGAAATAAATGGCACTTGCTGATTTAAGCTTTGCTCAGTTCAGTATAGGTTTTATGGGACTGGACTAGTTTCCAGAATAGTCTCTATAGGAGCTGGCTCTTGCCAGCCTGCAGTGTGAGGAAGCAGGAATTCGTGATGAGGGAAGAGGGCTTGCATGCATAAGCGATCTAATTGGGAGTATAATAAATATACAGTGCCAGTAAAGGTGAAAAAAACAGGGAGCTGAAAGAAATGGTGGGTCATTGGAGAGAAGCACACTCTGTACACTGCAACATGGCAGTTAGTGCTGCAAATTCAAAAGGTCGCTGCTTTCTTAATTAATATATAAGACAACGATCCTTGCTGCTACCCTGTCATTAGCTGAGCTGCGTGGGAGACTGCTGCTGCCTCTTCACTTCCATTCTGCCAATGAATGCCTCCGCAAGAGCCACTTTTGCTTGTGCAACACGGCGCTAGCGAGAGCAGAGCCCTTTGGTCGCTCCCTGCTGCCTCTCATCGTTTCTTCTTTTTAAATTACCTTAAAAGAAGATAAAAATCCCCAAGATTCACATTGCTAGGTGGTGTAAAGCAGCATGCCTCCCCAACATCAGGTAAGGTTCAGACCTAATTAATGCGTTTCCTGGTATTATTTGCCTATGGTATCTCTCCTCTTACACAAAGATACACAAAGAGGAGCCAAAATACTGTGCAGGCATGTGGCTGGGCGTACGAGGAGGGACTGAGCTTTAACAACCTCTTGGTCACCATGAACCTTGTACCCAAGCTGCAGGGTGTAAGGACAAAAGAAGATGCAGAGCTGGGGCTTATACAAGGGACCCAAACCGTGCCCCAGAACAAAGCAGGCACTGAGCTATTGCCAGAACCCCTGCTAAGTGAAAAAAATCGTGTCAAATCCAAACTTCGAGGCTTGGTCTTCACTCAGCACACAGCTGGGGCAGTTTAAGACTCCTCTTCCCAGTATTTGCTTGCTCTCTCTCTGCTAAAATTGGGAGTCCCAGCGGCTGGGGCCAGCAGTGCTGGTGCTGCTGAAGGTAGCGAAGATAGATGATGCACAGAAAAGCGTGAAGCACAGGCACATGTTTCTACCAGCACTGCTGTGGGGGTGGAAATCTCTGGCAGAGCAAACAGCCGGTGACTTCTCACACTCCCTCCCCCCTGTCTGATTCACTCCAGCTTGTCTGCCAACACTCCCAATTACGCCACTGCACTTTCATTGAAGCTGATGTGCTGGGCTGTACCTGAGGCAACAATTGGGCTCACTATGTGAATTCTTTCCCATATTTTCCACCTATTGATGAAGTCTCTCTGGGTCACCACTGAAATTGCTCAGGGCTGCTGCCCTGCCAGCAGGCCAACATTGTCTGCAGGCATCATCAGGCAAGGATCCAAATGAGAGGAGCTGAATCTATTTATTTATAGCAGAAATTAACATGGCTTGATATTTCTCAGTTTTTTCTCTTAATATACTCCAGGAAATATTGCCAGTCTGCTGAGCTCTGTCAAGCTGTAGGTAGGGACCTGGAACTGAAGACGCAGTTGGCCCATGGGGATGTTATTTGGGTATTTATGGTCATGCGCTCAACCATCATCTCAGTGGAACAGACCTCATCCCAGAGGCCTCCTGCACCACAGATCTGAACCACCCATTGATGATGTGGGTGTAAATCAGTCCGAAAGGCACCAAGATCATTGGAACTTGGTTTTCTGGCATGAAACAAACACAACTGAGAGAAGGATGTAGTCTGTAATCTGGAAATACACCCAGCCTGCCTATATACCATGCCTTGACCTCTTCTGGGTAAAGATGGTCTGCTGGGATGACGTTGGTTTTCTTCCTTGTGCCTGTTCAGCTGCTGAAGCATTATTTAGCACTGCTGAGCCCTGATGCTGATCTCACAGCAGGGGCACTGCGCAGCAGCTCATGGAAGTCCAGGGGATGATGCCGTCACAAGGCTGGCAAGAATTCAACACTGTGCTTTACAGCTTGCCTGTTTATCAGAAATCTGTGAATGAAGAAAATCTGTACTTTTCCAGCAAGGCTCTAAACTTTCATAAGAAAAAAACTAATGGATTTATTTTCTCAGTAAATATCTTACAAATTCTCTGGGCAACAGAGCATCACTGACACTGAGCTTGGCAAATAAAGAAAAATATGTTCTCAGCTCAAGAGTACTGAGAATATGTGTAAAATCCTAAAGAAGACAAGGCTTTCTGTGGTCCTGCCGTGCAGTAGCAGGGTGAGATGTATCTCTGTCTCCCCCACAACTCTTTTCCTGGACCTGCTATCACAGGTGAAAACAAGGCAACATACAACAGTGTGGTGGGAGGGCACAACGTGCCTTTCCGTCAGTGCAGATGAACCCACAGACCATGGGTGACTGTTACCACAGATTCTTCCCACTTGAAACCTTGCTTGCAAGGAGGATGCTGGAAACAGGACCCGAGATGGCTGTGCAGGCATTGGTGGTGGGATCTCTCCTGAGATACTAGATGCACAGAAAAACCCCAGGGCAGCCTGAAGTGAGCAAGCTTTTATCCTTAGGAAGTTTGGCGATCAGTTCAGTTTTGCATCCCCAGGGCCAGCTGCAGAGGGCTGGCCAGCGAGCTGGTGGTGTCTGCTTCAGCAGAGAGCCAGGAAAGCTCAGAGACAGCAGTGGTGGGATAATGTGCCAGTCGGGGACATTTTGTCCTCTGTAGTATGACATTTCTGTGTCTCAGAAATGCTACTCTTCTCTCCTACAGCAGGAATTGGAGCTGCTCTAGGAAGTCATCTGACAGCAGACTTTGCCTTGGTTTTTAAAATCCCTCACACTCATTGTTTATGATCTTCAGAAGTATGTCCGTAAAGGCAGTTGAATGTGGGCCCTTCAGAAAGCTGAAGACAGTCATTTAATGACCTGTAGGTCTATAGGAGAAAGCCTTCCCAGAAGGTCCTGTTTTCCTCGCAGCTCTCATTCCAGCCTGCCCTCCTGCCTACTCAGCCATGAAATTCTATTTTGCATCCCACAAATGCAATTTCAATACCTCTCTTCGACCACACTCTCCTTCCTGTCCTTAACCCAAATAGGATAGAGAGCAGCCATCCTGCCTGGCTTGCAGCAGCCCCTGATCCCTGGAAGCACTGCCACCCACAAGGATACTGTGCGTGCCCAGCTGGATCCTTCACCTTGTTGACAAATTTAGGACCTTTGCCACCATGCCACCGAACTGTCCTGTGAGTCTGAGGCAGCAGGCACACTCCTTCAGACAGCCTCAGCGCTCTACTCTGCTTAGTGGCCTTGCTGGTGAACAGGGAAGAGTAATCTTGTTTATGTTTCTGAATGTATATTTTAACGTGATTCAGCTGGTGAGAGGGAGTAGTAGATTGCTGAGGGAGAGAAAATTCAGTTCTCTGGCTCCATGCAGTCTAACAGTTCGGAGATTTTCTTGGCCAGACTTTAATTCTGTGCCTCCTGCAAAACTACAGGAAGCAACTGAAATGAGAATTTGGCCCCAAACTAGTAATTTTTGCTTTGCATTGACATTCAGTGTGCAAAACCTGATGAGATTTCTGGGTGTAGAGTTGGTGAACTGCCCTGTGAAGGAGGCTTGGGAGAGATGCAGAAACACCTTCAAGTGCCAGCTCTCAGTCTGTCAGAGTTCGTTGCTTGTTTGCTCCCTAGGCTGCTTATGCAGTTTTGTGATGTGGTTACATTGTTTATCAGCAGCATCTATGAAGAAAGTGCTTTGTGTGTTTGATGATTGCCTTGTGTGCCATTTTTGTAGTTTCTCTTGATGCATTTCAGTGAAATACATAACACGTACATAACATTATTGGCTTTAAGTGGACACCTTAGCATGTCCTTGCTTTAGATAAGGATGCTGCATTCATAGTGAAGGTCCTGACAGTCCCTCCTCACCCTGCATTGGGGAGTTTTGGCTGAAGCCTTGCTGAGACATGGGCTGTGGGAATGCACCTACTGCTCACAGGCTGCCCGAGGGCTGCCAGTTCCCAGGCCTAGTGAGGAGCTTGACTGAGGTAACCATCCCTGCCCCAAATGGGTACAGCATAAGTGGTGGGTTGCTAATGCCAACTGCTTTGGCCTGTGAACATGCTCTGCCTGCATTGTTCCCTAATGAAGCTGTAGCTTTTGAGCAAGTTTCCTTGCCTCAGGCCAGACTGTGAGGGCTGGTGCTCTGCTGCCAGGTGCCTGGGTTGTGCATCTGGGTTGTGTCTCTGCCTCAGGAGATTTATTTTTCCTTTGTGTCAACCTCAGAGGAGGACATGGGTAGCAGACAAGTGCTTAGGACAACGAGTTGCTCTGGGTGGCAAAACTGCCCATCTTGCTGCTTAGCACTGCCAGGGCAGCACTGCTGAGGCTGGAAGACAGGGAAGGTGAGAGGGTGCCCCCACGCACAAGTGGGACAGCTGATGCCTTGGGCTCCCCTTGCCTGTTGTTGTCCATTCAGACACCCTTGAGAAGGGCAAAAATTTTGCAAATGTGTGGAAGCCTCTAGATAGTCTGCAATGGTCTGAAAATGGTGTCCAACCCATCCAGCAAACCTGTGCCCCCACTGCTTCCTCTCTAAGGAATGTACCATTCCCTTTCCCCTACTCTGCTCTCTCCCTTTTTGTCCTCCCTGTTAGCCCCGGGGTAGGCCTCCTGCTTTGGGGAAGGGCCAAAGCCTTGGCCCCAGTGTGCCTGTGGCAGCCTGGGCTGCAGGGGCAGAGCTCTGCTTCTTGCAGGAGGGATGAGCTGTGCCTGCTTCATGTCTCCTTGCATCGGGAGGGGCTGCAGGGCACGGATAGAGTCTGTCTGTTAGATCTTTAATATCGTTTGGGGCTCTCAAAGCTGCTTGAAATGAGGATGTTGCAGCATGTGAACTACTATCTCCACATATCTGAGAAATCACCAGCACTTCCAGCTTAAACGAAAATAATTCGAGGAGCCAGCAAGCGTCTTGGGCGCTGTCGGCAAGGTCTGCCAGGAGCGCTGGCATCGGGTGCCTCCACGCCGCAGCTTCTTTCTCACTGCTGCCGGCAGAGACGTGCAAGGGGTTCGCAGCTGGTGCTTCCTGCCGGGGCTCCAGGGCAGCTCCCGCTCCCGTGGATCGCGAGCGATTGGGGTTTGGGTTCCCGCGGCTTGTGCGCTGTGGCGGAGGAGCCCTGGGCCGCGGTGGATGGAGGCGCCGCGCCCGCCATCCGCTCGCCCGCGCGGGGAGACCCTGCGGAGGCCGGGGCCCAGCGCAGCCCCGCGCCCCCCTCCCAGCACACTTAAGGCAGGTTTGTCCCCAAGCCCCCGCCTCCATTTATTAACGGGACTCGGGTCGATGCCGCTGCTATAGCGATCTGCCCCCGGGAGCTGCGCCGGCAGCCGCCGTCCTTGGAGCTTTGGTCGGGGAAGGGTTTAGTCCCTCGCGCCTGGGATCGCCCGTCACCGCGGGGAAAAGGCAGCCCAAGGCCTGGGCACGGTGGGTTTGAGCTGTTCGGGCAGAGAAGGGTTTGTTAGATTGCGGTCCCTTCGGATGGGGAAAAGGAAGGAAAAAAGTCTGGCCTCGGCAAGGCTCGTGGCAGCACAAGAGCCAAACCTGCAGCGAACAAAGCAGCTGGGAGAGACAGCGAGGCTGGGAGAGTTCTGCCGGCATGGCCGGGGCTGCTCCCTCCGGGGAGCAATGGTCTTTGGCCAGATCTCAAAGGTAGCTTGTGCCCGTTAGGAACTTGCCCACAGCAGGGAAGCCAAGTCGCAGCGTCTCATCACTGATGCATTCCCAGGAGGTTTCTGCCTTTACCGTGCCCGGAGCGAACTGCGGAGAGACGCGCCGGAGCCAGCAGCTCCCTTGCTGCGGGTGCGGCCCCAGGTCTCCTTGTAGAAAGATTGAGGATGAGGGGCTGAAGTGCATCCCTGTTTCAGCCCTGCTTTCTTTGGGCTGGGGAGGGCAATGGTTTGGGAATTCAGAGGTCGCAACTGTCCCTGGTCCCTGTGGAGGGAAGCTGGGACAAGAAAATCCCCGTAGAGAAGAGGACTTGGCCACCTTGCAGTCTTCTGTAAAGGAGAGACCAGAAGCCCAGACTCAGAAGCACAGACTCCCACTTGTGTCTAGAGATAGAGGAGGCCTCATCATCACTGACCAGAAAGACATAGGAAAGAAGGCTGCAAGTGGGGAGCAGTCTGGAGACCTCAGTTCTTGCAGGGCTTTATCACATCTGAGAAACAAAACGAGCAATAAAGCTAGGGGCAGGCCTTATACTTTGCCTGCCATTTTTCCTTGTAGAAAAATTTAAGAAAACATGGACAGGCTTTTCTCCCAACCTTATCTCTCCAGCCCCAGTGCCTGATTCCTGGCCTCAGGCTTTGGAAAGAAGAACATTTCTTGATGTACAATTACATTGCTACCTTTGCAGCTCTGGTGCTGGATATAAAGGGAAGGTTCAGGCTTAAATTGTGAAGAGGATGGACAATAGCAGTGGCTCCAAGTGTAACCAAGACAACTGATCTTTATTAAACTTTGCCCAACAAAAACAACATTACGGAAGCTCTTAGAAAGCAACAATCATCAATGAACCCTTTCCATGTATTCAGATAAGAAAGTCCTTATTTGGGATGCAAAATTCACGCTAGGAAGCTAGTAAATGCCAGCTTCACAATTATCTCAGCAATCTTTATCTGGCTCCCATGTGTCTAATGCTGAATTAATGAAAAATTTACACATTATTTTCTTCATATGATCCTGACTCACTCAGTGCCCAGGAAGTTGCATCCTTAGTCCTGACATTTTGCAGACTTTGAATGATTGATTAAAGCATTTAAATAACATACTTCAAACATAAGGGTGGTGGTGGTTGTTAAATATAATTATTGTTGTTTAAATGTAATTATTTTTACATTTTGACTAATTATAAATGGATATTATTATTGGAAGAACAAAATTTGTTTATCGGGGTTTGAATTCTGCAGTCATCAGGAACAAACACAGCAGGTAATGAGTTTGGCAGTAAAATGCCAGCCTTCAGTATAGACCAGATTTAGCACTACCCTTTCTCTTTGTATCACATTTCCTTCCTCCCGTGAGCTCAGCCCACTCAAAACCTGTATAATTTCTTCCTATAAAAGGATGTGCCTGTTCTGCTCAGTTTTCTAAAACCTTTTTTTCCTAAATATGCTCCTCAATAGGAATACTCATATTGGATTTACAGGCCCATTTTATCACTCTTACTAGGATGGGTGGGGATGGAAGAACTGAAAAGGTTGGGGTTGTTTGAAGGGGAGAGGCCCACAGTGAACAATCTGTGAACAGGAGAGTGAAGCGGGATAGCGAGTGGGAGCCTCTGGGTAAACTGATGTTGTAGAAGAGCAGTGTGGTCCCTGGGCAAACACGCCCATGGAAGAACAGGTACTGACTGTTCTTCCTCCAGTTTCCCTTTTTAAATATTTTATTCGGAAAGGAAAGGAGTGCGGGAGGAGGATTATTCTTTTCCTCACTTATTTAAGCTCCCTGAATCTCTAATGAACAATACTCAGCCTTAAAAAAAAACCCAAAAAACTCCAAAGAGTAGTCAACAAACAGAATAATTTTTCTGCAAAATCTCACCATGTAATAAGGGCATCTCTGCATATCTTCAAATGATATGCACATTTTCAAAATTAAGATTTCCAAATCTGACTTGCATAGGAATTTATGTAGCAGAGTAGTCATGAGATCTGCTTCTCCCAGATAAAGGATGGTTTTTGCACTTAGAGACCAAAACAACATCTTTTTAATTTATTTATTTATTTAAGCTGTATCACGCAGTTGGCTCATTTCTGTGATATTCACAAACACCATCAGGTTTCCTTTAAAACTGCTCCAGTGCTACAGTCAAAGTGTCTTTTCCCCCTGAGAAATTATTATCAATGACCTACTTCCCCTCCATGTGTTATTTTTCATTTGTCCAAAGCTCCAGCAACTTTGATTGCCTTGGCATTACTTCTTTATCCTTTCCTGGGTTTGCAACATCATCACATTTAGTGTCAAATGGTAAATTTTATTTGTGTGATGTTTCCTCTGCTTGGCCTGTTAACTGGGAAATGGGCACCACATCCCTTATAGTAGCAGGAATTTCAAAGAAACCATCTCTTCATCTGCTTAGGAACTCCAAAAAAATGGGACCTAGGCCCACCAGTGCCTTCTGTGCTGACACCCAAACTCTTCCAAACTTTGGCCCTAAGATTGAAAAAGCCCATCAAAGATTATGCACTGGTTACATTTGTAACCTTTGTATACAGAGTCCTCAAAAATACTTATCTAAGATATGAGAGATGATATTTTTGAGCTTCTCAGTGATCTGGGAATCAACCACTCAAATCAGGATCAATTCAAATGGAAGTTTAATTTTACAAAAGTATAAATTTATGCCTAATTAGGCACATCCCTTTTTACATTCCTCGTGGACTCCTCAGCCAGAGTCACACGTTCTCAGTAGCATTACCATGCCTGGGGAATGCTGATTGCTGCTGTGACTGAGCACCTTTCGAAGCCAAGATCTCCAACACAGAAATTTCAGCCTATGGCTACAGTATGGTGCTGTTTACCATCACCTTTTGTCTATGTTTTTAATTAGGTTCCATTCCATCTGATCTGCCTTTACCCAAGTCAACCTGAAATTATTTTTCAAGACTGCACAAGAGGCCCGGCCTTCATCATTGACATAGTTACAGCCTCGGTTGGTTACAATTGCCATTTAATTCATCTAGGCTCACCTACCTGTACGTGCCCATGCTGCCCAGAGCTCGGGGGGGTTGTTTACATATTTTTTTTTTTCCTTCAACATTCGGTAAACTATTTCACTGTGGGCCCAATATAGACTTTCTGGATACTAATCTCCAGAATCACCTTTTACCTGAGTCACGCAGGTCTTTTAAATTTAGAGGTATTAGTGAATATATGCCCATGCTGGAGGGCCACACAGCCTTTATTTAACTCTTGCGGCTCATACATAACCTCAGGTAGTTTCCAGGTAACTCGGAAGTTACTGAGAGCGCATTCCGTGAGGGTTCAACAACCAGGCTTGCCCCGGGCACCCCGCAGGGTACAGAAGCCTTGTGCGAGCGGCAGCAGCATCCACAACGTGCGGAGATGCTCAGGAACTGCGGAACCACGCCGTCGATGTTCGCTCGGAGCTCCGGGTGCCGCCGGAACATCGCACCCCGCCGCACACGAGCGCCTGTCCCGTGACAAATGCCGTGACAAACGCTGCCAGGCGGAGGGAGGGGCCGCGGCCGCGGGAGGAGCGTGCCCGCAGGGACCGCAAGGACCGCGCCATCCCCGCCATCTCCCGCCCGCCGGGGCCGCGGGGACGCGCCCGGTGTCCGGCCGCCCCTCGGGGAGGGCGCGCACCCGCCACCGCCGGCGGAAGCGCTGCTGCGCAGCCCCACGCGCGAGCAGCGTGTTCTCCCTCGCGCACGGGCAGGGGAGGGGCGGGAAGGGCGTGGCCCGGCGACACCGGGGAGCGGAACTGCGTCGGCGGGCGGGCCCGGCCAATCAGCAGCGCGCCGCTGGCGGGGCGTCGCGAGGCAGCCGAACCGCGCGGCCGCCGCCGCCACCGCCACCGCCCTCCCGCCCGGCTCTCCGGCCGCGCGGCTGCGCTTCGGTACCGGCCTCGCGGCGGCCTCTCCCCACAGGGGAGAGGAAGGAGCAGGGGGAACGTGCGCGGCCCACGTGACGGGCCGCGGCTGCCAATGAGGACAGCAGGAGGTCGCGCGTGGCCGGCGAGGTCCGCGTGGGCTGGGGCGGTGCCGGGCAGCGCGCGGAGCCGGCGGCGCGCGGAGCCAGGTAGGAGCCGCCTCCTTCCCCCTCGCAAGTTTTTCACTCGAGGTGTCGCGAGGCGTGCGCGCATCACGTGAGCGCGGCGGCCGCCCAATCACGCGCCCGCGCGCGCTGCCTCTCCGCGCGGCCGCCGCCGCGTTTGAAGCGCGGGGGCTGCGCGCGGAGTGGGGCGGGAGCAGCGGCCGCGCGCTCTCCTCGCGCGCCCCCGCGCCGCTCCGCCCGGGGCCGCGGGCAATGGGCAGCGGGCGGCGGTCACCTGACCGGCGTGGGGGTTAACAGCGACCAGGCGGCCCCGCGGCATCCGGGCTCTCTGGCCGGCAAGGGTCGGGTGAGGCCTGGCCCCGGGCAACTGCTGCTGCTCCCAGAGCCATCGCGCTCCGAGGGACTGTACCCTGGTGAGGGCGTGGCCGGCGCCACCCGTGAGGCGGGGCTGGGCTGCCGGGAGAGCCTTTCCCGGGAGCGGCCGCGGTGCCCCTCGGGTGCCCCAGGACGGCGGGCAGGGGCGGGGCGGGGCGGGCAGCGCGCGTGCGCCCCGGCACGTCGCAGGGGGCAGCGGCTGTTGGTGCCCTTTGGAGCCGCCCCCGGTTAAACTCCTCGTCCTGAGCTGCTGCGGAGTTTAAAAGGGGGCTGAAACGCAAAGGCCAGTTCAGGGAGTAGGTTGAGCCCGAGGAGATAAGTAGCTTCTCATAACGTGGCTGGAGCTTCTTGCGTGACTTCTTAAGATGTCAAATCTTACACAGCAGTCAGGCTGCCTCACTCCCAGTGTGAACTGTCTGAACTCACAGGCCGTCTGTAATCGCTCTTGATGGAACAGGCTAAAGCCCCAAAGATTTGAAGTTGCTGCAGACTCTGAAAAGCAGAGGCTGTGTAAAGAAGAGGGCAGACTCTGATGCTTTGGTCTTGTCACTTCCAGGTGTTCTGTCCAGTGCAACCTCAGCACCCTTTCAGTGCCCTCACCACAGTGCCTTGTGAGTTTGTACTAAGGACTGGAAAGGGAAATTGATTCTGCTTGAAAAGTGTTACTGTGGGTGACCATTTTTGTGCCTGTGCGGGAAGAAACATAGTTCTTAGGCCTGCCAGAGATGGGCAACGTTCATTCATTTCTATATTCCATCTGGCAGCAGTTGGCTGTTAACCACACCTACTGCTGGCTCAGTGTTGGTGCAGTGCTGTTGTGCCTGCCATGGGAGGCAAATGTGCAACTGGAGGAAACCAAGCTTAGTCCCACTTGTAAATAAACTTGTGGGGTCAGAAAACAAAAATTGAAATTCTTTCTCTTTAAGGTTATGTCACTTCTTCATTTACACGCAAATCCACTAGATCATTTCTGAAGTATGCAGTCGTGTGTGTTGGCTTTTTCAAATGTACTTTCCTAAGGAATGGGAAGTCAAAGATGTTCTTCTTACAGGGCAGTGAAATAGATCTCTGCCCGGAGGAGTGAGAAAGAGTTCTAGTCTAAGAGGGGGCTGTTTTCTGGTTGCTCTTTCATACATGGCAGAGGGTCTACTAAAAAAATTCAGCCATGGCATGTGCATAGGGAACAGTGCCATTAGCTGTGGCACCAGCAAGGCTTACTTGATGTCTTGTTCTTCCATAATTTAGGATGTGGTGTGATGTGTGGGTTTGCCTTTTTCTTCTTTAAGACTGGGTGACCTTAGAATAAAGAATCAAGTTATGGTGGTGGAGTTGCTCTTCTCTCTCCACAGAAAGATGGAATACGCTTTCCCTTTTTGATTTTGGCTGGTTTTAGTACCTGTGATAAATCCTTGAAATATCTTTTGCTGAACTGGATAAGGAAGAATGCAATGAAAATTATATGTGTGAAAAGGCTGATGAAGGCTTGTTATGAGAAGAAGGCAACCCGAAGAAAGTGGGTTTTGTTTTTTGGGGTTTTTTTGTTTGTTTGTTTTCTGTCTTCTTTGTAAGATTAAGCCCAAACCAGAAAGGCAGCAAGGGATGTGAACAGCCTAAAAGACAGAAAATGAGTGTGGTAGCCACCTATCTGCAATGAAAATCCATTCATTGCTACAGTCACTATCTTAAGGAAAAGCCAGTTTGGAGAATGACAAGATTGTGAGCCAATTACTGTTAAGTACTTCTGATGATGGAATTGTGCTGTTTTACTCACTCATGTAGTACAGTGCTTTCTGCTAATATAGTGTGGTCTGCCTGACCACAGGGTAAGTCAATCAGTTTATAATGAATATGGATATAAACCTGGAACATGTCACCAACAATCTGGACTTTTTTTGGCATCACTCTCCTTTTTACCATAACTAAAAAGGGGAGTACAGGTTCCTTGGTAGTTATAACTTGATGAGCCATTAGTGACTCTGTAGCAATGATAATTGCTATAAAATAGCTGGATGAGTATGATAGTCCTGAGCTCAGGGGAGGGGTTTTTTATATGCCTCTTTTTTATTTTTTCTATAATGCGGACAAGATTCCCAACTGAAGATTCACATACGTGATAGGTGTTCCTCATGATGGCCATAAAGGCCAAAATCCATCAAAATCGTGCTATTTCTGCTGATTATGGCTTGTTTCTGCCAGTGTTGGGTGGCAAAAAGCATAAAACATTGCTTTATTATTTTGTTTCATAATTTGTGGTAGTTGAAAGAATAGTATATTGAAAAAATACAGCATTAATTGAATGTATGAGTAATGGGCATATCACTGACTGATAAAATATGGAAAGGAATGTAAAATACATTAGCTTAAGTGTAGCACGTTGTATACAGATTAAAAAAGAGCATTTATTTCTGATGAATGCTGGCTTTTCTCTCTGCCCTCTCATCAGTGGTTCATGCTTCATATAATCATAAAATCATTTAGATTGGAAAAGGCCTTCAAGATCATCAAGTCCAAACTTTGACCTATCACCACCTTGCCAACCAGACCATGGCACTAACTACCACATCCAGGTTTGTGTGTTTCCATTTTGCAATCTTCAGTGTTTGGGAAGTGTTTCCCAAAAGTTCGGGTAACTCTTGATAGGTGCAGAATATTGTGCACTATACATTGCAGGATTAATGCTGTTTAACAAATTCTTGACTTTATAGGGGGCTTAATGTTCAGACTCTTGTGGCAAAGTACAAGTATTGGAGAGGTGAAGCAGGTTTTTCTCCCTCCCCTCCCAGGTATGTACCCTGTTTCTCCAATAGCAGCTGCTGCTTTTGCAGACATGCAGCTCTCAGTTGGTGAAGCACTTTTTGAACTACACCTATTTGTCCTGCAATAGTCGGGGCTCTGAGTGTTAAGTGAATTTGTTTTTGAGTAAAGCAGTGCTCTGGGCTGAAATCTGGCAGTGCAGTGCACAAGCTGTGCCGTACTTGCTGTGGGGATAAGCACTTTCTGTCTGCAGCTGGAGCATGTGTTTCAGCTCAGCATGTTTGTATCAGCAAGAAAAGTTAAATCTGAAAAAAAACATTTTTCCCCTCTACAGCAGTCCATTTCTTGCAATAATTTTTTTCTTAATCTCACTTTTTTTGCTAGATTGTACCAACACTTACATCTTTAATCTTCTTGACACTGAATTATACTTCATCACTATAGCTAAAGGAAGAACTTAAGCTGGTTTTCTATCATAAATAACATTATATAAACTTTTTTTAAAGTACATTGAGGTGGGGATTCTGTTGCCTAAGGACAGAGGTCTGGAGCTATCATAGATACTGCAGGTTATTAGAGACGTTTGTGTAGAATAAGCATTCAATTCTGGGAGGCCAATGCTTGCCTAGAGAAGCAGCTGGAGGCCAGTGGGGCTGGGTATGGCATAGGAAGTGGGACTAGAATGACTTTCTACATGCAGTTTAATCCAGCCCAGAGTTTCCGAATTAACAGGGTGCTATTGGTAATCATTCTCCAGAGTGGCAAAACATTGTCTAAAGAAAGCAGGGGTTTTATATTTTAACTCTTCTAGTGTGCACATTGCACAGTACTTCTGACTGTAACATCACTAGATTTTCAGATCTTTAAATGTTTGTGGGTTTGAGGGCTTTTTGGTTTTTTTTAAAGGCTAAAAATTGAGATTTTGTAAGGTTGCTAGGGCTGCCAGGTCATAGTAATAAACTTGTAGACTGCTGTAATAAACTGCTGACTGCTGCTTTGGGTGTGTAACGTTGGCACAGTTGATTTTGATAGCTGTTGTTTTCAGCTAGTGAGTGTAGTTTCAGCTAGTGCTCGGTTTTAGCTAGTGAATTTGAGAGCTGAAAGCCTTATTTATGCTCCAGTAATGCTCCTGCAGTAGTGCCTTTCAAAGTATACAGTGTGTATACTGTCATGTATCTATTTGTGTAGCAATCTTTGTATTTGAACTGAAAAGGGGATTGCTAACAAAAAATGTAATAGACACCTCTTTTGTGTTTTCTACAAGTTGGCAATTATTCTGTTTTGTGTAACTGGCTACAAGGTGTGTTGCTCTCACACATATGTATCTTCAGCAAAGCCTTGTTACCCTCCAGCTTGTGATTTGTTACTGAATCTTTACTGATTTTTTTTTGGACATACGTTAGACATAACAGTGGCTGAAGAACACAATTTGTTGCTGCAGCTCCAGCTAGCAATCTCCAGGCTGCGGGGTGGTGAAAGTTACAGTCTCTGTGTTACTTGTAGTGTGTAGGCCTGAACTCGTGCTTTATGCTTGTAGGCATTACTGAGAGGGGTGCGATTCACTGCAGACTGAAAGGCAGTTTGTAAAGACTGTAGTTCATACTTTCAAGGTGCTGCAAAGCCCGGAATATGTCTGGAAGAAGCATTTTGGAGAAGAGTGTACTTCTTGGTAGTGAACTACAGGATGGGAACAGAGTGGCTGGAGAGCAGAAAGGGATCTGAGAGTTTGAATTGACAAGAAACTGAACATGAGCCAGCAGTGTGCCCAGGTGGCCAAGAAGGCCAATGGCATCCTGGCCTGGATCAGGAACAGTGTGGCCAGCAGGACCAGGGAAGTGATTCTTCCCCTGTACTCAGCACTGGTGAGGCCACACCTCGAGTGTTGTGTCCAGTTCTGGGCCCCTCGGTTCAGGAAGGATATTGAGGTGCTGGAGCAGGTCTAGAGAAGAGCAACGAGGCTGGCGAAGGGACTCGAGCACAAGTCCTACGAGGAGAAGTTGAGGGAGCTGGGGCTGTTTAGTCTGGAGAAAAGGAGGCTCAGGGGAGACCTCATCACTCTCTACAACTACCTGAAAGGAGGTTGTAGCCAGATGGGCGTTGGTCTCTTCTCCCAGGAAACCAGCAGTAGGACAAGAGGGCATAATCTTAACCTCTGCCAAGAGAAGTTTAGGTTGGATATGAGGAAGAAATTTTTTACAGACAGAGTAATCAGACATTGGAATGGGCTGCCCAGGGAGGTGATGGATTCACTGTCCCTGGAGGTTTTTAAGGTGAGACTGGATGTGGCACTTAGTGCCATGGTCAAGTAACCATGGCGGTGTTGGATCAAGGGTTGGACTTGATGATCTTGGAGGTCTTTTCCAACCTGGTTGATTCTGTGATTCTATGATTTCAAATACAACCATCACATTACTGACTAGTATGAGGTAACTCTCCCTGATCATGGAGGACAGTGTTCAGTAGGTGCAAACCAGTTAATTTCTGTGCTGCCAATTGGTGTTCTACTGATCTAAATGGGATGTAGTTCTTTACTGCAGTATTCTTCTTTCTTGTCAGCTATAAGCTGCTTAGAACTGAGTTACTTAAGCTATGGCAATCTACAGTACTGCTGTGACTTCTACCGGTTAATCTGTTCTCTTGATAAAAGGGGAGTTCTACTTTTGCTGCAGGCAAGCATTTCTACCTGCCTTAGGTAAAATTGTAGCAGAATCTCTGGCAATGTCAACAGTCTCTGGTTTCTTTCTTTTATCATCACTGTAGCATGTGGCTTGTGGGCAGTGTCTGCTCTTCCGTTCTTTGTCTGCTCTTAGTCATACAAATGGCCCTCTTACTGAAGAAGACTTATTTCTGTATCGTCGCTGTTCAGAAACATTTTGGGTAATACAAAATAGTGTCTGTACCCTGTGGCCCTAAAACTTGATGACTGCTATACTGAATATGTGATTGCTGTAGGTATAAAATGACTATACCTGAAATTGGTGTAATTATTTCTGACTGGATTTGTTAAGGGAAAAATACTGTGCTGGATCCAACAGCTTGAGGCTGCTGCAGCTCCACGCCCCCAGGTATAACCAGTTGTAAGGCTGAAAATGTATTCCTGGTGGGCACAAGCACATAGAGCACATGCACACATGACATTTACATGAAAACATGTCTGGCCACACCAATCAGGCAAACACACAGATACTTAATGGAACACAGCAAAGACAGCCTTATCTTGCTCCCTTCCCTGTCTGAGCAGGAGATCACACACATATACACATACATAGATATACATGTAAATATCTATATCTGTATGTACTGGGTAGATACCCTCCAGCAGCTGACCTTGGACACCAATCTGCCCAGTAGCTCGTTCCAGGATCCCAGATTCCCTGGTTGCTGGTGTGTGGACACTTAGACTCCTGAGCCCATACTACTCTTCCCAACACTGGCACATGCTGTCTGTCTCTTGGCTGGCTGAGACTGCCCTGGTTACCTGATGTCCAACACCCCTCCACCCACACGGCCTTGCCCTTTAGAGAGACATAAGTGTGTATGCACATGCAGAGCTGGTGGCACTCCCCTGGTCCTCCATACAGACCTTTGTTACTGTTTTGGTGCGCATTTGTCAAGTGTCTCAGAAATGTATTTCATTTAGTTATGTGCTTCTGAGGTGATTTCCTATAGCATAAACCTGTGTTTCCAAGATACCCTCAAAGGGGTGTTGGCCTTTTGTAACGTTGCTCTTCTTTTGCCTGCTTTCAAATCAGGCAAAAAAACCTAAATTGAGGAGCAGCCCTGTCAAAGTTACAGTTTGTGGTAGGCAGCAGTCAGTGCAAAATTTGGATCTGCAGGTTAGTCCGGACCTTGGTTTTGCCCTAATAACTCTGATGTCTTGACTTTCTGGCACCACTATGCTTACACAGTACTTACACAGACTACACAGGTCTCTTTCCTTAATGGATCCATAATGGATGCAGTATTGTAAAATGAATATCTTTAGTGGAAGAGGGGATAGGGGACTTGATGGAGGTGTTTTACCTGCAGCCACGATGCATTTTGGTGTGAATTCTCTTAACATTCAGAATTCTGGTTTAGTGGGCTTATGCTCAGAAATGCCTGATTTATAACATGTAATTTCCATGATGTATGTGAAGGCCTGCCAGTCTGAGCGTCGGGGTGGCCCCTGCTCGGTGGGGTGCTGAGTTCGGGGGGGCTTTGTCGGAGTCGTGCCTGGGCTGTCCTGAGCCGCTCGTTCATCAGCGAGTCTGTGACTCTGCACAGGGCCCGGTGTGACAGGGCTGCGTCAGCCCTCTGACGGTCAGGGTGGTGCAGGGTCAAATTCTGTCCCTAGCCTTGGCGGGTCAGTGGGAACTTTGCCAGAGGGAGGGAGACCATCGCTGCCTCCGGCTTCAGCGTTGCTTCCTCGACTGAGGGTTTCCCGGGGAAGAGGCTAGTTCCCGTCGGCGGCAACGCTGCCGAGTGCAGGCAGGCGAGCTGCGCCTTCTCTGCGCCGAGGAGAGCGGTTCTCCTTTCCCGGAGGAGGCGGCCCCTGCCCTGGGAATGGGGATGGCTGGGCGGTGCCGCCGGGGCTTGCGGGGCAGAGCGCGCCCGCTGGGGGGCGCTGTGTGCCCAGGGGCCTCGCGCGCGCCCCTTGCGCGGCCGCGGCGGGGTCGGGGCTGCGCGCGGGGAGCCCTGCGGTGCCTCGTCCACCGCCGGCGCGTGAGCGGTGCGCGCGCGCCCGTTCGAGAAGGTTCCCCCCGCGCACGGCGCTGCGCGGGCCGGGCCGGGTCGGGCGGCGGGCCCTGCGCGCGGCGCGGGCACGTGACGGGCAGGCGGGAGGGAGGGGGGCGCGAGCCTACGGCGCGCCTGCGCGCGCTGCGGCGCGATGACGTCAGCGCGGTGCGCACGCACGTTGTCCCCAGCTGGCGGACACACGGTCCGCGTGAGAAAGGAAGCGGGAGGCCGCGCGCGCCTCGCGCACGGTAACGACCGGGGAGCGGGGCCGCGCCGGGGGCAGCGGCCGCGTCGCGTGCGAGCCCCGCGCGCCTCCCCGCGCGCTCCGCACCCGCCGCCCGAACTGCGAAAATTGACACCAGGCGCGGGCACGAGGCGGCCGGGACCGGGCCCAACGGCCGCGCCCCTCCGGCCACGCGAGGCGCCGCTGCGCGCGGACCGCCTCGGGAGCGCCGGCAGAGCTCGCCCCGCCGGGAAGGGCCGCGCCGGGTCTCGGCGAAGGGCGGCGCGGTTTCCACACGTGCGCCGGTCCCGTTGCCCGCCGGCGCGGGCGGTGGTTCCGGCCCCCGCCGCTGCCGGGCGGCTGCCGCGGGTGACAGCTGCCGGCCCCCGTCCATGGGCTTCTGGCTGGGGCCCGTCCAGCAGGGAGGGGGACGGGGGGGC
Organism: Neopelma chrysocephalum; assembly: GCF_003984885.1. Lineage (NCBI taxonomy): Eukaryota > Metazoa > Chordata > Aves > Passeriformes > Pipridae > Neopelma > Neopelma chrysocephalum. Next base: position 18,972,439 of record NW_020897693.1, read on the forward strand.
GGAGAGCCTTCAGAGCGACAAGCGCGGCGCTCGGCCCACGACCATGACTCCACCTGCCCCGGGCGGGGCGCACTCGTCTCTCGCCGCGGTACCCGGGGCGGCCCCTGCGGGTGCTGGATCGCTCTCTCGCTCGCTCGGTGGGTGGGTGTTCAATGGGAGCGCCGCGCGCGGTGCCCGCTGCCATTGGGCGCGCGTCACGGGGCTCGCGGCGGCGGTGGCGGCGGGCGGGGCCGCCCCGGGGCTCGCGCGCCGCCGACGGTCCCCTTCCCGCGGTGCCTCCGGGCGCCGCCCGGCCCGGAGCGACGACCGCGGGGCCGCGGTCCCGTCCGCGGGGCGGGGAGTTTGGGTTAGTTTGTGTGTTTGTTTGTTGAGACGGACGTTCTCACTTCCGATTGTCCCGTTTTGAGCGTGTCTTGGTGCGACTTGGAGCGTGTTTGGCCGCTGCTGTCTGGCTGGGTGCTGCTTCTCCAGTACAGCGTCTGCGTTTAGAGAAGGGAAATACTTGAAGCTGTTTAGAACTTCGGTTTCAACAAATACACTCATTTTTCCTGAAATACTAGATTAGAGTCTATGTGCTGTAACAAAACAGGCCAGTGTGTGTGACCGAGTGTAACAAAATGTGTGAAATTGCTCGTGTAGTAGGCCGTGTTGGCACTGAAGTAACACGTTTTGGCTACTCTATCTGCACATAATCACTTTATAACCACACACATCTTCGACTGACTTGATACTGTGTGTGGCACTGGTGGCAGAAATAACTGTAACTGTTGCTCAGTAGGTCTTTATATGCATAGAATTTTTGCTGAGTACATGATTATTGAGGTTTTTTGATTTTTTGTTTTGGTAGGTGTAAGTTCTACCTCAAGTAGATTTAAAGGTACAGGCCTTCTGCATATCTTAAACCAGATTTGAAATCACTTCAGTAGTTTGTTTCCTTCATAAGGCAATACAATTGTGGTATATATTGGAGAGAATAATGTGAACTCACTCTGTGACTGTACATTCACTATACATATGAATGTGTTGTATGTGTATATAGAGAGGGTAAGTTGATGGAAAACCACATACAACTTAGGCTATGATTTCTTTCTCTCCTCTCTGTATATTTGAGATTTATTTTTCTGTTGTGTTTGTATAGATGAACATGAAAAAAATTATTTTGGGGATAGCTTTCTGCGTTGCTGGGACTTAATATGTGATCTGCTGAAAAAGCAGAGCAACATTCTTAAATTAGAAAATATGAAGATGATTTTGAACAGCTAATTCATTTTGTATCCTAGACTCTCTTAAGGAGTTCTCAGCGGGTAGGTGGTTGTGGATATGTTTGTGGGGAAAAATTTCCTCTGGAAACTAAAACTGAAAACCAAATCTTGTGACTTCTCAGGTATTAAAATCTGTGCGAACAGTTTTGGTTTATTTCCTCTGATTTAACTTTTACATTGACTTTTAAAGTATGAAGTATAAAGGGTGGAAATAAATTTCTCCTATTTCCTAGGTGTCCAGAACATTTATCATGGGGTATAAATTGCTTCCTGAGCTTGAGGTCATTTGCCACATGCATGTGGCAGCTGGTTTGCACAGAGGAGTGTTTCTTCCTGCCATACCCCAGTCCTAACAAAGTAAACGTGTCTTATTAAATATCCAGTTCATTTAAAACTTGTAAATTTAATTCTCTGGAAAAAATTATGATTGTTTTCCAGCAGCTAACTCATAGAATCATAGAATGGTTGGGAATGGAAGGAATCTTAAGGGTCACCTAGAGCCAGCCTTCCTGCCAGGGACACCTTCCACTAGACCAGGTTGCTCTGAGCCCCATCGAGCCTGGTGTTGAACACTTCCAGGGATAGGGCATTCACAGTTTCCTGAGTAATCCGTTCCAGTGCCTTACCACCTTCACAGTAAAGAATGTCTTCTTAATATCCAAACTAAACCTACTGTCTTTCATTTTGAAGCCATTCCCCCTTGTCCTATCACTGCATGCTTTTGCAAACAGTTCCTCTCCATATTCTAGGTCACCTCTAGGTACTGAAAGGCTCCCCAGAGCCTTCTCCAGGCTGAACAACCCCAACTCTTTCAGCCTGTCTTCACAGGCAAGGTGTTGCAGCCCTCTGAATATCTTGGTGACTTCCTCTGGACTCATTCCCAAAGACCAATATCCTTCCTGTTCTGGGGATGACCCCAGAGCTGGTTGCAACACTCCAGGTGGGGTCTCACCAGAGCAGAGCAGAGGGGCGGAATCCCCTCCCTTGACCTGCTGGCCACACTGCTTTTAGCGCAGCCCATTTTGGTGCAACACGGTTGGTTTCTGGGCTGAAGTGCACATTCATTGCCACCCCATGTCCAGCCTCTCACCCAACAGCACCCTCAGGTTCTTCTCAGCAGGACTACTCTCCATCTGTTCATCCCCCAGCCTGGATTGATGCGGGGGGTTGCCCTGTCCCAGGTGCAGCATCTTTGCACTTGGTCTTTTTGAACCACTTCTCTTAAATGTTTATTCATCCGTGTCCCTTTGAATGGCATCCCATCATTTAAGCATGTTAGCTTTACCACTCATTTTTCCAATATGGACCCCCGGCGGACACCACTTGTCCTGATGTCCATCTGGACATTGAGCCATTTACCACTACTGTCTGGATGTGACCATCCAGCCAATTTCTCATCCACCAAACAGTCCACCTACCAAATCCATTTCTCTCCAATTTAAAGTAGTGTGTCACAGGGAACTGTGTCAGAGTCTTTATGAAAGTCCAGATAGACAACATCCATAACTCTTCCCTTGTCCACCAATGTAGTCACTCCTTTGTAGGAGGCCACTAGATTGGTTAGGCAGGACTTGCCCCTGGTGAAGCCATGCTGGCTGTCCCAAATCACCTGTCCTCCATGTGCCGTAGCACAGCTTCTGGGAGGATCTGATCCATGATCTTCCCAGGTACAGAGAGGTGAGCCTGACAGATCAGTAGTTCCCAGGGTCCTCCTTTCTACCCTTTTTAAAAAACGGGTGCGATATTTCCGTTTTTCCAGTCACGTGGGGCTTCACTCGACTGTCATGACGTTTTGAATGTTATGCAGAGTGGCTTGGCACATCAGCTAGTTCCCTCAGGACCCTGGGATGCATCTCAACTTCTAGCAGTGGTGATTTACTGTGATCTCTGATTCCCACCAACTAGACTTTTGATACAAGAATCAATCATTTTTTGTCAGTATTGTATTCCACCTGTAATAAGGATCAAAATGCAGACATCTGGATGTGGGAATAGCATTCTCATGGTTACCAGAAGTGCTTGTTTTAAATTTTCACACACATAAATGTACAGGCTGTTTGAAAAAGGAAGTAGTTTATGATCTTTTGTTGTGGATGACATAATCGTTAACCTAGGAGGTAGACACACAACAATGGAATTGTGTATATGCAGATAACAGTAACAGTGATTATACTAATCATAACAGTACAAGTATTTCTTTTTTGATTTAAATTATTTCCAGAACTCAGAAGATAAAGGTAGCTGAGACCCAGTGCTTCACATTAATCCATTTAATCTTAGCTTCATGGCCTTTTGGGGGTTAGTTTGTCTATCTTTTTCCAAAGCTTATTCATTTGAACTGTTTTTTCCCTTCTTTTTGTCTCTGCCTTTGACAGACAAGTAGAAGTTCTTGGGGTGGGGAGGGGTGTAAGCAAAGAAATTCCAACCACACAAACTTAGTAATTTTCAATAAAGAAATTCAACAAAAATGTTTTTAACATTTCTTTTTCTTTTCCTTCTTCAAATTTTTGGGAAGTTTTAGACCTCAGGGAACTCCTTCTTTCTGGCAAGACTTTTGCCTCTATGTCAGAAATGTGTCATTTGCTCTCCTGGAAACTTTTGGCAAATGTTGTTAAGGAAATGATCTGAAGAGTTGAGGCAATGCCAGAAAAAAGAGCACTTTGAAATACCAAGCAAACCAAGACATTCTGTTGTGGCAAAGCATATATGAAAATGCTGTTTAAAGGTCTACTGGCCCCCCATGTCTTTAAGGTGGAAATTACATACACTCATGCAACCTTGATTTGTTACATCCTAATTACATCCTAATGTTCTATTTTATAGTACTGGTTATCTTTCAAGTTTTTAATGTGGAAAACTATTACAAAAAGGATGTCTCACAAGACTTAATTACTTTCTTAGAATGTATTGGAATATATTTAACTGTGTTTTCCTTTTCTTCCAGGATGTTGAACACACATAAAAGATCATCAGAACCGTGTAGAATTCGCGTTTGATTTGAGCTCGTGAGAGTGCTCATCATGGAGAAACAGCAAATTGTCTTGGCTAGCCAGGATGGCGGGACTGTGTCTGGTGCAGCACCTGCTTTTTTTGTCATCTTGAAACAACAGCAGGGAAATGGAAAAGCTGACCAAGGAATCCTAGTAGCAAACCGCGATGCTTGTGCTCTCGCCAACAGTGTATCAACTCCAGTAAAACCCAGAGTCAAGACCTGCCTCCCAGCTGACTGTGTCTCAGGGGGCATTACTGTCACGCTGGATAACAACAGCATGTGGAATGAATTCTACCATCGCAACACAGAGATGATTCTGACGAAGCAAGGGAGGCGCATGTTCCCGTATTGCCGATACTGGATTACAGGTCTGAATTCCAGTCAGAAGTACATCCTAGTCATGGACATATCCCCTGTGGATAATCACCGATACAAATGGAATGGCCGTTGGTGGGAGCCCAGTGGGAAGGCAGAACCACATGTTCTTGGGCGAGTGTTTATTCATCCAGAATCACCTTCCACTGGCCAGTTCTGGATGCACCAGCCGGTGTCCTTCTACAAACTTAAACTTACCAACAATACCCTGGACCAGGAGGGTCACATAATCTTGCATTCTATGCACCGTTATCTGCCACGACTTCACTTGGTGCCTGCAAACAAAGCCACAGAAGTAATTCAACTTAATGGCCCTGATGTCCATACATTTACCTTTCCACAGACAGAATTCTTCGCAGTTACAGCCTACCAGAACATCCAGATTACCCAGCTGAAAATAGATTACAATCCATTTGCTAAAGGATTCAGAGATGATGGGTTGAATAGTCGACCTCAGCGTGATGTGAAACAGAACAGTAACTTGGAATTGGAGGGAGGTGACGTTTTTAGTGCTGCTGGCATTTGTGGTCGCCCTGCTGAAGTTGATGCATTAGAAGTGCATCAGAGAAGTTTAGATTCTTCGCTGATTGTTCAAAACCCATCAGACATCAAGCTTAACAAAGAGTCCTTTAATGAACAAGGAGACTTTCTGGGTCTCCTGGACACTGACCTGTCTTCAGGTGTTATGCCAAACCTAAAACAAGAAGTCTCTGAAAGGTGGGTTAACACTGCATTTTTGGTACAAATACTGGTTGAGTGGGATGTTTGGTAAACAAATAACAGGATGCTCAGTGTACAGATTTACAACTAAAAGTTGCGTGACCTGAAATGGAAGAACACTTAGTATTACTATAAGCTTTTCTTTGCTCGAACAATCTTTAACAGTCTGGGCTTTCTAAGGTCTTTGAGGAGTGCAAGAGTTCAATATTATTTTCTGTGTTGCTTTAGCTCCCTTTGTTAAGAAGTGTCGAGGGATTTCTCTTAACCCTCTTAGCATTTTAGAAGGCTAAATTTATTTTTTCAGTGTTTTAAATAGCACATTGCAGTCATCAAAACACTACCTTTCCTTTTAGGGTTGCTTGCCCCAGTGACGTGCTGTCTATGTAGCTTCAGTTTGCATTAATGGATGGTGTGTGGTGCGTGTGGGTGTTCAGGTTGGGTATGTATAGGGATTGCTGCAAGGCAGTTGTAGTTGGCAGCACACCACTGTTTTGTCAATAACTGCTTGGTGTGAATTCTTTTATTCCACAAAGTAGTGTGAGGTAGCCTGCCTGTTGGTAGTCAGTTGCCTCATATTTGCTGTCAGGTAGGAGAATCTGCACTCACAGAAATGCTTCAGAATAACTTCCTTTTGCTAAAGCAAGCCTGGCAAAACCTATTATTTTACTGCTCTTTCACTTAGTTTTCAAAATCTAAGCAATAGAACAGAGCAGACATTGAATAGTTAATGTGTGTCAAGAGATGCTAGACGTACTTTGAATGTGAAGAAATAAAAAGAGTATAATAAAATAAAAGTGACATGTTGCTTCATGTCACTTTGTCACTTCAATTTACAAAGTTCTCCATACTTGACGCTTTATTGAGTTTAATTGCAATAATTCTTGAGTACTAGAATTGTTTTGAGATCTAGAGTGTCCTAACCTTTCTTCTGCAGTATTTTCCAGTGTCAGTCTGTTAGGAAGAAGAACATCTAGACTTCTTATATTCCCCCAAAATTGTCTTGTAACCCACTTTAAAGACTGAAAGCACACTGATTACAGAGAGGATGGGCTTTCTTTAGTTCCTAAGAATACAGCATGGAGAAGCGTTTAGATAACTTTTCATATTGGAAGTAAAACTCGGAAAATAATTATTGACAGGTTTATTTTGCCTTCATAGCGATACTTTATTTTCCTGGAGAGGGTAATTGAACCAGATTATTTGGAGAACTGTTTATTTCAAAGGAATGAAAACCATTGTTTTAAGGACTCAAGGACCTTCCTAAAAATATATAATGCAAATTGGCAAACTTTATTTCTTTTGGTCCAGAGCATGTTAGATGCCTTCCTTGGTTTTGCCTCCAAGGCATTTTATCTCTGAAATGTGCTAAAAGCTGCACAGACAGGAAAAGACTGCAAAGGATCTTTCTGTTGTCTAGGCTTGGAAGCACGTGCCATTTGATGAATAATTGTTACCACCATCCTAGAACTACCTTTAAGCATTGTCCAGCTTTTTATTTTAGGTTTTTGTAATCTGTGTGAAAAAGTAAAATTCAACACTTGGAAAGAGAAAATTGATCTTATCCAAGAAATGGCAAATTGTCTTTGTATATGCTGGAGTTTTTCGGAACAGTAGTTCTCCTTTTTATTTCTGATCTGTTCACAGTATTTTTGTGCCATGTCATTGAGTTTATAAATATGTTAGCCTTTCAAGGACAGCATTGAGCCCGTGGCATTTTTATTTATCAAACTAAGCACATTAATATTTACATGTTAATGAAGACCGGGCAATAGTTTTTTGTGGCAGGCAAGCTCTTAGTAGCAGTTCATAGGCTCTATCTTGCTTTTATGCAGGGTATTGATTTCTGCTGAGTTTAGGTTTGGGTGAGAGACAGAAGTTGGGAACTGCTACCTCTCAGATAAAAGAAGTGGAGTTCCTAATGCTGTAGAGCGTGGTACTTCCCACCAATAGTCAATTCTTATGACGTTTTTGAGAATGGAACTATGTAAAAGGTTACATATACCTGAGAGTAATTTTAATCCTGAGTTATTAGAGGATTTTAGAAGTAAAGGACTATTTATCTTCATACAAGGTACTATGTGGACTTTTTTTGTATTTTTCTTCTGTGGTCTGATAGTATGTTTAGTCTAATCAGGTGTGTTGTAAAGAAAATAAATGTTTAATTCAAGTTTTGGGCGCTTCTATAGGAATGCTTATGCCTGGAAACACTCAGATGTTTGGGCCATGGAAGGAGCCACAAACAAAATTTACTGGTTCTTAAGTGTTTCAGGTTAATCTACCGTTTCTCCTTTCCAAGGTCTTTTACACTTCTTGCTTCAAAAATAAAAATTCTGTGGGATTTTTAATTATCAATTAGTCTTGTTTTTATGATTTAGTTGTCTTGACTCTTGACAGTTTGCTTTTCTTACTTCTTCGCCTTTCTTTTGGGAGAGAAAGGCAAGTGATCATCCTTCAAACCTCGGCCACAGGTTGCTAGATTAATTCCACAAGACATCAAATTTTTCCCCCCCTTCCCCTCTGGTATATTTTGAAATGATGTGCCTAAAAAAATTGATATGTCTTGGTACTTTCAAAAAATGAGCAGCTTAATGATTTTTAATTTGGCAAAATGTAAGAAGCAATTTCTCTGCTTTTACTGTTCTGTTGCGAGGGTGCCAAATAAATTACTTGGGCTGTAAGGAAGATGGTTTGAATATGAGCATTGTTCCATATCAGGCAAAGAAAGAGCTAGTTAAGACACTATTTCACTATTTTATCAGATCTTGGATTAAACTGAGAATTTTGAGAGGACAGACTTTCTTGCCCATAGATGAGAGGAAGAGAAGTTTGTGACTACTTAGGTTGCACATAATTTCACAAACTAAGGGCCAAATGAAATGACTTCAGTGCTAAGAAGGAAGTTTTTTATTCTTTAAGAAGTTGATAATTGCATCAGAATTTTAAAACAGAAAAATGCTGCTCAGGATTTGTGCAAATACTTTATATTCTCATGCATATGTATATGTGGGTGATACATCACTCTTGTCACCATCTGGCCTGGTTCCAATATGCAGAATAAAACAATATTTGTGTCTAGAAGTTTCAATTTTACAGCTGGGCTTCTTTGGTTTGGATACTGTCCAGATCCCTTATAGAAAGGTAATCCTTAGCTTACATATACACACCTTGCAAAGGATACAGGAAAATTACTAGGGAAGTCCAGGCTTTACTGGGCTTCCAACCAGAAACAATAGAACTCAGGTGAGACATTTATTCCTGGCCTGTAAGTTTTTTAGGGTTTTTTGTCTCTTTATTTTTGAGAATTTTAAGATAGAGGAGCAGGTACATTCACTTTTAATTGTGAATCAGCTGTACTGAATCAACCTCTAGCTGTAATGTGATTTTCAGTTGCCAATAACCTATAAGTGGTTTGTCTTTGAATTTGACAGTTAACTCACAGACGAAAAAAGGGGTTTTAATCTTACAAGGACTTTTTAATCTTACATTTGACATTATTAATTAAATGATAGCTAGAAACTTTCTAGTAGGAAACTCATTGTCCAGAGACGACAGTAGACTAAACAAGACAGTAGACAAAACTCTGCTGCTGCCTGCTATTCCCTCATAAGGCAGGTTGTTCTTCAAGCTTAATGCTGTTTACTTAGTGTCCTGAACGCAGAAAGTTTTTTAGATACCTTCCCTCTTGTTCTTTAGGATTTTATATGTAAAGATATAAATCTGTATCTTGATAGTCAGCTCCCTGTTTTAACACTGCAGTCTTTCTTCTCAAGGTGAAGACTCCCAGCTCCATGTTACGACTCTTGTGCGTCCCAGCTTTTCTCCCTAAAGTATGTCCTCCATCTGCAGAAGGAGGAAGCAGCCTCTTCATCCACTTGTTTTCCCCTTCCTCAATCCCAGCTGTGGGTTCAACTGAGCATAGTCATTCTTTAAAGGGGTACGGATGGATAATATTAATAATAAAATAGACACACATACATATATACACCCAGTATATGTAAAGCAACATTCACTCTCTATATAATATAGCATTATTACAATTATGTTAAATTATATTTGAAATTGTTATAATTAACAAGTAGTATTATTTTTAATAACATTTCAATAACAAAGTTGAAAATTTGAATAATAATTTAATATAATTAAAGTTCTATGTAGTGTCTCAAAATATATATAAAGAGTATTGGAATATCAGATCATACGTTTAGTAAATAAGTTCTGACTTTTTTCTGAGGTTCACTGTGAATATGAGTTTCTGATTTCATACCTGATTTCATTTTTAGCTGTTTTCTCTTATGATGAGGAGCCAACTTCTGATACACTTTAAAAAACTGCTGATTGCAGTTTTTTGACTGATGTGTCTGACCCTCAAGGAGCCCATCATCAAAGTGTAACTGCCTGCACTGTTAGTGTTCTGTATTTAATGCATGACATATTGAATTCTGGTTAGGTTAGTACTCAGATTTGGTGAAAATGGAGCAAGATTCACCAGGATATTAACATTCTGTAAGTGTTCAAACAGCAGTTGAACTTAGGAATTGTCTGTATGTGGTTTCAGGATGAATTAACTAAAATTTTAGTGCATTAAACACTCACTTGGCTTCTTATTTACAAGCACAATGGCTTTAGTGTCTTAACAAGATACACGTCAAAAGGCCACTTTTGAGCATTTCAAACATGACAGCTTAGCATAAGTTCATGCTGAGTGAAAGAGGAAATAAGACAAATGTCGCCCTGATAGTAGAAGGGAAGGAAGTTGTGCTGCTGCCTTCAGATAAGAAATTGAATTGTTCTTAATGATGGCAATTTCTTAGGGTTTTTTGAGTGCTTACTTCTAAAAATGTAAGCTTGTAAATGACAGCTAATTTGGCAGACCCGCATCTGGGAGCATTTTGGAAGGTTTTTACAATATGTAACCCAGGATTATATGAGATAATGGAATTTCAGTAAAGGAAGAGATTTGATAAAGATCTTATGTTGTGTTTTGGTTTTGTCCCCTCCCTTCCACCCCAGTCCCATTGCTAGCAGTTATGAAAGCACTTCTCGTGTGGCATCTCCGTTGGACCCAAACGGACACTTTAATGTAGTCATTAAAGAGGAACCAGCAGATGACTATGACTATGAGTCAAATATTTGCATACAAGGTATAACTGTGAAACAGGAAGACACGGATGAAGAAACTGATGAGTATTCCAACACTGATGATGATGATCCCATTGTACAGAAACACCTAATGAGACGCCGTGAAACAGATGGAACTGATGGAGAATTCAGGTCTAGGAAGCGTATGCTGACCAGTCCTTCAGGTGTTGCCAAAGCAAAAATGTTAAAACTGGATAGTGGTAAGATGCCTGTGGTCTATTTAGAACCTTGTGCAGTCACAAAGAGCACAGTGAAGATATCTGAGTTGCCACAGACCATGCTTTCCTCTTGCAAGAAGGATAAGTCCCCTTTGAGTGCAATCCTGGATTCTTTGCCTGTGTGTTTTGAAAATCACAAAGACTCTTACTCAGGCACTGTCACTGAGGAGTTAGTTACAAAAAAAGAATCTCCTGGGAGTAAAATGTCACAGAAATACTCTTCAATTGGAGAGGCCCAGTGGACTCTATCCAAATCACCTAATCTTAATCTCAGGGGCTCAGTAAATTGTGACTTTTCAGACAAAGAGATCTGTAGCAGAAGAAGGCCTGGTATACTGAAAAATCCTATGTCCATCAAAGGCTCTGGTAACAATCAAAGCACCCTATCATCAGTTACAACTAAAAGAGGAAGGCCACGCAAACTGAAAATTTCCAAGGCTGGTCGACCACCTAAAGGTATAGGGAAAACTGTAATAACAAGCAAGAACACCTCTCTTGGGCCTGGGAATATCCTTCCAGATGTTAAACCAGACCTTGAAGATGTTGACGGTGTCCTTTTTGTGTCCTTTGCATCAAAGGTAAAACCTCACTGTTGTTGATAAGCTTTTATAATAATGTCTCATTTTTAAGCCCTTTTTGCTTGCAACTGGAGGTATATTTTGTTTTAAACTGAGTTCGGAGATTTGTGGCCTCTTTCCAAATCCGTCCTTATCTTGTGCCTATGTTATTCATAACATTTACTTACTTAGGAGCTTAGGGAAAAGTAGTGCGATCTAGAGTTCTGTATAAAACAATTCATACTTTTTTATTAATCAGTCTCAAGTTTTGAATACTTGCTGACAATTTGATGTGTCCCGGTTTGCGTCTAAGTGTTTTAAGGGATCTTACACTTACTCAAGCCTCTTTATGCGTCTAGGAAGCTCTTGACATTAACACTGTTGATAGAGCTGGAGGAGAAGAGTCACAGAATCTTCAGGCTCCTCTGTTGACTACAAGTGATCCAGGTACATTTTTCTATTTTTTTGTGAGCGGCTCTTCCCTGCAATAAGGGAATTTGTAAAGACACACTGAAAAATTAATAATTAAGTCAATTTTTTGCATGGTAAATTTTTTTTATATATTCTCTCTTTTTTATTTTTTGAGCAGATTGTCAAGCAAGAATACATGTGCTGGAAAAGGAATTGATGGAAGAGCTGAAGACGTTGAGGCATAAGCAAGTAATACATCCTAGTCTTCAGGAAGGTAAGCAAGTGATGTACATGCTGTTGCACCTGGTTGGTTATTATACTTAATCATACTGAGCTGATGATTTCCTTCTGGTTGCAATACTGTATATGCCTAATCCATCTGGGATTTAGGTTTTCATTTTCACACATTCTTGTTACAAACTAGAAAATGTGCAGGTGGCAATAGGTGGATCTTGAATTTCCAACAGGAGAGTTGGAGTCTGCATGTTATGTGACTTGCAGAAGTCGCTGAGCCTTCAGACTTCAGACAGTGGCTGTTTTTTAATGAGCTAAATCTGGTTGAGAGCTGATGGAGTTGATTTTACTCCTTCATTAAAATAGATATTTCCTGATAGTAGAGGAGCTAGAGATCCAGCAACAGTTAAGTAAGACTTCATTTGCTATATTTGAATCCATATTTCTTTGAATCCTTGTAGATCCAGGTTCACTAGCCACATAGAAGGGGCAAGCAAGGTACTTGTATTTTGTGATCTTTTATTTATATACAATATTATCCTGAGGTAGATGGGAGAAAGTCAAGGATCCACACAGCAGAACTTAATCTTCTTTCTACTGATGATGTTGAAGGACTTCGGCAATATTAGTCCTGAGACCAATGACATTAATATAGTCATCAGAGCAGGTGATGAAATTATTGATCCTGATGGAAGTATTGTACCTCACACTCCTGAGGCTCTGGCCCTGAATTTTTCAAACATGTAACTGTAATACTGTAGGGACTGAGGCTCCAAATACTGATACTCTGATATGAGCTGTTCTGACTCCTCAAAGACCTTCTGTGGTGAAGAATGCTGGATTATCTTGAGTGGTTTATGTAAGAGGTTTATGTACTAACCTGTCATTTTTTGCAATCATTTAAAGGAATGTCTTCACCTCTCGTTAGTGTCGAGCTGACATTTCTGTCTTTAAACTTTGCAAAATGGTCATAAGAAGGGGATAGAGAGTTCTTAGATCTGTGTCCCAGATGTGGTGGGAATAAAACAAGATAACCTATCTCTAGCCAAGTTGTACCTCAGTGATACAGCATCAGTGTTGGCAGTCGTATCAAGAAAATGGAGTTTTCCCTTGCCATGATTCCAGAAATAGGCATCCCTGTTTTCTAATGACCTCACTGGCCAACCTCCCCTCACAGGTCCCTGTGTGTTCTCGTGCATTACGTTACCACCATGTTTTTAAAACTGGGGGCAAAATCCCTTTTGTGGTCAGCTGCTGGGAGTGCTAGATACAGCACTAAACAAATGTTACAGTAACGTTAAACCTTCTTATGGACTTCTTAGATGTTATCTAAGAAAAGTATCATAAAATTATAGTATGTTGGCAATCATGTGATGTGTTGGCAACTACAAAACTAGCGAGGGCTGTTTTACTCATGAGATGATCCTGCAACTGAGAATGTGTACAACCCACATGTTTTCCTCCAGCTGCTGGAGTGGTGTGAAATGTGTAGTTGAGAAGCTTAAGATTCTTTTTGAGATTCACTGATGAAAAGTTGGAGCTGTACCCGAACCCCGCAATTGCTGTTGATTTTTGAAGTTTAAAACATGGTGATTGAGGCTCTCTGGATCTTAGAAGCACCAGAGTGCCAGGAAGATGCTTCATTAAGTAGGGAATCCAGCTTAAGCATGTTAGAAGGAAAGCTTCTGCTGGAGTACTGCAATGCTATGGGATGCCTCTTCTGTCTGAGCTAGTTTGAATCCCATATTATATTCCTGAAAATCGAAGGCACTGTTGCCGTGCATCATATTTCAGATTTGTCAACTGCCACTGATGGAAAAGAGAAAGTTCTTAAAGCTCTTCATTTGCTACTATTTGACTACAGCAACTGAAATTTAGCAATATGATGGAGATGATAGAAAGTAATAAAGGTGATAGTTCACCTGTTATGTATGGGGATGTCTGTAGTGACATAATACTTAACTGTTACCATCTGTTCTCTTCTGGCTATCTGCGTGCATTTCATGTTGCTCTTGGAATCATTTTTTTTTTGGAGTATTAAACAAAGATAGGCTTGTTTTTGGAGGTGACAGAATGGAGTGTCAAGAAAAATAGATTGTGTACTCTTTCCATCTTACTTGAAATAGAATTTGAAAAGAAATGGATGGCATCTTGACATTTGGCAGTTGACGTGTTTTTATACAAAATGCCAGATTGACTTGCTTGCTTCTCATTTTCCCTATGTAGATATGAAAATAATATCTTACTAAACTGCCTTTGATAACAGTATTTGTTTAAACAACCATGTTTGAGATTTGTTCCATGTTGATTGTTTCCAGGCTGCCAGTAATCTGGTCACTGTGTTGCCACTTATTACCACCAACACTGAGTTATCTATGCAAATACTGCGTTATGTTTCTTGAGCCTTATCAAGTCATACATGTTCAGTTTCAAAGCTCACACGTTTAATGTATTAATTTTAGACATGTTGGCAACAGCAGAAACATTTGTAGGTTTCTATACCTAAAATCCAAAATAGATGTTCTCAACTCCCAACTATGAGCTGAATTTGATTGACAGCAGTAATTTCTGGAATTCAGTGTGACAATATTTTCTGGTGCAAAGTGAAATTTCCTAGCTTCTGCTTTTCTCAGCATTTTTGTGTCTATATTTGTTTCGTCATGGATAAAGATAGCTTTTGTGACCAAGTAAATCTTTCAATTTGAGTATTTGTGGGCAGTTAATGAAGGAACATGTTTTAGGCAGTTAAGTATTTATGGGGCCATCAGCAACATGGATTGTTTCATTTCTTTATAGCCATTTTTCCCCCTGCTTCAGGGGAAAAAAAAAGTGTTTTATTGCAAAGTGCCAAGTTCAGGGAAAAAAATAACCTACTGAGACTGGGATCATTTGATGAACTAAGTTCTGAGATCAGTCTAAATACAAGTTTGTATCATATCAAACAGACGCAGTCTTCAGAGCTAAAATGTGCTTTGCTCTTCTCTCTTACTGCTGGTTGAAACTGATGTGTGTGCACAAGATTAGCTTTCAGTACAGAAGGGGATGTAAGTACCACTGGCAGGATTGATAATTTAGGTAGTGATATGAAATGTCAGTCAGCTGAGTTGGGTTCAGGCAGTAACTGTAGTCTTCAAGGATATAGACAGTCCTGACTTATTCAGAAAAACAAGCAAAAGCTTTTATTGTGAGATTTATTACAACACTAGCACCATGGTTAATAAATTTCTGTGAAAACTTAGGTAGTAATTAAGAAAACTGTGAAAAGTAATTCAGTCTTTTTTTCCTCAATTTCCCATTACATAAAATGCTCTTTAATTCATACTTGCTGTAAATCCAGTATAAATAACAGTTATAGATGCTAATGCTGTTTTTCAAGTCTCATAAAATGGTGGGTGAATGCTAGAAAAGCCTGTGTATAACTTAGTGGTTTGTCTTTTAGTAAATAGCTTGACTTTCTTGTAGTGGGATTGAAGTTGAATTCTGTGGACCCAACAATGAGCATCGACTTGAAATATTTGGGTGTGCAGCTTCCTCTTTCCTACTCAAATTACTCTTTGTGGAGCTATCCAGGAACCAATCCCAATTCTCCAGGTGGGTAGAATATGAATTTGATGAAATCCCAAGTATTACCTTTTTATTATCAATGATGAGAAGGAGAGAATGGCCATTTAGTTCAGCTTAATATCTTAAAGAGATTAAGTGATATTAAAAGGACAAAATACGAGAACTTCTTTGAATCATTATGTGGTTACTGGCCAAGGAGTCCTGAGTAATTGTGGCTGGATTGCCTTTAGCCTTCCTGTTTTGTGATGGCTGTGATACCTAGTTTATTTTATACCAACCTCTCAAATTGCTCAGGAAAAGCCTAAGCGAGCTAAATTTGTTTAATGTTGCTCACATGCAAAACAAAAAAAAGTTGTCTTTTACAGAGCTGAGTATTAGAATTTTCCAGAAGAGCTTGAGATGCCACTTGGGAGCTGCCCTGTAACTTCTTAATAATTATTTATTACAAAAGTGCTGACTGATTGTGCTTTTTTAAGCTTACTTGTATCCAAACAAGTGCATTTCTCATTATACTGTGACTGTGATTCTGATACTGTTGGTAGATACTGTTTTTAGTGATGAACTGGTTGGATGAAGTATAGCTTAGCTTATATGCTTATCTTTCTTCTACTTAACTTTTTCTTCCACTGTAGTATTCTGATTACTGTATCTTTCTTAATCTGTTGCTTTTGGAAGCTGATAGAGGCAGACATTGAATCTCAATTTTGTTTACACTGCAAGAGAGGCAGATTCAGTTCAGAAGACCTCTGTCAACTTGGTGTTAAATGCAGTTATTTCTAGCTTAGTAATACCTGAAATGCCCACACAGATCCTTGCTCATATTTTTATATTTTTTATATTCTATCTATTGAGAGCTATTCTAGCTCTCAAAGCTGATGGATAACTTGTTAGAGATGTCACTGTTTGCCCATTGTGGTTATTTACTGTCCCTGCCCCTAACTGATACTCATCTGAATTTAACAGAACACCAAATGTTAAATTAAGTTTCTACAGGTCTTATAAAAGTCATTGGCTCAATGCAGGGGAGAGAATCAAATTACTTCTCTTGCTGAGTGAGGCTGTAGAATCAGATCAAAACCTGCCTGTTCCATTTTAGCCTACTAATTACTTGATTGGCCCACTAGACTTTTGGAATCAGCTGCTTGCACCACTGTTAAGGAGACTAAAACTGAAAATACAGGAGAAGAAGACACTTTTTGTATGGGATAGCAGATGCATGACCATACAGCAGAACTCTACAGGAAGCTTGTATTTGTTAGTATTCTGTTTACTGAAAAAAAAAAAAGTAAAAATAAGAAGTAAAAATCAAGTTGCTCCAAACTTTTTGATTTTCTACTGTTTCATCTATCCCTGAAAAGGGAAAAGCAATAGACTCAAACTTGGTTCATAAATTGAGGCTAGCTTTCTTCTTTTCCAGATACTGGATTTCCTTTTGTTTCCAGGACAGGAAAAACAAATGATTTCACAAAAATCAAAGGCTGGCGAGGGAAGCTTCATGGTGCTTCTAGAAATGAAGGTAAAAAAAAAAGTAAACCAAGAGAAGTCAGTGTACATATTTCCAACATGTGGCCTTTTTCTTGACTGTCCATATGTCTTGCAGTTTGGTATTTGTGTGTGTCTTGATAAGAATTTTCTTTTTTATATATTGAAACTGTTATTGAACTGAATTTTTTAGTACTGGTTTCATAGTCAGAATGGAAGTTAATGAGGGAAGAGAGAAACGCACTCTGAGTAAGATAAAAATACATGTCTTCTGTTCTATACAGAAGGCTTGAGTGAAGATCAAAGCTGTAATAGTTTTGGTTTTGTTTGTCAGTTTTGAGTTTACATGGAAGTACGGTAATTCCAGAATTATGTTGCCTCAGGGACCCTAATGAACTAGAGTAATTTTCATTTATATTGATGTATTTTTAACTCCAGTTAAAGCAGGTATTCCTGACATATTTGATTACTTCACCATACCTCAAGGAGAAATGGATCATTGGCAATTTGCCAATTTTTTACTTTAGGTTAAATATTTATATTGTACTTTCTGTACCTTTATGGGATATTCCAGATATGTTGTGGTGTACCAGGTAGTTCAGGTGTTTAGGACAAGGAAAGTAAGAATAGAAACACAGGAGCCCTGCCTGTTGAAGGCTTGTTTTTGTGAGTGAATGCTGTGTGGCGTCTGGCTGAGATGGAGCTCATTTCCCCATAGCAGCCCTCACACTGCTGTGCTCTGCATTGGTAGCTGGAAAGGTGTTGATAACACACCAGTGTTTTGGCTACTGCTGAGCAGTGCTGGCACAGCACCAAGGCTGCCTTCCAACATTCCCCCCCTCAGCAGTAGGCTGGTGGGTGGGCATGATCTTGGGAGGGGACATAGAACAGCTGACTCAAACTGATCAAAGGGATATTCCATACTGTATATCTACTCAACAATAAAAGCTTAAGAGAAAGGAGAAAGAGTGGGGGCATTTGTTATTTACGATGTTTGTCTTCTGGAGTAACTCATGCTTGTACTTAAGCCCTGTTTCCCAGGAAGTGCCTGGACATCACCTGCTGATGGAAGGGAGAGAATAAATCTTGTGTTTTCCTTTGCTTCCACACATGGCTTTGCTTTATTAAATTGCTTTTATCTTGACCCATGAGGTTTTTTGCAGCTTACTTTCAGTCCCTCACTCTGCTGAGAAGGGGAATGATGGAGTGGCTTGGTGGGCACCTGGAGTCCAGCCAAGGTCAACCCACAACAAATACACATGTGAGATTTCCACAAAAACAGTTGTTCAGGCTGCTGGTTGTGTTTCAGAGTGGGTTATATTTGTTGTACCTACATTTTTTAAGAGATGTATTTACCTATTCTATAGTGTTTAATTATTATAACATTTGTCAGTGTGTTTTTCCAGGGGTTAAAGTACTCTTTATTTATTTAGGTGGCAGTTCGGAAGGTTCATTGAAGAATCGCTCAGCGTTCTGTAGTGACAAGCTGGATGAGTATCTGGAAAATGAAGGGAAATTGATGGAAACAAGTATGGGGTTCTCTTCTAACACTCCCACTTCTCCTGTGGTGTATCAGCTTCCCACTAAGAGCACTAGCTATGTGCGAACACTCGACAGTGTTTTAAAGAAGCAGTCCACTGTAATTCCATCAACATCTTTCACATTCAAACCTGTTCCTCCATCATCTACCTCTAGGAAGACAAAGACTCAAACCAGACAGACATCTACAAACAGTAGAGTAAAGTCATCTTACAAGCCTATTCTGCCTTCACCTTTTCCTGCAAAGCAGAAACAGAACTCATCAGTGTCAGGGGAAAAGGCTTCTAAGTCTGCTAGCAGTTTGAGTAACCAGGCAGATGGTTTTGTGCTGCCAGCTGTGGATGAAAATACATTTCCAAAACAGATTAGTTTGCGTCAAACACCACAACATCAACAAGCAGCTCGTCCACCAGGTTTGTCTAAGTCTCAGGTGAAGTTAATGGACTTGGAAGACTGTGCTCTCTGGGATGGGAAACCACGTACCTATATTACGGAAGAGCGAGCAGACATCTCTTTGGCAACCCTGCTTACAGCTCAGGTAGATCTGTAATTGTTTTTTTCTGTACTGTTGCTTTATCTAATCTGCCCATTTACTGATGTTGCATAGACATGCAGAAGATAAGACTAAAACTGCTAAGGAGCATGACAGAGCATGAAGTTACTTTGTGGTGTAGTCTTTGCAGTGAAAGTTGAGGAGTGCTGACTTAGCAGTATGTGAAAATACTAATTGTGATAACAGCATGGTCATACAAATGATGAATAATTTGAGTTCTCTAAAATTTTCACCATTAAAAATTCTGTTAATACAATTGTTGTTGAGTGACTGCATTTGCTTGCTCTTTGTCACTTTTATTTTTTCAGTTGAGCTAACTGCAAGACAATTATGGTCATGTAACTTGATTGTCACATGATAACTTCTTTTGCTTTTTCCCCATCTTACTTATTACCAAGACAGTTTCGCTATTTCAGATTGACTCTCAGAAGACTTCAAATGCAAACACTCCTCTGTTTTTTGGGGTTTTTTAGGTATAGATGACAAATTTTTGTATGTAAACAATTTAGTCGGAAAGGTTATTCTAAATGAACTTTGAATAGCATTTTGCATATGCTTGATTTAATTTTACTAAAATATTCTTCTTACTAAAATCGGAGGTTTATATTTCTTTAAAACTTTTTTTTAGGCATCTCTTAAAAGCAAACCTATCCACAAAATAATAAGACGACGAGCACCTCCTTGCAATAATGATTTCTGTCGACTGGGTTGTGTATGTGCCAGTCTAGCGCTGGAGAAACGTCAGCCTACCCACTGCCGCAGGCCAGACTGTATGTTTGGTTGTACTTGCTTGAAGAGAAGAGTGTTGCTGGTGAAGGGAGGATCAAAACATAAGAAAATGATGAAAAAGGCTGTACGTGGAAATCTTGTGCTGTACGGAACACAAGGACAACAGCAAGAGGATGAAGATGTGGAAGAAGAGGGTGATGGGGAAGAAGAAGAGTTGAAGCAGAAAGATAAGAAGAAGAGAAAAAGAGTGGAATACAGTGAGTATTGGTGGGCAATATATATGTGCTTTTATATAACTGACTAGCAGGAAATAACACCTTTTCTCTTTTTTTTTTTAATTCTTGCTTACCTGGTCAGCATTTTGGGCACTATGTAGTTGTTTATTGCAATCAAATAGCTGGAGTTTCTTTTTGGTAATTTAAACTCTTGCTCAAATCTCTGAATATATCTAAAGACTATGGATATGAGATAATTACTGCTATCACTGTTGGCAATATTCAGTGTGATAATGCTGTTATCTTTCCCTGTTACTAGGTGAGTATCTAGAGCTGTATTTTCAGTTGCCATATATAGCTACATAGTTCATTGGCTTCAGAGAAAATACAATGATTTATGGTAGTTTCAGACCTGGCCTAAGGTATGCTCAGGAAACCAAATTGGTAGAAATTGTCTATGAATTTACATTTTCATTTTCTTGCTCGTATTACCTTTAGCAATAACTAAAAGTGAGCACAGTGTTTTCTGGTGTTCTACCAGAATAAATTAATTCTTCCAAAGAGCTATAGTATACAAGTCTAGGATTTTTTTGGTGTTTTGTAATTTTTCAGTACACAGCATCAGTGAAGGTCACTAATTTTCAGTGCCGTTGTGTATCTGCTATCACAGTACAAGTGAGCAATGGTTGGCATAGCATCATTTGATTATCATTTGCTATTTCTTGTAGACAAATCCCTGTCACTTTTGGCTATAATTTGAGGCAAGAAAAGCAACCAGTAGTATGTCTGGCAGTATGAACTAGTGATTGCTGCATGGCTAGATCTCAAGAAAGTTCGTTTGTAAGTTATGTTTGGTTTTATTCTTTTTTTCAGCTATCTGTGACTCGGAGCCAGAACAACCTGTTAGGAATTGTCCATTGTGGGTGAAGGTAGAAGGTGAAATAGATCCAGAGCCCATTTACGTCCCAACACCATCTGTTATTGAACCAGTTAAATCTACGATACTGCCCAACCCAGAAGTCTTGCTTTCTAGTAAGAACAGATCTTCCAGTGGAATAAAACCAGGCAGAGTGTATACTCCTAAACCCAATCCAGTGGTAAGAGAGGAAGAGATGCATGTTTTTCTTTGTATTGAAAATTAAAACAAAATACTGCCAAAAGCTTCTGTGCTAGGCAATTTTAGAGAAATTTGAGGTGAAAGCCTGATTGACTGCCCATAAGTATGTTGATAAGCAAGAATTAATTGATTGTATATAAATCTTTAACTATGTCCAATTCTGTTGAGAATTTACTGTAGCAATATGCAGATGGTGAAAGGTGATTATGATTCACTAACAGCCTCATTTAAAAATGCAGTAATATGTGGTAGTTTTGTCAAAATGACTGCTAGTCCTGTAATGTGTATATAAGTTATTAGCTATGTAATGTAGCCTATCTAAGTAATTAATTACTTGCAAAAAAAGTTGGGATACAGACACATAGTGTTCAGTGAAGTTCTGAGTATTTTTTCTGTTCTTGTGGTTTCACTGCCGATGTTGGAAGAATCTGTCTTTGCCTCTCCCCTCACCTTAGTATCTAACAAAAGCAACAACGGCAGTAGAGTTTAGTTATATCTGAAGGACAAAGATACCAGAGTTGCTGTATAATGTATACCAGATAATGTTACAAATACATGACATGATTTCTTTCCCCACTTAGAAGAATATCTGAATGGGTTTGAGTTTTTTGGGTTGTTGGTGGTAGACTGGACTATGTGATACTAAGAGGGCAGATTTAGGTTTAAATGCTAGACTTTTCTAGCAAAGCTGTTTTTTGGATCTCATGTGCATCTAGAATGGAGAGGTGTGGGGTTGTTTGTTTTGGGTTTTTTTAGATTCGAGAGGAGGACAAGGATCCTGTCTACGTGTACTTTGAAAGTTTGATGACTTGTGCAAGGGTGCGAGTATATGAATACAAAAGAGAGGAGAAAAAGCAGCAAAAACACAAAAGTGATTCACAGAGTTGTAGTGTAAAGGTAAGAAGTCACACTGTAACTAGCATGTATCATAAAACAGGCAAAAATATTGAAAATCTTGAAGTAATTATATCCCCAGAAACTCCTTCATGACACAAGGGCTGGACTTGCATTTGGTGGTGGTAGGACTGTGGAGTCTGGAGCCTAAATCATGTACTAGTGGTGGTAAACTTACCCTGTTAGTGTGACATACACTGTCTTATCTGAGGAGATTCCTGGCTGCCAAGTGCACTGTCATGTAAGGCTTAAATGTTCGTTGTTAAAAGAGCTGTTCTAAGACGAGAATTATAATGTTATCAAACACAGCATATGTTTTATGATTTGGGGTGAATTAGTTGATTTTGTGATGTGACTTTTAGTGTGAAAGTGAGATATCTAAGATGAATATTTTTCTTGCGTTTCCTTCCTCCAGCAGGAGCATGAACCAGAGCTTCAGTCTCCTGAGAAAGCAACCTGTGAGGTAGACAAAGACGCTAATAAACCAAGAGGTAAGAGCTGAGTCTTGAGTGTGATTCAACCTCTTTGTAAGTTACATGTTTTTGTGGGATTTTTAAGAAAAGTTGCAGCTATTGATAAAAAAGTCCATTTGCTGGGGGAGTTATTACACTTGTCAATAAAAATCTAATTATGTGCTTACAGTTTCCTGTTTTCTTAAGCAACTGTGTATGTGTGGATCACATGGAGATATGAGCTTTAAAATGAGACATATACTGGAGGCATTGTGTCATCCACTAATGAAATATAGCTACCTTTTTGAGCTGATTTTTTTTCACTGTTTAATGTATACAACAGCACACTCTACATTTAAGCATGGGAATGGAAAAATAATACAACTAGTTGAAATTGCTGGTGCATTGGTAGGTGAAATTCAAAATGGCCAGGACACAGGGCTCAACATCCTCACAGTTTTGCAACAAGGGACGTTTTATCTCTAATGACAACAAAAGGTCGTGCTTGTGTTTACACACCTTCTGCAAAAGACAGTTCTGCTAGCATCCTGTTTGCCCCTCGTGCTATTATAGGACAGTGGTTCTGACTCCAAGAGAAAAGTGCCATCTCTTGAATAACCAGTGATGCCCTCTACTGTATGTTGGTGGTGTTTGTATTGAAACAATCCAGCTTTGTTTAGCTTGTGATGCAATGGGATACAACCTGACGTGGTATGGCTGCAGGGAATGAACCATGAGAAATAGTTACATTAGTTTTGCTGTGAGTTTTTGCTTGCTTGTGGAGCTCTGCAAGGGGAGGTGATGCTTTGAACAGTTCTTTTACTTGTTGCCCTGCAGATGAGCTGAGGCAAGGGTGGAGGTGTGGGCAGAATGAAACTGTTTGACTATCCAGGTGATTAAAATATCATAGTATTGCAGAAACCTATTTCAATTCTTTCTCAGAGAAAAGCTGGTGTTCTTCCCGTAGTGAGGGGGACTCTTTCTCCACCTCCTATGTTCATCACACCACTCAAGGTGAACCAACCAAACTTATTGAGATTATCTCTGACTGCAACTTGGAGGAAGATCACAATAAGATCTTGACCATCTTATCACAGCATATCAACAGTAACGTGCCACAGTGCCTCAAAGTGGGTAGCTTCTTTATTGAATTGGCTTCGGAACACAAGGCCCAGGATGAGAACCACCCTCCTGTCTGCTCCTCCAGAGTGAAAATTTCAGTGCCGTCCTACCAGGACAAGGATGAGAAGCCTGAGATACCTGTCTTGGAGACTCCTGATAGCGCAGTGTCATCATGCAATAACTCAGAAAATGTAAAGGTCATGCGGGCAGACCCAATGGACAAACTACGGGAGAAGTTGCATTGGGGCAAAGGCTTGCCTTTTTATGCAGGGGTTTCTCCTGCAGGAAAACTGGTTGTCTACAAATGCAAAGCTAATATGAGCCCCTCAGGCTTGATTCAGGTGGGTCCCTCTGCCTTTACTGTGGACATTAGATGCAGTTTCATCCAGTATCCCAGAACTCTGTAAAGGGGAGAACACTCTTTTATTTATCTGCCTGGTCTTTTGCCTCTCCAGACAAGAATTCTTAGTATCTGGTGGCATTCTTCCCTCTCCATAAGCTTGTCCCTTAAGAAATCTGATTGGAATTCTGATGGTTTAGCTTGTCTTTTTGGCCGTTTGGGTCTTGCTGACCCAAGTACGGAATCTTTCTCAAGATTTTTTTGGTGCTTTGAAAACCCCCTGAAGATGCATTTGACAGATAATACTTTTAAATGAATGACTGTTAGAGTCCACAAGAAGAGCATTTTCTGAGGAAGTATACACTGGGACAAAACTTGAAAATGAAAATGTAAACATTAAATCGCTTTTTGCTACAACTTACTGTTAATCTTCACTAATAGCCTGCATCCTCTTTGTAGAATGTATGTTTGTCATCAAGAGAATTCATAATCCTAAATTCGAAGTGGATCTTTCCCTGCCGTTCTGTGTTGCTGACTTGGTGTTAAAAATTGGTGGTAGGAACTGTAGGGCTAGGTTGAAGATCTTTTTCTTCATAGGTATTTATGGTTGTAGTAAAATCACTTTCAGGGAAGGCATATGAATTAGAAAATGAGAGTAAAACATTTTCATGACGCTTTGCAGATACGGCACTCTCAGAAAGAAAAGCGAGCAGAGAGAGAAAATTGAGGAGGAGATTTCTTATCTTTTATAAAAGTTGATCAACAGAAAGAGTCTAGACCTTATTTAGTAGTGTGTTCAATATATTTGGCTTTTAGAAGGTATTATCGAAGAACCTGGAAGTAAAATGCAACACTACCAAAACTTCCTGTTGTCCAGTACACATAAAACCTGACATTCAGAAAGATGTTCTGCTTTTCTCCCGTGCAGTCAGCTACCACTACAACTTTGAAGTTGGTCAACTCATCATACTTAAATTACAGTATCAAATAACAGTACGGATAAGAAAAAAGCTGATAAAGCTTTTACAAGCTCTTCAGAGTTTTGTCTCAATGTATATATCATCAGTATTCTTCTTTTGTGATGGTAGGACTTAATTAGGTTTGAGAATTTTATCCAAAATTGTCCTTGAATTTGGGAACCCATTTTTAGTCAGGACTATATCATAAGTAAGGGACAGGAAAAACAGATGCTACCTTCGCTCTTATCTAATTTCAGTGATTTCACATGTTCCTTGGACTCTGTGGGTTTATGCGAGAGTCTGAGCAGCATTTAAAATCTGTAAATCTGTATTACAAAGATATAACAAGAGTTGTTTGAAGTTTTCCCGGACAATAAGGAAATGAGGAATTCCCATTCTGAATTGCAGTGGTTTTTTGAAAAGACATTTAGAAGTCCCATGGAGTGAAACGCCTCTCCAGAAGTGGTGAATTAGCGTTCTTTTCACAAAATTTCCCTTTTCCACTTTTTTCAGGTTAATGATAAAAGGTATCCTCAGGCCAAACTGCTTTTGGGACAGATGGGGGCATTGCATCCTGCCAATCGGCTAGCAGCTTATATCACAGGCAGGCTGCAGCCCACAGTACTTCATATCGCAGCCCTCAGTACTGTGATCTCCAAGGTAGCATCCAGTGCTAAAACACCTGCTTCTGGGACACCATCAGTCCAGGGCCCCACAACATCAACTCCTAAAACTACATCTTCCACCAGCACTACTTCAACCCCCACTGTGACGACTCTGAAAACCCATGTCCCAGCACAGAGACAGATAGGTAGGTTGGAACTTATTACTGTTTTAAATTGCGTGAAGCTGAAGTACCGAGTGTACAGCATTAATGTTGATTTCTATGCAACAGTGCATGCTGCCTGTGGCTGCATTGCCTACCTAAACTGCCTCTGCAATAAATAACCTCTTTAAAGCAGAAAGTTTGATTTTTGACTTCAGAGTAAGATTACAGATGTTGACTATTAGTTGTTTTATTATTGCTACTAGAGCATATTTTCAAGAGACAAAAAAGAGTGGATGGAGACATGCTAAATGTTAACTTGGATTTTTGTTTGGGGAGTTTTGTTACTATCATTTTTATTTGTGTTTCATCAAACACACACAATACTTTAAAATAAGTAAAGTATCGCTCTAATATGTGGTTCTTCGCTGTTAGATTTTCTGCTGATGTTGCATTCATAATTCTCGTGAGCACCAAAGATATGTGAAGCAGCAGTGAAAGACAAGATGGTCCAAATCTGGATTAGCGAAACAAGTGTGCAGCCAATAACCACGCCAGCCTCTAATCTCATTGGATTTCACAAGCTAAACAGGGTTGGATTTAGTCAGCACCTTGAGTTTGGGAGGAAAAAAAAAAAGAGCATTGGAAGATGCATGATGTGCTTGTATCTGAGCTGATACTGAAATGGTTACCCCAGGATTGCAAGAGAGGAAGTTGCCCAACTTTCTCAAAAAAATTTAGTGCCTGTCTACATATTCCCACACTTTAAATGAAGATCTGAAGAAGGTTTGCAAGAGAAAAGGATGTTACCTGTGTCCTGGCAAAACTGCAATTTCTAATTGATTATTTTGTTTCTTTCTGCCTAAATTTTCATTGCATCAATGGTTGTGTTGTTTTTCTTGTCCTATAATAAAACTTGTTGTTTTCTGTATTTATGCAATATGAAAGAGCTGACTACATTTCATTGATGGGTGAAGTCATTGCTGCATATATGATTTAAGTGTTTTGGCATAGTCAGGGTTAAAAATGCTATATGCATAAATAACTACAATATTTAAGTTGGGCTTGCTGCATAATCTATGTGCTGTTGTAGTCATCTGTAGACATCTAGTGATGTAGATGCAGTGGTCTGCTCCCTTGGAGAGCAAGGGATGAGATAAAGGATCTTCCCACCATTGATTACTTTCCACTAGTTAGATGTATTCCATCAAGTCCTCAGTTGCATGAATGTCACTGCAATTAGAAGGGAACATGGCAAACTCTATCACCCTCCTGTGCCCTTCCCCCATGCCTGTGTAAGATGAATACAGTAAAAGGGGGATGAAAATCAAGAAGCAGTAAAGAGGAAGATCACACAAGCTGTTACAGGAAGAATTTGAGGTTTAGAAAACATTTCAAGGTCATTATTTCACTTAGGTGTTTGTTTTCCTTTACTGTAGTTAGAATTGTCCATAGTTTCACAATGAAGAACAACCCTTCAAGACCTGATTCTTTTGCATGTCCAGGAAGAAATGCAGTAAAAAGCTGCAGAAGTGGAATAAGGCAGACGTATTTCCAACATGTAAGGCATATTCAGGACTGCCATAATGGTTTCAGTTTAATTACAAGGTACAAAGAAAATGGAGGCTCAAATTCATGCCAAAATTACAATTGTAGCACCTCGTGAAAGTCAAAGAGGAACTCTATTAAAATTTTGACCTGCAAGTTTTTATTTGCAGCTCCCCGACCCTCCCCTGGTGGTGTGTTTGCCCAGTTTGTGATAAACAAAGCTGGAACTCTACAGCAGAAGATTCCTGGAGCGAGCACACGCCAGCCTGCGTCAAGGCCACAGTTGCTCAGTATCAAGCCTACACCGATCACGGTTGTTGCTCCTGTTGTTCCTTCAACACCATCTCCAGCTCAATGCATAGTCTCTCCTGGGGTCACTACAGCCACCACCACTTCTCCAGTTACTGTGGAAAGTACCAGTGTAGCAGCATCTACTGTGACCACTCCTAGCCAGACAAAAGCTAGTGAACCTGCCTGCTCTCCTGCAATTACAGTCACAGCTGCTCCTGCAACACCTGGAATCAACACCTGTACTACTCCCTCATCCACCACTTCTACTGCTACTGTAAACATAACAAAAACAACAGGGATTGTTGCAGCAGTAGCAACTACGTCATTCCCTAAGACTGTAGTGACACCACCAACTATTACTTGTCCTGTTGTCACAACATCCACTTCTACAGTTGTACTAACAACAGCTGCAGCAGCTACACTAACTTCCTCTGCTGTCTCTGTTCCAATGATACTGTCAGGAGTTAATTCAAGTCCTCCACAGAATCCAAAAAGAGGTAATGCCTAGGTGCTTTGGGTTATTACTGCAAACACTTCGTTTTTTAGTTCTGCCTGTTTCATAGCTATAATACAGTCTGCAACTGGACTAAACTTAAATATGGATTCACTTGTCTCGCCCCTCTTTCCAAAATAGGATAAGAAATATAATCTCTTATATTGTTTTTTTTGTATTCCAGCCTGAGCTGGTAGAGAAGGGAAAAAAATGTAAGTATCTGATCAGTGACTGGTATGAAGTGAGCTGAAAGCCTCACATTCATTGCTTGGCCCATAGAAATGTATAGGACAGTTATGACTGCTAGAAATTCATGGTTGGCATTGAGTCCAAGACGTAGGTATGGAATTACTCTCCTATGTCATGACTGAGAAATGTTAGTGGAACTACATGGGAAAAAAAAAACCTGGTCTGACCTGGTTGGTTCTATGCATTCTGTGAATAAAAAGGAAAAAAAAAAATGCTTTCAAACAAATTTAAAAGAGATCCAGTTGTTTCTAAAATATTAGTGCATGTATTTATTAAGAGTAATGCTGATTTGTGGGCTGCTCTCTTGAACTGATTTTTGTACAACTTTTTAACTGTTTCAGAAGATGCTACTCCACAAGCTGCAAGTAAGACTCCCCCAAAGATAGCTCCTGGAACAGACAAACGTGTCGGACCTCGATTGTTGCTGATCCCAGTGCATCAGACACCTTCTGCTTTGCGACCGCTAAACAACACACAGCTTGCACAGAGGCAGAGAATGGTCCTTCAGCCTCTCAGGAGCCCTGGTGCTGTAAACCTGTTCAGACACCCTAATGGGCAGATCATTCAGCTTGTTCCCCTGCAGCAGGTTCGAACTGCAGGTGCCCAGCCCAGCGTGCAGCCAGTGATGCTCCGCAATCCAGGTACAAAGTCCAGTGTTTCTTTCTTGACTGACTGGTGTGTTACTCAAAAATGTAGTAAATGACTCTGTGATGCTCCTTTCCCCTGCTGGAAGTAATTCAATAGAGTTTAATTTGGTTCTGCCTGAGTAGTTGAAGAACGTAGTGTAATTATTCAGATGCAATACAACTTAAATACCATGTGTCTAAAATATAGGAAGTGCAGTTAATAGCTAAGTCACCAACATTTAGGAGTTGTGTGCAGCAAGTAAAAGGGTCTGTGTGTGTGTGTGGCAATGGAGTCATGTCCATTGTACTGTCACAACTTAAAAGAAACTCTGTTGATCTGATGATTCAAAAATAATTCTTGTTGGAGATTCTCTTAAAAAGAATGAGCTGTTACCCATGTTTCACTGAATGTGCTGCTTTGCTTTTGTTAGGTTTCCAGGTTTGTTAGTGTGTTTACAGAAGATACTCAGATTAAATGTTAAACTACAGTACAAAATTGCCAGGGTTTTTTCCTCCTTAAGAGTGTGAGAAAAAAAGTAAGTGTGATTTTCAGCTGTTTCTCTGGTACACAGTTGAAGGCAGGGTTGGAGGAGTTAGAAATTGCAGGTATCTGAAAGAAAATAGGTAGAATGCCCATTGGGCATGCTGTTGTACGTATTTGTAAGTTATAAACAAAATGTACTTTAAATGCATGTTTACTTTACTGTAGGACTTTTTCTTCTGTTCTACCTTTATTAAAAAGCATCTTGAGGAGAGGGAGATAAAGTGGTGTGGAAGGGAGAAGTGAGAGCAAGCACAGCAGATAAAACTGTGGGGAGAAGAGAAAATAATGCCGTGCCTTAGTTGAGGTTTGAGCATGAGATGTAGCAAAGAATCAGTCAACAAGTTGATTTAATTCCTTTCTGTTTTGGGGCTTTTGCTGAAACTACTTGCCCATGGTAGTACGTTTTATGGAGTATTGAAATGCTGCAGAAGAGTTCATTGAGGTGAAAAAGATTGTGGTTTAATTGTGTAATTTTGACACAATTTTTTCCGTGTGGAAGTCTTTTTCTTGAGGGTGGGGGCGAAGATTTTAATTTAAATACTTTTTTTTTTAACAAAATCCCAATTTCCCTGTTTTGCAATAAATGGGAAAGTAAAATGCAGAGGACTTTCAATGCAGTGCCTTTTCTGATTAAAAAGCTTAATGATAAAACTTACCAGCAAGACTGTTAGTTTTAGAGTGGCCACCTCATGTGTTTTATTGGGGTGCTCCTTAAAAAAATTGAAGTTTATATGTCTCTGCAGGACCAGCTCTTTCACTGAGAACTTGTCCTGATTACACCGTGATCCTTGAGAGTGCTGTCTGCTTCTAGTACAGCATCAAATACTAAAACTGAAAGAAAAAAGTTCATTTGAGAAAGTATGAGTTGATGTTTTGTTTCCCTTACAGGATCTGTGGTAGGAATCCGGTTGCCTGCACCTTCTAAGCCTCCTGAGTCACCTGTGTCTCCCGCTTCCTCTGTGTCTTCCACTTCTCATGCCACAAATTCAGCTGTACAAACTGCAGTACCCAAGTTATCCCCTCCATCTAACCCAGCCACTCAGACATCTTCTCTTCTTCCTTCGGTAACAAGTTTTGTGTCGCAGTCAGGCACTCTGACTCTGAGGATCTCTTCCTCTGCTGTTAGCAACATCACAAATCAAACAGCCTCTGAGTCTAATGTAACCTGCAGCGCGGGTGGTCTGCCGGCTACCACCACTAATTTCATACCTTTACAGTCTGGTAGTTTTGCTTTACTTCAACTCCCAGGACAGAAGACTGTGCCAAACTCCGTTCTTCACCATTTTGCGTCTCTTCAGATGAAGAAGGAATACAGGAAAATATGCAAGAAGGAGGACTCAGGTGCTGCTCAGCAGAAGGAGAATGGGAAGGCTCCATGCTCAGATGACATTGAAGTTACAGAGTCTGAGGTCACAGTTTCAGATGGGAAACAAGAAGAAAATGAGTTGTCGATTAACCAGTTAAATACTGCTGAAGAGTCAGCATCTGGCACAATCACACCTAGTGGTGATAGAAATTCCACTGCATTAGAGATGGCAGAGAACTCAAAGGTGCTAGAGAGTTCTTGTGGTGATAGCTTTTCTTCTCAGCATGATGTTTCTGCAGATGTTGTATCATCTGACCATTCGTACATCAGTGAGAAGCCAAATGATGAAGAAGAAAAAGGGCCTTCTGAGGAGAAAGAGGATTCTATCAGTTCTGAAACTGCAGTGGAGGCTGTTTCAGCTAATTCTGAAACTGTTTGTGGGTCATCAGATCAGATTTCAGTTGCTCCTCTGGATAATGCACATCCACAGAGTCTTGGAAATTGGGAGACCACCCTGTTAAAGAACCATGGGAATGAACAAGTAAATGCTGAACAGGAAGAGAAACCAGTAAAAGAGCAGGAAGAAGATGCACAGACACAGGTGAAGGAGGACAAGAAAGCAAGTTCTGGGCAGTCACAGAGTCAATCAGAGCAAGATACACAGCTGGAGAACGACGACAAACAAAGAGGGACTGAACTGCCCCAGAACAAACAAGAATGTCGGGATGAAGCTGCACAGCCAGGTATGGAAAGGAAGGAGTACGAGGGCTCTGCAAAAGCAGAAAGCATAGGAGAGAAAATAGGAAGTAAATCTGAAATCAGTTCTGCAAAAGAGCAAGATAACGCTTCAGGAGGAGAACATACAGTCAATACTGAGGAAGGCAAAGAAAACCTAGCTAGGCAGGAATGCAGTAACAACAAAGAACAAAATGCTTTTGATTCTCCAGAAGAAATAAAACCAGGTCATGATATTGTAACACATGTCAACAGTTCTTGGAGCAAAATATCTAGCATTGTACCCCCTTTAGAAAATAGAAACGAGGTGGGTAACAGAGCTGATACATCAGAGGAAAGTGACTTCATGACACCACCAGAACAGACGGCACACAGAAAGTGTTACATGCCCACTATTGATATAACTGCTGATGATATGGAAGAGGATGAAGAGGAAGATGAGGAGGAAGAAGAAGAGGATGAAAAAACTGATGATTCTGCTGATGAGATGCTGGATGGTGCTTCTGACTTCCCAAGTGAAGAGGAAATAGATGTTGAAAAAGTGGTAAGCATTTAACTATTTATGAAGGGATTTTTTTTAAATTGACCAACTAACATGTCATAACCCATGGATTTGAAAGGGTATGATGTTTGTGTTTTGGACTTCAGTTTCTTTAGAAAGTCTAAATCGGGGTTCCAAGTGGGAATGTCTTTTATTTCTTCTTAGTTGCATGCTTTTTCATAGGTGGCAGTGTAGTGGCCTTTTAGAAATTGTCCATTTTTCAGATAACAGGAGTTATATTGAATAATCTGTAATAGAACTGTTGCAGGTTGTCTTCCTCCAGTATTTACTCAAGTAACTTGGTTCCTTGTAATATGACTTATGATCCAAAAATGTAGCAGGTAGTCTAGTATTTCTGTTATTTTAACCTGCTTCCTTCTACTTAGTTTTTGTAGCCTTAGTTAACATTTATTTCTGGAAGGAATGTTTGAATCCCTCCTTAAATTCTTTTTGAAATTTAGTAATACATTTAAATAGTTTATGAAAGCTGTCATTCCCTATGTGATAGAAAACAAATTACTCCAAAAGTCAGAGAATAAGGGTAAAGCTTTGTGGTTAGTGTAGTTAGGATACATTTACGTTTTAATGCTCATAGAATTTCCATCAGATTTAACCAAAAAAATTAAAATAAAGCAATCCAATGGTAACTCCTTAATACGTTTTTTTATATATCACTGTGTGATTTAAAACAGTGCATTGTTACTTAAAATTTATAAAGTTGTGGTTTTGTAAGTCAGTCAAATGGACATAAGAAATGAGATAGCCTTTTTTGGGGATGAGATACAAATGGAGAGAGAAAGGTTAAACTGTAAGAGAATTGAAGAACAGAAAAAGAGGACAGATTATGTTAGTTTCTTTAGGAATTTGAAAGTATAGAATTCTTTTAGCCCTTTTGTGTTAATGTAGTCCTCTTGCAGTTGAAAATCTAATTAGAGTTCTTTGTCTTCTAACCACACAGCTGGTACAAACAGGTCCAGAAGATTTCCTAAAACACCTGGGCAATAACTTGGTACGGGTACTACGAGAGCCAGCTGGGAAAGGTGCCCTCCTCCCTTGATCTGTTACTCTTGAGTGAAATGGCAATTGGTGGCCATCTTGGCCACAGGAACCATGAAACAATCAAGTTTAAAATCTTTCATGACAGGAGGAAAAGTGCCAGCAAAACTTCAACCCTGGATATGAGGAGAGCAGACTTCAGGCTGCTCAGGCAACAAGTTAGTAAGGTCCCCAAGGAAAATGCTGTTGAAGGTGCTGGGATTCATCAGTGCTGGTCACTTTTTAAGTACCACCTCCTAAGAGCACAGGATCAGGCAATTCCAAAATCTGAAGTCAGGGAGGCAATGCAGAAGTTCAGCTTGGTTAAGCAGGGATCTTCTGGAGCTAAGGTGAAAAAAGAAAGTGTGTGGCTAGGGGAGGCAAGGTCAGGTGACATGGGAAGACTACAATGGTGTTGCTCACCACTGCAGGGAGAAAATCTTTGCAGCCAAAGATCAATTGGAGTGGAAGCTGGGCAGCACCATGGGGCACAATAAAATGAGTTTTTAAAATATGTTAATGGCAGAAGGCAGATCATAAATAACATTGGCCTGTTACAGGATGAGGATGGTCACCTCACAAACAGGGATATAGACAAGGTAGAGGTGTTTGATGTTTTCTTTGCCTCTGTCTACAACACTGATGATGAGCCCTAGAACCCTGAGCTGGGGGACCATGGCTGCAAGAATGTTATACTCCCTGCCAACCTTGAACTTGTGCAGGATTTGCTTCTCTAGCTGGATCCCTATAAGTCTATGGGGTCTGATGGGATTCATTTGAGGGTACTCAGAGAGCTGGCTGATGTCATCACAAGACCTCTTTCAATGATTTTTTGAATGGTCTTGGGAATATAGAGAGGTCCCGGTCAACTGGAAGCTGGTAAACGTTGTCTCAGTTTTTAAGAAGGGCAGGAGGGGTGACCCTGGTTACTACAGACCTGTCAGTCTCACTTCAGTGACTGGTAAAGTTATGGAGAAGATTATTTTGGGAATTATTGAAAAACACATAAAAGGCAACACTGTCATTGGTCACAGCCAGCATGGCTTCATGAGAGGAAAGTCCTGCTTATCAAACCTGATTTCCTTCTACGACAAGGTAACCCACCTAGTTGCTCCAGGAAAGCCAGTTGATATAATCTATGTGGATTTCAGTAAAGCTTTCAATACTGTTCTCACAAGATCCTTCTGGACAAAATGTCTATCCCCCAGCTAAATAAACACATCATGTGGTGGGTGAGCAATTGGCTCACAGGTCGAGTACAGAGGGTAATAGTGAATGGGGTAACCCCACCCTATCACTAGTGGGGTTCCACAGGGCTCCATCTTGGGCTCTGTGCTCTTCAACATCTTCATAAATGACTTGGATGCAGGACTTGAAGGCATAGTAAGTTTGCCAATGACGTTACATTGGGAGTAGCTGTTGACTCCCTCAAAGGTAGAGGGGCCCTGCAGAGAGACCTCGACAAATGAGAGGGCTGGGCAATCACCAACCATGTGAAGTTCAACAAAGGGAAAGTGCCAGATTCTGCACCCGGATTGGGGCAACCCTGGATGTATAAACAGACTGGGGAATGAGATGCTGGAAAGCAGTGCCCCAGAAAGGGACCTGAGGGTCCTGGTCAATGGCAAGTTGAATATGAGTCAGCAGTGCCCTGGCAGCCAGGAGGGCCATCTGTGTCCAGGGGGGCATCAGGCAAAGCATCACCAGCCAGTCGAGGGAGTCACAAAATCCAGGAGTTGGATTTTGATGATCCTTGTGGGTCTGTTCTAACTCAGGATATTCTGTTATTCTATGATAGCCATATCCGAGTAACTCAATTTAAGTCAGCAACGGGCTTTTAGAGAATGTGTTTAACTTCCAGAAAAAATGACTAATGAGTTCATATTCCATCTTGCTATTCTCAGACAAGATGATAGCATCTCAGCTGCATGAAGGTGAGCAAACTGAAAGCAGATGTTATTTTTGGAAGTTCTTTCAAGCTGAAAACTGAATTGTTGCTGTCTTGTCTTCACTTGGGTGGTGACAGTTTGATAAGTCCTGTATCCTTCAATAACTTGAGCAGAGTTATCATCAAGCTTTGAGAACCATGGTTAATTCTTGCCTGATGTCAGATAAGCTTTACAGATGTGATAGTCTTCAGAGTTTGTTTGTAAACCGACAATAATATTTAGGTCACAAAGTAGTCTGTTATCAAGGTTGATGTTTTAAAACTGTATTTTCTCTTGTCCTGCAAAAGGATGATGAAACAAAAAAGTAATTATTTGAGATTGTAAGAAATGTTTGTTTTGGAAGAAAATTACTGTGCAGGTTTTGACTAATAAGGTTTGGGAAACCATCTAAGGGTATGTCTTCACCACAAGCTCACACAAACACAAGTAAGCTAGCCTTGATTGTAGAGCAATAAAGCTGAGTAATGAGATCTCAGAGGACTGTAAAAACTGTCTGGAATTTCGGTTTGTTAGTCTGTACTACCTGCAAGTTTAATTAGCATGTCAATGCCTAATGGAGAATTCAGTTTTGAATCTAAATGTGTGTTATTTTTCAGTGGTATGTACTCTTAGTGTAGTGCTTACAAGACAGGCGGAGCTACTATTGTTTGTCAGACTGGGTGAAGTCAGATCATGTAAACAGGCTAGTATAGGATGTTTATCCATTTCAATAAGCTAGTGGAAACATGAAAGCAAAGAGTACATGCATGTCCACTAATAGTTTTGTTTAGTGGAAAGACTTATGACAGCTCTTTTTCTACCAGTTTGGAATGTGGACTGGTTTTAGTTGCTCGGGAAATGGCCATTTAAAACCTCAGAAAACTGTGAGAAATTGTCAGAGTCAGTATGATTGCTACTTTCCTGCAGTAGCTATTACTTTCTCTTTTAGTACATTTTTCCACACTGGTTCTCATTGTAAAGACTTAATTGTTCTTAATTTTGCATATCAATGCCCTTCATATTACCTTCTTACCTTGTGCTGACTTTGAGTTTTTGACTTAAGAGACTCTTGCAGTCTCCTCCTCTATTTAACAGCAAGAGAGACACTTCCTGAGATGGTATATTTGCCCTTTTGCATCTCCTACCCTGAACTGCATCAAGAGAGGCTTAGGAGGGTTAATCAGTGTGGGTTTGATAATATGAATAAAACCTTCTGAGAGATCAGTATCAGGACCTGTTGTTGGGAGATCACCTGGGAGATGATGTTAAACTCTTGATCTCCATGGCATGATGATTACACACAAAGTTCCTGTTGAGAAGGACTGCTTGGCCTGGGCTAAGTTACAGGCTGTGTCTCCTAATTGTTCACACGCATTCTTGTTGGCCTAAGCCAGAACCACACCAGGGGTTGTTCTGGTATTTTAATGCTACAAATAAGAGTCCCACAGTTTAGTGTACTAGTCTAAACACAGCTTTTATGTCTGGCAAGTTACTGTATTTTAAGTGTTATTTAATAGTGGTTTTCAGTCATTCTTGTTCTGAAGTGAATATTGAAATAATAAGGAACTATTATGAATTATTATAAAATAGTGGTTTAATAAAAAGTGAAAGTGATATATTGTGGGGACAATTTAAGTTCTAACAATCTCTTGCATGTTCTCAGCTTTTGGTCATGAAATTACGCATTTGCTTGGGTAACGTCTAATGACATCTGTTGTCATCTAACCTCCTTTCTCAGCGCTGTCACTGAGGATCCTCTACCAACAGGCAATTTGCTCATTAGAAACCAGCAATAGGGCTTTAGGCTACCAGGAACAGACAGAGAAGAATCAGAGGAGAGAGCTTAGAAACACGCAATGGAAAGCAGGGAGGGAAAAGAGCTGTCATTTCCATACTAACTTTAGAACTTCTTTTGTAGGGTGGGATTGCTCATCTGGTGTCTTCATTCCTTGGGGTGTTTTGCCCTTAGAAGCTCAAAGGCATTTAGAAGTTATGTAACTGCAGGAAGTAGTTTGGAAAGACTGATGCTAGAAAGGTAGGGCTTCCACAAGCATCTTCAAAAATTATGCTAGGCTATGGACAGGGTTCAGCCTAAGACAGGTTGACAGTACTTACATAGGAATAGCTGTTCTTAATGTCAGAACTTAAGTGGACTTCTGCCTATCTTCATGATTCTGATACTTTTCCTGTTAGGATTTCAGAGGTAGAGAGCAAAGATTTACCAACCCAGAAGCATTTTGCCCTTTGGGGTTAGATGTAAGAATGAAAAAACTTATTGTTTTGCATATATTCACATTTAGAATGCATAAACTTAAAATAGGTGAAGTTCTTGGTGGTCAGCAGTGTTTAATTCTTTTTTTTGCCCATCTTTCATGAAAAAGTTTGCCACATCTTGGGTTTTGAATACCATTTTTCTAATACGATAGCATGTAGAAAGTTCCAGTTCTAGAAGAGCTCTAACTGGATAATTGCTATCATCCCTTTGATTAGCCCAGTGTAACTTATCAGCACTCAAAAGCATTACCTTGACAGTGTTTCTACGGTAAGATAATTTTTCCTCATTTTTTTTTCCCTTACTCTCTGGATTGTATCATCTTTTGAACTACCCTGCATGACCACCTTCCCTGCAGTGTAATGATATCCAAATGTATTTTAGACAGAGTAGTTCTGCCCACTGAAGAAAAACAGTATGCATTTCTTGCATGTAGAGGTCACAGAAATTATACTGTGTAAAGTGGAAAAGCTTAGAGAAAGTATCAGAAGGCTTTCAGCATAAAGATGGCTTTATGAATGACCCAGGAGAGCAGGTAGGAATGAGAAGTGCTCTTTGTATAAAGAAATAGATCTCTGTTCCCTTGTACCTCTTTTACATGCAGTATTTTCAACATAATAGCAAGTATCTGATCTGTGATTTAAACAGTATCTTTATTTGAACTGGTTTTGTTTGGCCAGTTTTTTTAAAACTCTGGGTTTATGATACTTTTCTTGTCAGACTCTCAGGAGGATTAAAAAAAAGGCTGTGGAAGCAGCTATGCTACAGGTTTATGTCACCTATTATAGTTCTACAGAAGGTCTGTGTCTGGGAGATATTGCAGTTTTGGTATCTTAGAATCACATAATCATTAAGGTTGAAAAGACCTTCAATATCACCAAGTCCAACCTTTGACTGAATACCACCTTGCCAACTAGACCATGGCACTAAGTGTCACATCCTGTTGTTCCTTGAACACCTCCAGGGATGGCGACTCTACCACTTCCCTGGGCAGCCCATTACAACACTTGACAAACCCTTCTGTCAAGAAATTCTTCCAAATGTTCGACCTGAACCTCCCCTGGCTCAGCTTGAAGCCATTTCTTTTTGTCTTATCACTTGTTACCTGGGAGAAGGGGCCAACCCCCACCTTGCTACAACCTCCTTTCAGGTAGTTGTAGACAGAGATAAGGTTTCCCCGGGCCTCCTTTTCTCTGGGCTAAACAACTCCACGCTCTCAGCTGCTCCTCGTAAGACTTGTGCTCCAGACCCTTTATGAGCTTCGTTGCCCTTCTCTGAACATGCTCCAGCACCTCAGTGTCTTTGCCTAGTGAGGGGCCCAAAACCAGACACAGGATTTGAGGTGTGACCTCACCAGTGCTGAGTGCAGGGAGATTGTCACTGCCCTGGTCCTGGCTGGCCACACTGTGCTTGATACAGGCCAGGATGTTGTTGGCCTTTGTGGCCATCTGGGCACACTGCTGGCTCATACTCAGCCACTGTTGACCAGCACCCCTGTGTCCTTTTTTGCTGGACCTCTTTCCAGCCAATCCGCTCCCAGTCTTTAGAGATGCCTGGGGTTGTTGTGACCCAAGGGCAGGACCTGGCTTCCAACTTCTTTTCTTCTGCTTTCCCTGCCTTCCATGCTTACCAGCTAATAGAATTTTATTTCAGATTCAAGCTTGTATTCTTCTCCTCAGCCAAGGAATTTTTGGAGTAAGCATGAGAAGGAGTTGTTGAAAAATTGCTGGGTGTTTGCATAAGTGATATTCTTCAAGTGAGATTTTTATGTAGTAGAACATAGATTTTTTTAGGACTCTGTAAGCGTATAGAGCCACTTGACAAACACGAAACAACTCTGGCTACTGTTCACAGGCAGTGTCTGAAAGCTGTTGAAATACCTATGCTGAAATGCAGTGTAGTCTTAACTCGGTCACAATTTCAGTAGCTTCTGCATATGTGTTCTGGATCTAGACTGCAAGCGGTATTTTTTTGACCTCGCCAATGTCCCAGGGACATGTTATCTCCTTACTTTCATTCTCCTTGGGGAGCATTGGTGATATGTAGCTCCTGACCAGCATGTCAAGTTCCAAGTGATGTGCTGCTTCCTTGGTAAAAGGAGTTCATTTTCTCTGTGTTGTGTTAGCACCAGGTGGTCCCAGTGCTAACAATTCTTGCTATGTGGGGCAATATTTACAAGGTGGACAAAATTAGAATTTTGTGGGTTTTAATGCAGAGAGAGAGAGACAGTACTTCCTTAAGTGCCTGCCAGTGCCAGCACCATACTTTTAGAGTCAGATGAGAATTTCTTTTGTCTCCACACTGCTCTTCATATTCATACAAAAACTATCATGGCATAGCTGCTCTGAAGGAAAGCTGCAAGAAACCCCAGAAGTTAGCAGTAGTAGAAATAAAACTTATTTCCTTCTCAAATGCAGAACTCACCAGAGATCAGAATTCCTTTCCTGGGGAGGGAAGAATGGTGCCTTATAAGTCAGCATGTGTGGAAAGAAAGAGTTTCCTAAGGCCAGTAATTTCTCATCTAAGGTCACTCTCCTTGCTCTTTCTTTTTCAAAAGATGTGACTTTCTACAAGCACAGAGATAATAAGTAATGTGTGAGTGTGCATAGCAGCTTGTAGAAGTAAGGATGATTTTCTGTTCAGATCTAGCAGCTATAGCTCATAAACCTGCTTTGCTTTGTTTCAGCAGTAATATCTTGATACTTCATAGTATGGGAAGAGGTGTCAGCTTCTCTGCAAGTGAGTAGTTTAGAAGTTTATACCTCTTTCTGCATGGAATCTATAATGCCAACACTTTGTAGGACTCCTCATGATATGAATGGATGGTGATGGAAGACTTGGAATATTTAAGAGTGGTTTTACGAGGGAGAGGATGCTGCATCTTAAAAGCCTGGGAGATGCTACAGGCACTCTTGCATACATGAGTGTGTATGTATGTAGGCACTAGAATAAATGTACTGTATACACACACACACTTTTATATATACATATTGTCTCAGTTTAATGAGACTGAAGTGTTTTCCTAAGGAGAATGAGTTATGAGGAAGACCAAGATCCTCCCTCTAAACAATTGTAAATCCGAAATTAAGAGGCTCCAATTGAGGAAGTATGGAGAAAGAAAAAAAAATAACAGCCCTTTATTAAAGGATATATGTGTATTGGCAGAACAACAAAAGAGCACGAAAACAACTAAACAATAATCCTGTACCCAAAAACCCCCTTCAAAAAGGAAACAGTTCAGTACTTTCTGCCTTTTGGTGCAGTTCTAACCACGATCAGCAGGGGGTGCTGTCGGATCTCGAGGAGCAGAGCCTGCAGTTTCTCGGTGTTGGTCAGCAGGGGGTGCTGTTGGGCTCTGGCGGTCGCTGTGTGGGGCTCTGGTGCGCAGGAGAAGTCGAAAATGGAGATTTGCCCCCAACGAGAAGGGGAAGGAGAAAAGAGGGGAAAAAGGGAGTCTTGCTGCAAACTCATGCTGTCGGTGGCTGGCTCCGGCCGGGACTCTCCCAAAGGTTCCTTCACAGAAGGGTCAGCCTCTCTGATGAAATCTGAGCAAGTCTGGGCTGGGGACAGAACAGGGCACAGGAGAACGGAGGCAAACCGCGGCCAGAAGCAGCCAGATGACCCTGACGAGCCTTTCCACACACACCCCCTCCCTGAGTCAGGGCAAAAGTGAAGTGCCTGCCGTTTCCTGAGGAGAGGGAAAAAAACCCAATTCATCACACACACACACCACACACACCCCCTTTTGAGGGCTGTCAGCCTGGAATGTGGATCTGCTAGCTAGTTCCTTTGTGTGTGTCAATCACCCTAGGCAAACACTCACCCCCTCCCTCGTTCATCATCTTTCTTTTACAGCGATGTAGGGGAAAGAAAAAAAATTCTCCCTTGGTTTTTTTAGAACAAGTAAACCTATGACACACACTTTTATATATACATATGTTCCCTTAGTGTTTTTTGTGATTAACTGTTTGCATCAATTTCAGGTAAGTATTCAGTTCTGAGAAGGAGATTGCAACTGCACAAAAGGAAAGAAAAGAAGCACAAAGAGAATGAAGGAAGGAAAGTCAGAAGGAAGTAATAGGAGGAGGGCAGGATTGAGTAGTTCAGGGAAGTGGGTGAAATAAAGTACAGAATGGAAGTATAATTACATTTTCTTGCTTGAGGAGAAAGAGTTCTTCGTTCTGTAATCAGACCAAATATTATAATATAATAAACTTGAGTAAAAACTACAATAGAAAAAAATTGGCTGAATAGGCATGTTTTCTTGGGGGGGGTATCACCTGGTACTGCAAATGGCCACAAGATAGATGATTAAGTCTTGTAGTTGGTACAGCACTGCAGTTGTTCT
This sequence comes from Neopelma chrysocephalum, assembly GCF_003984885.1. Lineage (NCBI taxonomy): Eukaryota > Metazoa > Chordata > Aves > Passeriformes > Pipridae > Neopelma > Neopelma chrysocephalum. The sequence goes on from NW_020897693.1 coordinate 19,013,995, forward strand.
CTGTCTTCACGGATAGTAACAAGTTTTCTTGGTCAGGCAAGCATGGAGAAAAAGTACTCTTCAGAATATCATAAGTATTTAAAATAATGATTGGGCAGCATTTTGGGAAGATCCAAAATCATACTCTTCATCATGTAAGCAGTTTATTCTATGACCTAAAGAAGCCTGATTGTATGATGTTCTGACTTTTGCTGTCTTAGGTATGAGAGACCATTATTAAGGTGATAACTATTTTAACTTTTCTAAAGGAAAAAGTTACTTAGCAGGAGTCTACAGTAGTAGATTGTGTAAAGGAAGTTTAATCTTACTTCAAAATGGAGGCAGGAAAGCTCTGCCACGTGAAAGCTTTTCTGTCACACATGGTAAAAGCATAAATGATAGAGGTGGGTTCTGCCTTTACCAAAGTTCATTTTACAGAGTTGCTAGTGGGAGGAATTCCTGGAGGCGACACTTAAAATAACCACCTTCTTAGCACTTTTTGTTGGCCAGTGTAGCTGGAGATGTTGATTCTTTAATGGTTCTAAATGTTATAATGTAATCTCATTTGAGACTGAAGTGAAACGGTGTTGGCCTGAGCGCCATTGCTAAGTAGATACTCATTTAAAAAAAACAAAACAAAAACTGTTCCAGGATGTGCGTGAATACAGAGAGGATGACGAGCAGGTGGACATTGAGACCGTGGAGGAGCTTTCAGAGAAGATTAACATTGCCCGTCTGAAGGCCACAGCTGCTAAAATCGAACCTTCCGAACAGAAGTAAGCATCCTTGGAGAGCACTGCATTCAGTTGTGTATTTTATTGATTAGCTGGCATCAAATTAACCCAGTAAGCAACAGGTTTAATGTGATGACAAGATAAAGCAAGGTTTCTGTCAGGCCTTCCTGAGCACTGGTGCTTCCCAGTGTCTGTGAGGATGGTGCTGTCAGAACTAAGAGCAGTTTCAAGGTACCTTAGCCCTTTTTTTTCCCCTCTAATTAATTTGTTTATGGGGATGTGTATCTTGTTATGTAAAATTATTGAGTGAATCGCCTCCCTTCCTGCAGACTGAATATGAGCGGGGTCATCATTGTTTTAAACGTGATTTTGCAAGCTTTGTTTATTCTTGCTGGTGGAATTCAGGCAGGAACAGTCATTGGGTTAATCCCTGACTTTGTGAATGAAAGCTTTGTCTTTAGGGCCATTGCCTGAGCAAAGAAAGTATTTTCTTATTGACATATAGTCTGTTAAGGTTGGATAGCTTGACTTTATTTTTTTGGTTTGTTGTTTTTGTTACTGTTGCTTCCCTTGCATTTATAGTGACAAATGCAAAGTAAAAACATGGCTTACTTGAGGTACGTAATGATAGTCATGGCTGTTTCTCAGTTGCACCAAACAAATGAATGGGGAATGTTTCATTTAATAGTTCTTTTTGTTTGAAGAATTTTTTTGTCGAAACTTTGAAAAAACTGGTTATGCTATATACCTCCCAGATAGTTCATTTCCTGCCCCCCTCTTTTAAAGATGCAGCTCCACTTTTATCCTTAGATAGTGACTTTGCTTTAAATTATGAAGATCTTTCAGTGACGAACAGATGTCACGATTTGTAAAAAATATTTTTCAAATGTGTGTGTTCTTTGTTTTCTTGCAGCTCCTGAGATATGAGGAAGCTGCTGTTATTATATATTAGGATAGTAATAAATGTGAGGATTTTGATGGTGGTTCTTGGTGGTGGAAGGGTTGCTGTGCCATCTATATTAAATCTGTTTTCTTAAAAAATGTAATTTACCAAAACATAATTTAAAAAATTACTTTATGCAGCTAACAGTCACAGGCTGAATTTATTCTCTTTGGCATATAGTGAAATAGTTTGTCTTTAGCACTATGAGATAATTGCACAGCTTTCAGAACAGTTCAATTATTTCCAGGATAATGGCATTGGAGATAGAGTTCACTTCCTTGAGAAAGCTCAACATTATCCTGCTTTCATGCAGTTATACAAAGAAAAGTTAATTTCAAGGCATCAAAACGAGCAATTCTAGACTGTTGGAATGTAGTTAATGAGGATAGAGTATATGAGATGAGTAGTGTTGGGAAAAACTTTTTACCTTTCTTCCAGATACCATCCTCCTAATTCTTCGGATGAAACATTATCAGAAAAACATACGAAGGTATATTTTGCTCTTCTCTTTCCTTTTGGTATCACACTTCCATTTTAAAGATAAATTTTCATCTCAAGGGCAACTCTTAATGTGATTTATCTGCCTTCCAGATACTTGTGATTAAATGCAAGAAACCAAATGTGTTTATGCAGGGAGGGTGCTCAGTCCATATCTCATTCAAGCAAAAGGACTGCTGCTGGTATCAGTGGGCTTCAGATTCAGCTTTATCTATGGGAGGAATATCTGTGTTTTATTTATGACTGTGTTTGCTTAGGTTTTGTGTTCTTGACATAAGTAATTTTTACAGCACACTAAAAATAATAAGAAATACTTTCATGTATAAGAAGACAGTATGTGGGATTATATAGGCATAGCCTTGGGTGCAGGGTTTCTGAAAACAAGAGTTCAAACAAAATGTATTTAGGCAAGTTAAAGATATCACAGAATCCTTTCAAATCAAAACTCACTGCAATCCTTCAGAATTTTCTACTGTATTTGAGGGTGGCTTTGAAGCCAGTTTTGCTAACTGTCCTTGATAACTGTCTGTGATATATTTGATGTCAGCTCTAGAGCTACCTACTGCGGTGGGGTGGGGCTTTGGGGTGTAGTGTGAACCTGTTGTATGTCTTGCACACCAGTCTGCTCTATTATGTAAGCCTTTGCCTGAGACGAGATGGGTTACGGGTTGCTCTGCCTGTCTCACCTTCTCCATGTGTCCTCCACTCTGCCCTTAAATTTATGTTGTAAGGCCCTTCCTTCAAAGGAACCTAATGCCCAACAGAGGGGCAGATGCACCTGTACTGTACTCAAGTCTGTCCTGTGAGGACAAAATGGATATTGAGAGACAGTCTTCAGATTCCTTCTAAGGCCAGAAGGCTGAGGTTTGAAGCAGACCTAAAATTACCCAGAAACCTGCGTTAATTACTTCCCCATTAAATAAATAGCATAATTATACAAAACCTGTAAGAGTAATGACGAAACAGCAAACTTTCAAATCTGTAAAGATTAGTAATTTTGCTTATTGTCTGTCAGTCTTTTTAGAAATTTGAGCAAATTGAAAACCAGAGCCTCTTTGCCACATTCTGTTTCTTGGTGGATGTCTGGGGTGATAGGTGTCAATGCCGTCTTCGACATTCTTACTTACAATGTCTCTTGGCCCCAACCCATATGAACCTGTGAAAGAAAATGGAAATCCAATTAGTTTAACTTCAGGGAAAAATTCAAGTCTCCTATATTTGGTGTGATTATTTCATTCGTTAGTAGACTTTTTTTTGACAAGCACACAACAAAAAATATTTGGCTCAAACATGTATGATTTTGCTGTAATCCCATGGTTTGTCTAAGTAGCCTTGTATTGCAAAAAATAAAAGCTTATGAATAGAAGGGACTCATGATCTTTTCCTTCAGGGTTGATATGATTTTGTTGGTCACTTCTTTGGTCAGCATTTCATTTCTTATTGCGTGTGCTTCTGACTCTGAACTTTCATGAAGACATAGTAGCAGGATAGTATGACATGGAATCTTCAGGTGTCTGTAGAAATATTGTAAAACATGCTTACATTTGAACATTTTTTGCCATTACGTTGCCTTTTTTATTTAAATTGGTCAATCTGGTTACTTCTCCAGCAGAAACATCAGACCTGGAAAAGAAAGCTGAAGTCTCAGGCAGAAGCCTTTGCTCATTACCGCCAGACACACACAGCAAATGAACGTCGGCGACGCAATGAAATGAGAGGTCTCTTTGACAAGTTAAAGAAAGTTCTGGGGTTGCAGAATCTTCCCAAGGTCTCCAAATGCTACATTCTCAAGCAGGTAAGTATTTTGAAACTTAAGTGAGGAAGAGAATCATTTAATCTGTACAGAGTAATTACACTAGTATGAACTCATCAAGTGAGTCCCCGTGAATAGAGAACTTCTGTCACCTCTGCAGGGCTCTAGAATGAAACAATATCTGAAAGAATCTGTATTCCTAAAAGCTTAATCTTGATGACACAAACGCATGTTTTGGATTAGCCCTCCCCTTGTATTCCTTGTGAATAATGGACGGTTAAGTCTTAATTCCTTAACGGTTTACTGTGCACATCAGGAAATTTTGAAACCCATTGAAGGCTTACTTCTTGAATGTTGCAGAAGATAGCATTCCATTAGGTATCATACTGACACTAAAAACTTAATTGAGAAGTTGTAAATTACAGGAAACAAAAATATAATCTGTAGATATATATAATTGTGCTTGTCATCTGTAACTAGAAACTGTGGGATAAAAGTCGGGATTTTTTCTTAAAAATTGTTGAACTTTGGAGGAGGGACAAATAAGATGTTTATCACTCTTCAACCTACATTTAGAGAAAGCTGGCATTCCATATTTCATGCTTTTTCTGAGTCCTGTGTTTTTGGGATTACAAAAATGTCTAAAATTTTGTAAAGGTTTCTGAGAAGGAAAATGATTTTATTATTTTTTGTGTCACTGGCTTATAAATCAGTTCCCTCATACTTTTCTAGGCCTTTGAAGAAATCCAAGGCCTGACAGATCAGGCAGATAAGTTTATTGCACAGAAGAGCTTACTGACACGCAGACGTGATTGTCTGATTCGAAAAGTATCCACGCTTTCAGGTGAGACTGGTTTTGGATACAAACTAGTTGTAATAATGAAAGGAAAGGCTTTTAGGAGTGGGAATGAGTGGAGTAATCTGTGGATCCAGGTATGTCATTAGTTCACATAAAATTTAGACTCACTGCAAAACGAAGTCGTGCTAGGCCCTGACTCAGTGATAGGCTCTTCATGCTGATAAGAACTGCTTTTGTTTTCCATCATGCGCAAAGGAAGTGTAGAATTATCTTTGTGCTTCGAGCCAGGGGCTTGGGTTCCTTTGGAAGGGTGGGAGTGACAAGTGATGGTGTGACTTCATTCTGTCATTTAAAGTCAGTTCCTGAAATGATTTTTCTGCTCAGTCCTTCACAATTGTACACAGCTGTCTTTGGTCAGTACCAAAACTTCTGATTCCTTTCATAGCTTTGCAAATAATACTGCTTTTCCAACAACCAGTGCTGGCAGCTCTGTCCGTAGAACAAAACTGCAGTAGAGTCTTAGCTGCTGCTCATCCAGGCATTTCAAGCCAAAACCATGTTGTACTTGCTGTGTCTTTCTGTCTCATTTGGAGGTGTAGGAATGCTGTGACACATTTTCAGCCAGTGCCAAAATGTGTGAAAAAAACAAAACATTATTCCTGTAATCTTCTTACAGGCTGGGAACATAAACAGGAGAATACCTGTAAAGTAGAAATGAAGGATACTTAAATATAGTGTATTTATGTGAACCAGTTCATGTGTATTTGAGGTACTTCACTTAAAAAAAAAATGTAAGAAGTGTTTTAGGGAGGCCTAGTAATACAGAAATCTATGAGAGGCCTTTTGGGCAAAGAATGAAAGCAAATAACTTCACAAAGTAGTTATCAGATCTTTTGCATTCCTAGTGAAGTGCCTCAAAGTTGATGAGGAAAAAGTCCTCTCTCAGGAGAATTAGTTAAATATAGACAGAAAAACTAAGCAGAAAACAAGCTAGTATAGTTACTTCAACTTTGGTCATATTAAACTGTATGCATCTGCAGAAATATAAAATTTGTGTGTTTGTCCAAGGTTAGAATTTTCATGGCAAGGGTAAACTATACATGAATTTGAATAACAGGGTCCATTAGTCCAAGAAATTTCATTCTAGGTAAAAGTAACATTTTATCCAGTAGTCGTACATTCATCATAAGAGAGATGGGAGGATTTTTCATAGCTGTGGGTGTTTTCAAATAGTACTTGTTCAGCAAGAGCCTGTTCTTGTCCAAGCTGATTTCTGCTTTTTAAAGTGACAGATAAATTCTGAAATGTATTGATGTTTCTGAAGGAAAAAATTATACTGGAATAAATAGGTAATTGCTTCCCTCTGATACTAAATATGCTATTTACTTGATGGGGATGGTGGTTATCTGTTATATAGTAATTGTATGGTGTCAATGGATTTTTAATTCTGTCTTCGGTGGTTTAGTTTTGGAAAAAATTTGAAGATAGGCTGACTCTGTGATAATTTTTCTGTAGGAAAGACAGAGGAGGTTGTCCTGAAGAAACTGGAATATATTTATGCCAAACAAAAAGCAATAGAAGCCCAAAAAAAAAAGAAAGAACCCGAGCCAGAGAAATCTGCTGCAACCTCAACTGCTAGCACACAGCAAGAAGGATCCTCTGCTCCCCACAGAGAGCCGACCCAGATAGCAATGACAAACAGAAGAGGCAAGCCATTGATACTTGCCAGAAGAGGAGTCCGCGCCACAGGTGGGCTAAAAGGGATGCATGCTTTGCATAAGGCGGAGACAGGCATTGAAGCAGCACCCCCTGGGAGGACAAAATGCCAGGTGGCTTGTGCAGGCAGCTTCACTCTTGAAACAGACTTGTGTATAGAACCAGGAAGTGTCCATGTGATAGGTGTGGAAACCATTTGCGTTCAGTAAGGATGAGACCAACACTACTGAGATCTTCAGATGAACATGACTTTGGAGTTTCAGCATGATGGGAAGTAAATTCTTATTAAGTTGTCCTTTGGTCTCTGGGAGTATCACTGCAATCTGGGAGTAATTTTTGAGAGTCAAAGGTGGTACTTTTTCTGCTGACTCAAAACTTTAAGTTCAACTCCCAGAATGCTGGAGTTGCTAGAATTGATTCAGTTTTTAAAACCTCACTCTTCAAACAAGCTAGCTCTTGAGGTGGTGGAAACTTGCTCTTAAATCAAATGACAGAGTTATCAGACACTTGAGAATTTTTTTGGAGCTGAGAATTGGTGGTGTTCGGCATTTATGGAGACCTTCACACCATAAATGTAGGAAGGAACAAAAGAAAACAGAAATCCAAACTTTTGTGGTAGTACCACTGCAATACTCTGTGGAGATCTGGTGATGTTTCTTGTTTTGGAAATATTAAGTAGACCTTACTTGAAGTATTCTTGGGCTTTTATAAACAACTGGTCATTCTGGTTTACCAAGCTTAATGTTTGTCCAGTCCTGGGGAAGTTTGGCATCAAAGTTCAGATGTGATGAGAGAACTTCCTTGCTTTCTTTGGACTGAACCAAGTCCCCTTTGTAATTTCAGCCAGACTGCTCTGATATTTGATCTGGATGCCAGTCTGGAGAGTTAGGATTGTTACACTACATGAAGAGATAGTATAAACTGTCTTTAGCTGTGTAGGTGCAGTTCCTGGAGCCTGCATAGCGTCTGTAGCAGCTTTTATTCTGGGCTTTGTAAACCTTCTGGCTGGAGTTGCTTCCACAACTGTACTTAATGCTGGATTGCAGGATGCTGTTTGCCATCAAGGGTGCTATGCCAGAATAAATTGGTGTTTTGCATACTTCCTTTTTTACAGAGGACTCCTCAGCCTCTCTTACCCTAACAGCTGCAAGCGTAGTGATGACTCCACAGGGGCAGGTGCTTACGCTGAAGAGCCCCCTGGTCCCAGGACAGGTAGCAGCTGTTCCTTCCACACTGTTGCAAGCCGAGTTAAAGCCTCGAGCTGTCGGTACTACCATGACAGCACAACCAGGTATGATCATGTGAGAACATGTTAATGAATATCAGTATAATGCTGTTCATGGATGTGCACAGCAGTTTACAAAGTAATGTGTTACTTAATTTTTGCTTTAATTTTTCGGATTTTTTTACAACTTAACTGACTGAGGTACAACCTGGCTCTTATAAGAGAGATTTGATGAAATTAATTCAAACTATCAATTTATCAACAGGTAAGTAAAACATGTTAAATTTTTGCTGTTCACAAATTAGGTAAACGTAGGGAAGAATTCCTAATCGCATAACCAGTCTGTATTTCTATTTTTACTACTTTAAGGTGTTATTATAATAAGTAAAGCCTTATAATAAGTAAAGTCTTGCCTAGAAGTGCACAGCTCTTATTTTCCAGGCTTAACTGAGTATCTGAAAGGCTCTTATTTCCACCTCACCCCCCTTCCCCTTTTCTTGCATAAGGTATTACTTCTGTGATGATTCAACTGCCAGGATCAACAGTTCCTGTCCAAGTAAAAGGAATCCTTACTAACTCTACCATTCCCATTACACTGTCGACCGTTCCTGGAAATCCAGTGCCCTCAACAGCGGTATCAGCTGCGATGCCCCATTCAGGTAAACTCTTTGTTTTCATGGATCTCTGTGCTTGCATGCAGGGTACATTATCCTTGCAAAACGGAAGGTAAATTGTTTTCTCACTAGGAAGTAATGATAAGTATTATTGTCTGGGTATTCAAAGAAAATCACTATTAAATGTTTTGAACCATTTAGAGGGGCCTCTAGGGGATTATAGGTGAGAGCTTTTTAACTTTCCTTCACCTCACTGAGCCTCCTTGCCCTCAGCAAAGTCAGAATAAGTGGAGACTGAAATGCGTCCCTAGTGTAATGCATCCTCCTGGGGAAGGTGCAGTGCAGAGTGGTGGTATGGCTGCTGAAAATCTTTGCCCATCCAGGCTGTTACTCTGGCATAACCCCTTCCCATACCTTGCCAGCTCTGCTGCCTGTGGAATAGCTGTTTTTCAAGACCCCATACTGGTAGTGGATCTAGGCATGGGGAGGTTCCTGCCAGCAGTGTGCTGATTGCTGTCTGTTGTGTTTAAATCAAGTCACCTACTTTCTGCTTGACTGTAGTCATTTGGTCACAATGAAAAAGGAAAGTTCATTTCAGATTTGGGGCTGGGAAAAATCTGAGTGCTAATAACAGGGAACTGCTTGGAAGCAGAAAATAAGTAATTGTTTAGTCCCTGAAATTCCTCTGTAGTGCACAAGATGTGAGCATAAAAGCAAAGCATGAAAAAACAGTAAGAGGGAAGATTGTCATTCTGTTTTCCTTGTGCATCACCATCAGAACTTTAAGCATTACAGTTAGTTGCATTGTGCCAGGCTGCTGCAGGACAGGACTGGGCAGGAAGTGCTGTGGAGCTTGCTCTTGTTCTACAAGTTGAAAATTTAATTGTTGCTGTGTTAAAGCTTCACTTGACCAAACCTGTGTAATCAGTTTAAATTGTGAATAGCAGTTTACTTGAGGACGACCTGAAAGTAGGCAAATTATATTTAACTAGGAATTACCTTGCAGTTAACATGTATCCTGATGGATGCTGCTTTATGTGGTTTTGCAGAAAGCGAAGATTCATTCATGATGCCAAAGATTGTTAATGTAACATCACTGGCTGCTGAGGCAAGCATGAATCTAAACCTGAACCGAAACAAAAATTCTAATATGACAACAGCTGCAGGTACTCCAGCTTCTGAGAAATCTTTGGCTGTAGCACCTCTTGAAACTAGGAAGAGTGATAGCATCCTTTCAGAAGAAACAGTCAAACCATGTCCAGGAGACAGTGGTGGAGATGGAAGAAATGCCACAGGTCCTACAAAAGTTTTCTTTGAAAATAAAGATGGCCTTCCACAACTCCGGAACATACCACGTACAAAAGAACCTTCAGAGTCATTCAGCAAAAAGCTCTGCATTGGAGAGTTTGTAGGAAGCCAAGCCAGGAGGAAAGACAGTGATCCTGGAGGAGAAAGATTAAAATCTAAAGAAATGCCATTCCGTAAGCTGCAGATCAAAGATTCCAGGATAGAAATGGAATTGAGGAAAGTAGCATCTGCAATGGAGGAAGCAGACCTGGATACAAGTGAGATACTGAGCAGCATTGAGGAAAGCGATGACACTGATGAAACCCTCACTTCGCTGCTCAATGAGATCGCCTTCCTCAATCAGCAGCTGAATGATGATGCTTCAGCTATGTCAGAACTGCCCACCACTCTCAACTCAGATTTCTCTCGTAAAGATGCAGAAGCTCGTCGGGGAACAGCCAGTGATCTCTCTGCTGCGGATGGGTCTTCCTTCCAGTTTGGCCATTTGGGAGGCAGTTTTAAGGACCTTTCTGAAGTTCCAGAGGGTGGTGGCTCTTTAAGCCCTCTCTTGCTGCATCTGGAAGATGATGACCTTAGTGATGGGGACAAGATCTCTGGAGAGCCTTCAGCTGAAGCAGATGTCTTAAAGATAGTGATAGGTGCTGAAGTGAAGAATCCACTTTCCAATCTCTCTGTAACCAGTGGTGGGAATGGCAAAACTGTAACAACCTTGTCAGATACCACTAATGTGACTCCACCAGTTTTGCAGATGAAGGCTAATCCAGAAGCCAGTAATGTTGAAACTTCATGGAGGCCCATGCCCAAGCTGGCACCACTGGGTTTAAAAGTGGCAAGTCTGCCAGTGGACTCAGAAGGGCAGAGTAATAAAGTGATGCCCTTATTGGCACCTGTAGTTGGAAAACTGGCACCTAGTGGGGTAAAAACTTCATTGCCTGCAACTCTTCAAGAAGGACAGGATAACAAAGTGATGCCCACATTAGCACCTGTGGCTACGAAATTGAATACTACTGGGATCTTGCCTTCAAATTCAGCAGGCAAATAAATGAAGGGGGTTTTTTATCAGAGACTGGAATGGAGATGTGGAGCAGAGTGAGCCAGTGTCATTGTTCAGCAGCTTCCATTGTCAGCAACACTTGTTTTCTGTAGGCATCAACACTCTGTTCATCTGAGGGGCAGGCCCCAAACTGAGAGATAAGTATTATGAAACTTCAGCATGTTGACATATTTTTACCTCACTGTTTTATTCTGGGTGTTCTCCTTCCCCTTCTCAAAACAAATAAGATGATCTATAACGATTGCTGGGCACATGGTATCCTCCCAAAATTGGATCCTTCACAGAAATAGTTTTTCAAAGGACTTAGAAACTGAGGCTGTTGAAAGAGATTTTTTTTTTTCTCTCCTCAGTAGGGAGGCAGCTGACTTGTTGGGGAAAGAAATCTGGATTACATGTTTTTATACCATGTAAATTATCTATGCAGAAATGGCATTGTTCACATTTGGTGGTTTTAGTATTTGCAGAATATGATAAAGGTGCAGAAATCAGGTTGCAGTTACTCTTGAAGTTGTTAAGCGGAAGGGAAATCAGACTGTGCAGACGGCTGAAGTAAGTGCAAAGGATTTTTTTCTTTGGTGCTAGATAGTTCTCTAGCAGATATTAGTTTTAGGAGCTTATGCACAGAAAATTTTAATAAATGTCTGACTCTCACTGCTTGGGGAAGAAAAATATATTTCCCAGTGTAATTAGAAGTAGGACAGTATGTTAACTTTAATAAAACTGTCCTCGCTTTCACCTCCTGCTCCCAGACAAGTACTCCCTCCTTTGATGGACATCTGTAAGGAAAAATTACAGAGAGTTGAAAGCAAATGTGGACACTCCATTGCTACGTCTTTAAATACAATGCTGAAGTAGCTTGAGTGTTTTCCCAGTTCCTAGTTTTTTTCCTTCTGTCATTCTTCAAGATGTATGTGGTGGCCAGGAGTGTTGATGCCAAGTGTTGCTTTGGAAAAATACAGAACACTTTCAGGACTGTTGTAGCCTAGCATAAGTGAGCAAGGTGTATATGTGAATGTATATATGAAAATATGTGTACAGCTTTTCAAACCTTTCATTTCTTTATGAATTCAGGAAAGGTACTCAGAGGTTTCTCACTGCATTTGCACAAGCTGTGTATAGCAAAAAATGTCAACAAAAATGCTCATTACCAGGGAAAAAGGGCAGTATTGAATCATGAGATGTATTTTTTATTCTTCTCTACCACTGCTTACTCAGTAACCTGTAGATGCTCTTCACTGCTTAACTGTTGGATGTGAAGGGCCTCCAAACTGTAAAGATATTTATATTTTTGTACACAATTTCTGTTTTCATAATTTTCTTGACAAATGAAGTTTTCAGCCTAGGAGAGAGGATTTGTTAATGAGTGTAAACACAATCTTTTCCTATCAGGTTTGTAAATATGGTGTGCTTGGGGGTCTTTTTAACTGCTCCAAAAAGGTAAAAAATGTTGCCATGAAAATTGAAAATTATACAGAATTTGATGGTGCATTTTGCTTTATGTTTAAGAATGTAATTCTATGTTGTTCCAGCTACAGCAGCTGGGATCACCCCCACCCTCCAAATGCCCCATCTTTGGTGATGCAGTACAGGAATTTCATCTTTCCAGCGCTGAGGTTGTGCAGGTGTTGTGAGTGATGTTCTTCCACAGTTAGGGAGCAATGTTTGTACTCAGAGCAAACATATGCCCTGTTCAGTAAGCTGCATTTTCTGGATCCATGTCTACATTAGATCCATCAGGGAATACACGTATCTTGGGTGTTTCCTTATCTCTTTATTAGCTTATATAGGAGAGCTTATAGGAGAGAAGCCCTTCAAGCGCAATATGCATAAAGTTACTCCAGAAACTACATAAAAAAGGTTCTTCACTTGGCCATTCTAAACAGTGTGTTATAAAGCAGTTACATACAACTCTCTGTTGCCTTTTGCATATTTATTATTTAATATTCGGTACAAGTTCTGTATTGGTGATTTGGAAAAGAGAGTTTAGGTCATTATGAGAGTCCTGCAGGGTCTTACAGTTGTCACTGAATGCCTTAGGAAAGGGGATTTACATTCCCAGGAAGTACTTTGACATACGTTGCTTATTATTAAGGAATTTTAACCTTATTTTAAACCAGTAGAAATCTGGAGTAATTAAAGTAGTTTACTAGCACTACATCAGACTTAAGTGTTATTTATCTGGGAATCTGGTTCTGAGCATTTCCAATAGGCTGAAGTTGCTTATTTTTTTACTTGTGGCAGTTTGTTTTGCCAATAGATTTTATTCTTCCTGTGTGAGAAACAGCAACCAGACCTGTGCTATGATTCCTTTCAAATTCCTAATCACTGACCCTTCTTTCTGTACCTCACCCTTTTATGGTTCCAAATAGCTGATTTTAATTAGCACACAGAATTGTGTGTTTTCTCTGGGACAGAGAAGGCTGTAACTTACCATGATAATTGATCAGACATGATCTAAAATAAATGCTGTACTTTTGAGGATGTTCTGTTCATTATCGCATAGTGTAAAATTCCTGGATGTATTTACTGCTTGGCATTGGGCACTAAGTAACTTTACTGCAATAAAAATGTACTGTGTAAAGTTGACAAATTTACTGCTTGGCATTGGGCACTAAGTAACTTTACTGCAATAAAAATGTACTGTGTAAAGGTGACAAATTTATTGCTTGGCATTGGGCACTAAGTAACTTTACTGCAATAAAAATGTACTGTGTAAAGGTGACAGCAAAAATTTTTGGGCCCTGAATGTGATTACTAAATTAACTAAGGAGAGCCCCAATTTGGCTGCAAAAGGTGGTAGTTGGTGCAGTTCCAAGAAGGATCTATGAATGGGTTCTACCAGTCAACAAAGCATGTTCAAAATGCTCTGTTTTTGCTCATTTCACTGTCCCATGTGTTTTTTGCTATGAATATTTTGCTATGAATTTAAATGATGACTTTCTTTTGCTCTTCCCTTAAGCTCCCAAACCTTTTAAAAATTATATATGCTGTCATTTGTGGCAATAATCATAGAATATGGCACCTACTGATATGGCACCTACTGATATGGCACATACTGATATGGCACCTACTGAGAAGATTTTGGAATCAAGAGAACAAAGGAAACCCCTGCAAGGCGCACGCTCTCACTACACCAAGAGACCTGGAGATTTTCTTTGTTTTTTACACATCTGTAAATAGACTGGAATGTTTTTAAGAATATAATGAAATGTCAGATTTAGCTTTCTTCCTTTTATATATTAAAATATATCTTTCCCTTTTTTTTTGCTTTTGAAAAATTGATATTTTTGTAGGAATCTAACAGTACAAGACTCTTAACTGTATGTGAGGGAGAAAGTGTAAAACTAAAATAAACCAATCAAGGTCGACTAGAAACTGGCTTTGAAAGTTTGTTACAGGGAGGGAGAGGGAGCAGAAATGATGTGGTGGCATGTGTTGTTGGTGACACGTGGCACTGGAGCTGAGCAAGTGACACACACATATGCTCTGAGGCAGAAGTTTTGGCAGCACAAACATCTGTGTTTTGGTTCAAATGATCGGACAGCTCGGAGGAGATTTCTCCCTTTAGTCTTCAGCAGTATGCAGGAAATATCATTGTCTGTAAGAAGAGATTTTGACTTGCTGAATGCGGAAAAGGTACTGAAGGGCTTTATTTTCACCAAGGTGCATTCTGATCAGGAAGCCAAGGGGCTTAATATTTGATCATGGCATAAAAAGAAAAAAACCCCAACAGCTGAAAGATTAAATGCACATAAAAGCACTCTCCAGATACCCTCCCTCAACCCCAAACTTAGATTTATCCTTTGTATCTATTTCCTTTAGAGACGTTCAGTGCCGGAGCTGTTCTACTGGGAACAGGTCTGCAGATCTGCCTTCAAATGAAGTGTTAGAGGAGAGGCTTTGTAAGAAGAAATAGATAAAATGCTTGTAATGAGTCACTGTCTATTGCTTTTATATCCATTAAGTGGGAGATAACACACTTGGAAATGTGGGGGGTTTTTTTGGTTGGGGGGGAAGTGTTTTGAGGGTTTTTTTTATTTTCTGTTATGTAGTAAACGTCTATAAATGAACAAGTCACAGGCCTGAGGTCTGAGGTCCAGACCTGAGAAGATACTGCAGAATTTATTGTTTTTTAAAGAGGAAGATCAGATCTCACAGGAGAAAATGAATAAAAATAGGTGACAGAGTCAATGTATTTTTGAAAACTTCTGATGAAACCCTTCAGCAAGGCCTCATCCCACTACTCCTTGTTTTAAGGAGTAAAGTCACTTCTTGGAATAGAAAGGAATATAAGCATAAGGTACATCCAGTCAGGCTTGCAATAGAAAAAACTTTCCAATAGTCTCATGAAAGTTACAGGGAGCTTTGCAGTAACTGATTCTAAAGCCAGATTTGAGTGCATAAATGCAACCCAAAAATTGCAGGACCAGTTTGTCCATAATTAGCAATGAATGGAATCTAAATTAATCACTGTCATTTGGGGTCATGGTAGTAGAGGAATTGTGATGCCATTTGTTATCGCTTAAGCTCAGTGTCTATTTGCCCTTTTAAGAGCTGCTATAGACCAAGAAGGCATCATTATACCACTGTATACTTGGTTATTCCTGTTAATTTGGATTTCGTGTTGCCTCAGATGGCAACAGCCCTTGTTGTCCATCTTGTGTCTCTTGGGAGTTGGAGGCCCGTGACAGGTGAGAGTTCTTTTGGAGATGTCCCCCTCTTCATTCTGAAACAGAATTCTACTCCTAGGAAGATTTAGAGTGTCCACTTGTCTGAGAGTCTTTTCTGATGAAGATAAAAGCCTCAGTCTGTCCTCCTCACCAGCCACCTGGGCCTTGCAGGCCGCCAGCACAAACCCGTACAGTATTTCAAGCAACTGGAAAATCTTTTGCCCCAGGCTTCCAGTCCCACAGCTTCCAGCACATTCATCAGTGCAAGCACATCCTGTCACCAGTGAGGCCTCCAGGACCCATAGTTGTGTCAGTAATCCACTTGTGCATCCATCCAGCAGCCTGGGGTGTCTGACCTATGTTGGTGCAGGGATGCCCCTGCGGTCCCCTGTTTCGGTGGGGCTGCTCTCTAACAGTCCGTTGCTGGCAGCAGAGTTCCTGTGATACAAACCACAAGCAAAGACCTCTCCTTTCTTTAATGATTCCATAACTGGAACCACTTACCTGGTTCATCTGGCTCTTGTGAGAGTTTCAGTTTTTGGTAGGACTGTCAGTGTACAGGACTCTGATTCCTCGAGGTTACAGCTATTGGCCCTGGCTCTCCTCTGGTGAAAGATGCTGGAAATCAAAGTGGAGGTGACATTTTAACCAGCTGTCCCTGCCCACTTGGCTCCTCAGTTCTCAGCATGAGAGTAACAGCTGGCTGTACTAGGATCCCTGCCTGTGTGAGATGTGGATGTGAAGGGGGTGTCTATCAGTGGGCAGCCATGCATATCTGGCCCCAGTCAAAACTACGTGGGTGTGAACAGGGATCAGTTTGTCCTCTGTCAGCTCGGAGGAGCAGGAGAGGGGCTTTCCTGCCTGATTTTGACTTCCTTTCCTCTCTCTGGCTAGCCCAGGGCTCCCTGTAGTTTCCCCATGCAGTGCGGAGCGGTGCCTCTGGGAAGCGCCGCAGCGTGCTGTGCCTCGTGGGCTGAAACCAGGCAATTAAAGAGCAGCTAAAAAAAGATACGCAAACAAACTGTGTGCCATTTTTAGTGGCTTTCAGCAGCGATTAACTCCTTGGGCAACAGCTGTATGAAACAGCTTGCCTGCCTCTTCCCGGTCTGTCCCTCTGAACAAACCTCAGGCCTGCTGGGGCAGATCTGCTGCCGAGCAGGGAGACGTGTGGAACTGCAGCTCTGCCCCGGCTTCTCCAGTGCATGGAGCTATACGGGCACAAGGCTTTTAGGCAAGGTCTGTAGGCTGACGTGGGTCTGCAGAGCTTATGTTCGCAATGCGCTCTAGTTCGCAGCTGAGGCTCCTGAACACTGCAAGGATATAAAACACTATGCTGCTGAGGTGCCACTGGACCTGGAAAATGGACTTTGGATCCCTGGACCTTGGGATCTAGTGGTCTTTCAGGGTTACTAGATAAAAAATGTAAAATAACCCCAGTGTTATTACCAGTCATCTTGAAAAAAAGGGGCCAGAGTTTGTTTTCTAAATTGTACTGGATCCAATCTACAGAAAAAACTAAAAGGGAGGATGAATGCATGACACAAGCTCACTGTTTTATGGAATAGCACAATGTGTTTTCAGCCCATGTGGATGGGATGACTGATGACCCCTGCCCTTCCCCTGGACCTTCTGCAGTGTGAAAATATGATCAAGACTTGTTTGATTTGTAGCTGCTTGACTGTTCTGTTTAACAAGAAGCCCATTAATTAGCAGGACGGTAAGAGCTTTACAGGTGTTTTTAGAACAGCACACTGCTGTTCCACTGAAGGACTGAGAATGGCTGTTGCAGCAGCACGTGCCTCTGTAGCCTCCAGTTCAGCTCCTGGCCAGGATTTCCTGCAGCAGTAGGAGGAGAAGGGTGGCTCTGTGCTGTAGCTGACGGGGTAGTTTGGCAGAAGCAACCACCCGTCCTTTGCTGCCTCCATGGTACCCTGTGTGCCAGACCCCCTTGCAGGAGCTGCACAAGCTGCTCTCGGCCTGAGGTCAGGTGCTCCTCTTTCTCCCCTTCTTCCATCAGTCCTTCTGCCTGCTCGGGCCTGGACCTCTGAGCCCCATCCTCTGTGTAAAGGGAAGGGGCTCAGACCCTGCTGTTTCCTACATTCCACCCTGGCCTGGCATGACACACACACACACCTGGGCTCCTCAAAGCCTAGGCTTGTGGCTACACTCACCTTCTGACACTAAGACAACTGCTAAGCACATACTGAGTTTTCTTTTTTCTGAGAGCAAGACTGTGGCAGTCTCCCAGTGTGACAGGGCTACAGCAGAGCCCTGTTGGTCCTGGTAAGTGGAGATATAGTTATCCAGTAAGCTCCAAACAGCGTATCCACAGCACCACCTCCTATGTATTCTCTATCCAGCTATATCCTGATTTCCTTCAGGAGCTGCCTAGTATGCCTTATCCTGCAGCAGCCAGCAAATGCATATCTGTCCACCCCCATTTGCATCTGCACAGTCAGAGGTCACCTGAGCAGCAGTGTCATGCCAATCCCTCTGCTCCCTTCTGCTTCCATCTGGCTTGCTCTGCCCTCTGTATGGCTGAGGACTTGCCGGCTGTACTCTTTTATTCACACAACATCTTCCACCCTAAGGTGTTTTAAAACAGCAGTAAAATTTTTGAAGGGATCCTGGAATTCCTTACTGAGTTGCTTTTCTTCTGAAGAAAACAGCCCAATGGAGAGAAGGTGTCTGGTTTCTTTTGGTATAAATGAAGCCCAGAGCTGTTTGGGTAAACAGCAGCTAAAGGTGCTTCTTCCTGCAGGACCTGCTTGTTGCTTGGCACGGATGAAGCTGTGCTGTCCTTGGCCATGAGCCCTTGGCCCCCACCCCTTCCCCATGGGGGCACAGCTCTCGGTTAGACACCTTTGTCTGTCCCTGCCTAAGCACTGAGCTTTGAAAAGGTGTGAGCTAATGCTGTGCCTTATTTCTGAGACATGCTGGACCTGGACTTTACTATAAAACATTATGTAACTGAAGTAAAACGTGATTCTATCAACCATTAGTGTCCCTTTGGGGCCTGGCTGGAGCCATGTTTTGTATGCTCAGCCTTGTAAAGGCAGCAGGGCCTGGACAAGGATCCCCTTGTCAAGTCAGCCCTGTGTGGGAGCAAGACGCAGAGGTGGATGGAAGGCTGGTGGGAGCCCCCACAGCACAAGCCCCTTGGACGCAGGGGAAGGGCAGCTGCTGGCTTGGCTGAAGTTCACTGTGTTTGGGCTATGTGGGAGGTGGTGGTGGGGCCCACTGACCCCCACTAGGTCCTCTCTGATATGGGGACAGGTTATGGGGCTGGATAAATTCAGATGGGCCAAGCTTCAGCAGGCTTAAAACACATGTGAACATTTCCACATAGGAGATGGATAACACAGCAGTAGGATTTTCCTGTTCTGGTTATTTTGATACCTTTTTTAATGATGTAGATCTGATGTGATCATGTTTTAACTTGCGTTAAAGTGACTGGCTGCAAAAGCACGACAAAAAAAGGAAATCCTGGCAAATCTTTTGCTATAATAATGATTAACTTCTGCTCCCCAACCAGTGCTCTCACTTCTAGATTACAATGACTCTTTGGTTTTAAGAAATGGCTCAAGCAGACTTGCAGCTTGTGACTGCTTTTGCAAAGCTTTGAATTTGCTTCCTCAGCTTTTGAATGTCCATGGCAAAAAAAATCTCACCCCACAAATGTTTTGTGGTTCTGATATATGGGGCAATCAACTTGAACTGGGAAGCTTAGTCTTCAGGAAGAAATTTTAATAAACGGCTCCCACCAGGCAAGCTGAACTGATGGCAGCCACAGTGGGAATTGTTACTACTGTGCTCCAGTGTAGACAAGGCCTCATTGTCTGGCTTTGTCAGGGAAAATGTCCGGTTTCACAAACTTTGCTGAGCAAGGGAGAAAATAATTATATTGCAGATCAGCTTACAAGGGGCACATTCATGTTTGAAAGAAAACCTGATTTTCATAGGGTGAAGAAGAGAAGCATAACTGCCAAAGGGAAAAGCCAGCGGCTTTGGTGACCTATTAAAATTGCATCGAGTCAGAAGTTATTCCTGGCTGCAGGTGGGTCCCAAGGGGATGGATCCTTGACTCTGGCTGAGAGGCAGGCAGGGGAAATGGAAAGCGTGCAGGAAACCAAGCAGTCCTCTGCCTCTGGAGTTGTTCTGCGTGCTGCCGGCACCCAGGCATGGCAGAAAGCAAAGACCCTGCTGTGGCTGGACAGGGAGCCGTCGCTGCAGCTGCGTCATGCTCGGGCCCTGACACCCTCGTA
Source organism: Neopelma chrysocephalum (assembly GCF_003984885.1). NCBI lineage: Eukaryota > Metazoa > Chordata > Aves > Passeriformes > Pipridae > Neopelma > Neopelma chrysocephalum. The sequence goes on from NW_020897693.1 coordinate 19,033,553, forward strand.
TCTCCAAGATCCCCAACGGGCATTTGCTGGGGCAGAAGCTGTGGTGGCAGAGTCACGCATCCCCATCCTCTGCCTGCCGACTCAAGAGCCCGCAGGGACTTTGCAGCCGGTCAGTGTAGTGCCGTGTGCCTCCCGTAAGTAAAACCCCGTGTGGGCTCCCCGGCACTGCTCGCCGGAGGGGTGATGTCGTGTCACAGGAGCGCCACTGCCTCGAACTTGCCTGTTTTCAGCTCCCAGTTACTGCAGTTGAGATTTCATTTGCAGTATTTGAGCAAAACATTGGAAGCATTTTGCTTCATGTGCTTTTACTTAGGAAGACCACAGGGCAAATGGTGAAGGAATACGTTTTACATCCCTAGGCTGGCTGTGCTGAGCCACATGCAGCCAGCCTGGGCTGCTGACTGGCTGCCTCCCACCAGCACTGGGAGTATTTGCTGAAGCCGTTCGGGTTGTCTCCCCAAGGGGGAGGATGTAATTATCTTCTTTTTACAAGATTGCATGTAATTTTTTTCATCTCTATCTTAGAAAAAAACCCTGAAACTAAGCAGAAAGGAACTGTGCAACAAGCTGATAACCTATTCATTCTTCCATTAGATTGAAAGCAAATCTTGAATAAACCTAGTACTATAAATCTTGGATTTTTTGTGAGCCTTTCTCTCAAGGAAGTGTGCACTCTTCTCTTTGCAAGAAGCTGCAACACCAGCATAAACCCAGTTTGTTGTCATGGCAATGTCAGTAGTTGCCTTCTCTGTATGCCAAATCATAGGCACTCATAGGATCATAGGAAAATTTAGGTGGGAAGGGACCTCTGGAGATCTGTAGTCCATTCTTCTGCCCAGGTATGGTCATTAATGATATCAAACCAGGCTGATCAGGTCTTTCTCCATCCAGGACTTAAAAACCTCAAGGGATGGAGATGGTGCCTCCTCCCTGGGCAACACTTCTAGGCTGTTATTACCAGCCTTCTAGCCTTCCTAATTCCATCATTCTGAGAATAATATTTGGGTTTCCCGTGTCTTTGATGTTTATTCACTGCATTTTCTATTTTTCACCACTATGAGTGTATCCAGAAGAGGAATTTCACTTCCACTTTGATTTCTTTCTCTGACTGCAGGGTTGCTGCACCTTGCTTCATTGCTTACGAACATACTAGCTCAGGCCACACCGCTATCTTGCATTCTCTTATCTGCTGAGGTTTTTGATGACATGGTGATAAGCTTATCCCCATGATGTCTGAAGAGTTTCTGCTGTGAGCTTAAGACCTGGTTATACTTTTATGTATCTCTCTCAGTCAGTCATCTCGCCAGATGACTAATGGGCTGTGTTTCCTTGTACGTGACGTTTGTTTTCGGCCCACATGGGCATTGCTTTAGGAAGGCATCCCTAGTCAGACCGGTATCTGCACATTAGCAATGGGAACAAACGTATCCATCCATACAATTTAAATGTGCGCTTGACTGCTCTTTGGATACACTTACAAGCACACAAATGTTGCCATTAATCTCCGTCCTTCCTATTTGTTGTCATCTATGCAAAGTGCACTGGACTAAAGAAAGGAGAGAACACGTGTGTTTGTGTGTGTCCTTGTCCTGAATTGGCACTCGCCAATTCTCTTTTAACTGGATTGTTTTGTGAGTTTTGTGTTTCACTCTTCTCCTGCTCATATCATATTTAGTATACCATGTCCTGTCCAAGGACCAGCTGCTGTCCAAGGTTTGCCTGGTTTAATTGAATTATGGTTGCCATGGGTAGTGGAAAGGTCAGATTTCATTCTGCATGGTGAATTCTGCAAGCTGAGGTATGTTACAGAGGAAGGGGGAAACCTGGCTCTCAAAGTCTGTGTCAAGGAGCCAGGGGTTGATCAGACAGGGATTTTAAAAAAGGGGTGTATGGTAGTTTGTAGCCCTACTTCCCAAGGAAATGAAGTTGGGGTTATGTACCAAATTTAGGCTTGTTGGAAAACCCCAGCTCCACAACCAAGTGCCACAACTCTTTTTGTGTCTATCTCCATGCCATCTCCTGCTTGGTGGACAGAGTTTCCTCTGGGACAGAAATGTGCTTCGCCTCTTGACACCTCCCAAATGCCTCTCAGAGAGTCTCTCTAGGGAACCAAGCACAAGCAAAGGGACTGGTATCAGCTGTGCACTTCTAGGTAGGGCTGGGCCGGATACTAGCAATGGGTCAGGAAAAACACAAATAGATGGAGTGCCAGCATTTCTGTTATTGGGTTTCCAAACAACATGACATTAGTTTGCATTTCATCCCTTGGGCCTCCCTTCAGCATCTCTGGAGTGAGAGGATGGAGCTTGGCACCCAGGGATGCCACAGAGCTCTCCATTACCTGCCCTGTAACAACCCCTGGGGACTTAGCACTGACCTCTGTACCAATCTGACATACAGACCCTGATGCAGACCTGTCTGCAAAAGGGGGGCATAGAGATGGACACCCCAGTGGGAAGCAGCAAAACATCTCTGTGGGAGGGTCTGGGACCCAGCAGGAAGTTTTAGAAAAAACTCTGCTGCAAAGTTTTGTTTTGATGTTTGCTTTTGACTTTTAAGGATGTAAAAGGCAAAAAGCAGTGCAAGGAAAGGCAACATTAATGAGATGTCACCCTCTAGGCAGGACTTCATGAGAAGAGATGGGGAAACTGAGGCAAACTCAGTGGCAAAACTGGCCAGCTGAGTGTTGCCCAACAACATAAGAGAGAGAGTGTGATAACTTGCATGCTCTGATGCATTTGATTTTCCAGCATTCATACTTCAGACCTCATGACAGGAGAGGAAAATTAGAACATCATCAATGTGGTAAGTGTGATTGTGGGAGACATAGCGAGCAGCTACAAAAACTGATACAAATGGGTGGATTTCATGGCTTGCAATATAATGCTTTGACATCACTTGTCGTCAGAGGGACTCGCGTATTTGCTTGCTCACTCACAGTTTTGCTTTAGTTCTTTAATTTTGCTAACAATAGTAATAATAAAAGGCATCTGTGGATGCCAGACAGCTGTACAACACCATCAAGCTGTAAGATCTGTCATGCTGTCTTTTTCTCAGAGCAAACCCCAAAGCTGGCTGAGTTCTGGTTTACACTGTCAGCTTGCTGAGGGTCATCAAGAATAAGGCTAACTCCAGCCAGGGCACTGCCTGCTCTGGGTTTGCAGAAGATATTCATGCCACAGTGTTCTTATTAATTACTGCTCTCTGGAAACATAAGGCATGGGATGAAGGAGAATGAAACAAACAGGCTTATTTAGGTCAATTACAAAAGTACGGGCTAATTGCAAACAAACTGGTAAAACAGGAGAAGTAGGGGTCAGAGGAAAACAATGTCAACAGTGACCTACATACTCCTGGGGAGTGGGGTAGGTTAGACAGCAGGCTATCGGGAACGCATAGCTCAGCACAAGAGTGGTTTGCATATATCTCTCCTTTCAGGTCCCTGGGCCAGAGACAGTCTGTGCCCGAATGCTGTTTGTGCAGTCCACGCAGAGCTGGCCTAAACACATAAGAACACTCAGGGAGGCATCAGCTGAGTGGTGCAGTGGCATTGTTCCCATGTGATGTTTAGCCGCACAGAAAGCTGCAAGACCTCTTCCCTGAGCCACAAGGCAGACCTCGAAAATAACAGCTCTCTGCTTTCCATTGCAGAATAGTCCTGGAGTGTAGATGGTATAGTTTGTATGCTCTTGGTTATGCTGCCAGAGGGAAGACAAGTGAAGGACAATCCGTTGCTTAGCCACATGCTGGACAACCTATCTCGTGATCTCTTTTGATCCTTTTCTGAAGGAGTTCTCCCTAACCTAGGCTGGCCCAACGTAGCATAACCCAACCCAACCTTTCTACAGGAAACAGGCCCGTGGGTGACCTTAGAGCAGTCAAGCAGCAGCTTTCAGCCCCCGCTCAGTGCACCCTTGCAGATACTTTTAAGACATTTGTGAAAAGCAGCTGTTCTCAACTACCTTTCACTAACCCCTTAAACCCACTACCAACAGACTGAAGTGTGTAGGTGTCTGCATCCCCACTCACTGCAAAATGTTTATGGGCCCAAAACTGGGAAAAGTATAAAGTGACTGCTCTAAGAGAGACCTTTATCATTCCTCACAGAGTTCAATGGTAATTTCATCCTGTGCTTCATATCTCCAGAGAGCAGTAATTAGGGAGAACAATGAAACACAAATAACTCCTACAAAAGGGAACAAGGATTTGGCATCCCTTATTTAAGTACCAGCTCAGTCAAATGCTTTCCTATCATGTGGTTTTCAGCTCTGGACTCCCCTTGCAAGCAGGATCCTCTGTATTCAATCTCTGTGTGCCTGCCAGCCCTGGCACCTGGCCAGTCAATGGGAGACAGCCCTCTCCCATCTGCATGACTCTGCTCTTGTCTCTACCCACATCTAAGGTCCCAGCTAACTGCTCCCTAAAAATGACAGAACTCATGCAAGACTGCAGTTCCACTGTGGGCTTTTGAGACTGTCAAACCATTTGGTCCTGCCTGTAAATGGGGCCAGACTCTGTTGGACCTAAGCTTAAAGAAACTCCCATGGATTAGCCTGGGTAACATGTCATGGTTTATCCGACCAGCCAAAGCTGTGATGGTGGGGAGTTCACCATTCCCAGGCAGTGTCCAGGCTGAGTTTGCCTCAGTACTTGCTGTATATCCCCCCTCACAGCCTCCATGTAGCCAGCAGGAAGCACAACACGCTTACAATTCAGCACTGCCGCATGGTATTCTGATCACCTGCCACTGAAAAATGGACAACAAAGACAGGTCCTGATTTGGGTGAGAATTTAATAGGGTTGTAACACCTCTCACCTCCCTCCCCAAGTTGGCTAATGCACATATGTGTGGGCCAGGCCACAGCCAGTGATAGGATAGCTGTTCCCATATAGTAGTTGAGAAGCTGGAACAGAAGTAGCAGTTGAGAAGCTGGTACAGAAGCAGAGGGACCTGTGGCATTGCCCCTAGGGAGCCGCTGGCCCCTGCAGTGGCCTGACAAGTTTGTCTGCCCCTGCAGCATCCAGTTGCTCTCACCAGGACCGTTCACCACACGTGCTGCTGAGGTGCTGTGGGAAGTCCAATAGCCATTCCTCCAGGCTCCAATCAGCAGGCCCAGATTTTCTTTTTGTCAGTCACATCTGCCACCTGACAGTAGGCTTGGAAACATACCTCATTGCACATCGGATGCACACGTGCCTCGGGCATCAGGTGAGTTAGAACACAGCCTTGGTTTGACAGCTGAATGGAAACTTGTGTGCACTTTGCTAATTATGTTAAAAATAGTTTTAAATGAGGGCATGGTTTTTGTTGATCCCTTGCAATGCAGGAGTGAGACATAAGTGGACTAGTTCACCTGTTATAATACCAGAGCCAAAATTTAAATGGATTTGTAATTTTTTTCCTCAGTTTAGGGCACATTCTGCTAATTTAGAAAAAAAAAGTGAGTGTGGCTGTGCCTGGGATTTCCAACAACATCTGTGCACCTTTTGTCTTATTAGAGAAACTATCCATCCCTGGTGGATACAAGGATTTTCTAAGCAGTAACTTCCTATCCTCAGCTGGACTTTCTATACTACATATTTTGTTTGTTCTCCCCATGGTTTCTTTTTATCAGCACAATTTCCTGGCAGCCAGCTGAATGGCATTCATACATGTATATTTTTCTTTTTTTAAAGCACAGCTGGGATCTGTGATATAAGCATATTCTCCCTGGATGCATTATGAACCATAGATATCTACCTGACTTCTCCATGGGAACACATGAAGAAAAGGTCCTGTGTAACTGCTGGCTGGAATCTAAGCATTTCAAGTCAGGTACCAGGACCCTGAAAAAGAGACCCAGGCTATGGTTGGAAACACTTTCCGGAAACTCATTCTGCTTATCCCTTGTAGCTGTGGCAATAAATGAGAGAGAGGAAGGGACGAAGCTCACTGCAGGAAAACAAGTCCACAAAAGCAACTAACTCTGTTTTGGTTTCATCACCTGACATGCTGTACATTGAACTTTGGAGACCTTGGGTGTCTGAAACACAAATGCATTTTGCCGGGGCAGACTCATATCTAATTAAGAGGTAATAATGAAATTATTATTAAGCTCACAGTCATTTTCATAGTTGGAGAAAAGTTAAATGTAAAATGCCCTTTATATACTGCATGGTAGCTGCTTTTCTTACCCTCTACCTGTCTAGTTTCTCATGTAGTTATTTTTATTCTAGACTAGACCAAAGCTGTTAATCTTTCCTCCTCCACCCTCTCTCCACATCTGAGTGCCTGCTGTTCACTATTCTAACAAGTCAACAGGTGGAAAAAGGCATAATGACCCTGCTGAATCAACATCCTGTGAGGCTAGTCCTGTGAGGCTTAGGATAGTCATTATCCTAACTGGAAAGCAGCACCATAGTCCTCTGGAGGTATGGGGTAGGCAACTCTTACAGAACATTCTTACCGAATGCTCTTCTTTCAAGAGTTTCAAAGCTTGTGGGAAAAATGTGTTCTTTGCTCTGTGCTTGGCCTGAAAGCTACTCAGGAACGTGGCAATGAGGGTGTGGAGCAAAATGTCTGTCCCCACTACACTTGCAGACACATGTGAAGCAAGGTCAGCCCATGCTCTAAGCTGTGAAAGCTATGAATCTGCATGAGAGTGATGCTGTTCCCTGACTAACTCACCTGGTTTCTGAGCTGGCCTCAATTGCTCATGTTGGCTGCCACAACTTCCAGTTTGGAGCTCCCTCTAGTATCAAGAGAACAGGTCAGCTCCAGCATATTGATGACTGAAAAAAATGAAATCCTTTCTCAGATCTATTTCTCTGACTAAGGAAACAATTTTAAACAGGCAAAAACCAAGTTGATCAAACAACCACCCAAGGGCATGGCTGCAGTGTTGTATCAACACATTGGGGTTTCAGAGGTACAGAGCAGCACCTGCTGCCCCCGTCACACAATACTTGGGCAACACTCAGATGATCCAGTGATGGAACTACATCTGCATGTCAGCACGGCTGTCTGCAGAGACACATCATGCTCCTTGCCTGGCCACAGGTAGTGAGAAGAGCTTTGTGTATAAGGAGAACAAGTTCAAGGAAAGGTTTAATATCACACTGAGAAGACTCATGTATCACTTCTGCTCCATTGCTTTGTGTCTTCTTTTATCATGATATTTTTAACTAGGAAAATAATTTTGTTTAAAATCACTTCCAAAATCTTCGTTTTACTTGGAGCCCTATAGGAACATTACAGAACTATTGCAAGATGCTATTTCTTAGAAAAGCACAGAGGATTTCTGCAACAGAGAAAAAACCTGAAATATCTGAATATTTTCAGATATTTCATTACCTAATGCTTAAATATATGGCATTTAATTTACTGAGGCATCTGTTCTCTCTCATTATTTAAGGCATCCCTCAGAAGACTACTTTAAGAACACATCATTCAAAACCAAATGCTGGAAATACCAAAGAAAAATGATATAATTTATTCATGGGACATTGTCCTTTCTGTCAAGGAAGAATTCATGACCTCTAGAGTGAAGCTGAAAGTCCTGTTGCCTTTGCTTATCATTAACTGATCTCCATCCAGGTGCTGCCCTGTGGAAATGGGCCTGACAGGAACAAACCTTGTTCTGAAGTAAAGGCAATCTATGGCAATAGTGAAGAGGCAATAGTGGCACAACAAAAGGAACAGCAGCAGTCGGTGGGGTGGGTGAGCACACGGAGAAGCACATGCCCTGGTGCAAGCCACATGTGGGAACCTTTAACGAGCTTCAACAGAAGCAGCAGTGAATGACTGGCCAGCAGATTAGCAGCTTGACTGCTGCCGTGGGAGAGGTTATTTTGGACACCATGAGCAAGAGCAACATCAGGAGGCATGTCATGGAGCAGCAGGTTTACTGATTGTTTCTAGACATGTCACTGGATGAAAAGTAGTTTCTCCATTTCAAGTGGTTTGGTATTTATTGGAGGACAGGACTGGCAGAACAGAAGCTGTGCAGGTGGGTTAGCATCATTTTCTCTAGTTTCACCCAAGCTAAGGCTCTAGTAGTGGATGAGTCAGTGCAAGGGTTTTTCAGTAACTTTTCATAAATTTGATATTACAATTGGAAAATTGAGCCCTTCTGATGATGAAACAGGTGTGTGGTAAAACTTGTACTGCAATACCTAGAGGAAGCTGGTGATTCCTGCCTGTTTCCCTTTTGTATTATTGAGATCAAAGAAAAAAAGAGCAGGTCTTTGTATTAATAAAACTATACAAAAAGTTTCTTTAAAAATCACTGGCAAGATCTTTCTCTTTAGGACGAACTGAAGAAACTGTGACATTTCAGCTCACTTCAAAAATAACTAGAAAGATAGTATGCTTTGGTCTGAAAATCAGAAACATCCGTTCCCTGTCCCAGTTCCTTTTCACTGAATTTAGAAGTCCAATGATGTTTCAGAGTTAGCCTGTCTCTTCAGTCACTTCACAGACACAAAGAATTGTAATCACAAATCACATAATGCTGTGCTCAGCTTTCAACAAAAGAGGAACAATTCTAGTTGCATTTAAATAGTGTCACCCAAGAATACATATCAGCTGTCCCTTGTTTTCAAAGATATCCCTCAGTTCTTTCTCAAATGTATGCATGTTTCTCCCAAATGTGATGACTCTGATGTTTTACTGTTGAACAGCATAAATTTAAGAACTATCAACTACATTTTTTTTCCCCTGTGCAGTGCCAGGTCCCAGTCCTGTACAGGCTGGTGCACATTTTCAACTCCATGTCCACTGTGAGTAATTCCACACACTAGAATTGATAGTCTGTATAAAACTGAGCACATGTGTAAATCTTCATAGAAGAGGGATTTTTTTTTTGCAGCAGCAGCTCTGGTTTCCTTCATTGATTTTTCCTCCCCTTAGCAACAAGGCTATTGAGCAATAGGGCAATAGGGTTGGTAGGAATGGACAATATTCACATTTTCTGAAAGAATCTTTTTCTTATGTACCACCTCTTGGGTTGCAGGCCGCGTCTGGGGCTGAAAGTTAAGATACCTAAATGATTCCACAATTCTACACTTTTATTTCTAGCTCCATGGACTTCAATTTCTTTTATTTTTAAAACAATTGCAACATTACCAACTCTTGCAATTTTATTGTAAATCTCACAAAATTTGATATCTTTTGGAAAGCCACAGTTCCTGGAACCTTGTGATTTTTGACGCAGCAACAAGCATGGATTTCTCTATGGCATGTGTGTATCAAAACAAAAGCCTATCAAAGGTTAGAAACGGACATTTTAAATTCAATTCCTGCACTGTTACTGTGACATGACTGGAGCTGATAGAGATTAGAATGACGTCCTGTTATGCCTCTGGGTGTTTTTATCTATATATGCAGGTTTCTGATTAGTTGAACTTTAAGATCTTAGTGCTGCTAAGCCCTTGTTCCGGCTCAGAACCCCACTTGGAATGTAAACAACCTTTTCCTGAAATTCAGGCAGTGCAGGTTCACACAGGCACAAGCTGTGATGGTGGCAGTGTGCCGGCCACATTGGGGAAGACCATATTCCATGTAGATTGCCTGCCATGGTAAATCTCTGTGCCTGAACTTCAGCAAATTTTCATGGACTGTATATTTTGAAAGATCATCTCCAATTGCTATGAATACTCTGGGTTTGAATTAGTGACTGAAGATGGGGCAGTCACCAAAGATGGGAAAGGGAGTAGAGTACCCACAGAAGGAAACAGGGGGGACGGAGGACAGGTTGCAATAAAGGGCAGAGCACGCTAAGGAAGAGGAAGCTAGCAGGACTTTTCTACCCTGAGAAATTCTGGTTTCCTTTCTGCCCTTTAGGGCTTTGGTGTGACCAGTGTGGACACGCACAGTGTCTTTGAACTCAGAGAGAGCACTATATCCTAAATGTATGCCCTCTAATAGCAATTGGTGGCTTGTGAAATCTGCCTCCCCACATCTCTCTTGTGGTTTGTAGCTGCCATGGCATGGTAGGGCAGCTGTGTGTCTTCCCATTCAGGAAGCACAGGAATAAGCGTGGTGGCTTCTGAACTCTTCCATGGGGAACAGATATTAGACAGCTCCAGAGAAAAACCTTCTTGCAGACCTGATGTATGTTTGCTTCTAGGGTCTCATCTGCTATGTGCCAATACACTAATGTCCAAGTTTCTGACTCCATGGGCATCTTGATGTGACAATGGGCTACCAGATTCCTAGCAAAAACTTTGAAGGGCTGAGGGAAGAAGGAGCTCCAGGACCTCATCATAGTGGGAACCTATGGGTACCTGTGCAACCCAATGTAGGGGTGTGGAGTCCCATGATCATCCAGGAATACTCAGCTCAGCTGCTTATGGGTTTGGCTTTGCCGGTAGTCTCCATATCAGCTAGATCTGGGGACACTGTAGCTCCAGTAAAGGATCCACACAGATGTGAAGTGTTAGAAGATGTGTCTCACGCAAGCCAGGCTGCTCTGTGGTGAGGCATCACTCCATAGCTTTTTCATCTCCATAGTGAAATGCAGGACCCACATCTTTCCAGAAGCATCCTGAGCACTGTTGCTCTGCAGAAGACCCAGGCACAGTGTGACGACCCACCCTTCAGGGGAAGGAATTACCCAAGATTCATAAATGCTGTAGTTGAAAGGAACAACGGAAGTCAGAGGGTCTGCAAACAATGAGGTTGATTTGTAGACAAATTAATTTGCTTCAACAATTCAATCTGTTTGAGAGAACAAGATGGGTTAAATAACACCTGTTGGTGTCCTACGTTTTGTGTCACGTATGGGCCAATTTCCCAAACTTCTGGTGTCACTGTCCGAAGGATGCTCGATGTTTACTTAGCTGTTGTTGGTCATGTCAGGGCAAGTGTAGTTTCGCCATTTTTTGGAACTACTATATTAAGTTTGAATATTAGGGCAACCTAGGTTCCATTTTGTCAGAAACACACTACCAAGTGGTTCAACCAGGGTACAGGTGGACAGGGCGACAAGGGGCGGTGGAGGCGGGGGGCCCAACCACGGGCCCTGAGGGGCGGTGGGCACGGCAGGACAGGTCCCTAACGTGCCTCAACCTTCCTTTGGGTCTCACTTGGCTCTTACGTGGGAGACGCACCCCCAGGTCCCCCATGACAGGGCGTAGGAGCTCGAGCAGCGCCGACCGCCTCCCAAACCCCGCCGCCCCGGCCCGGGAAGCGATCCCTCCGCCAGAGCGCCCGTCTCCCTCCGCCGTCCCCGGCGCCGCGGTGTGGCCCGCGCGAGCCGCCGTAGCGCTGCCGGGCCGGGCCGGAGAGCGGCGGGACGGGCGGGGGCTCCCCCCCTGGGCTGCCGGGGCTCGGCGGGCGGGTCCGGCCGCGGCCCCCCGCGCCTCCCCGGCACCCCGCACTGCGGAGCCGCCCCCTCGCTGCTGCAGCCGCCGCCGCGGGTACGGCCCCCGCCCCGCCCGCGGGGGCGGCCCGCACCGCGGCCCCTCCTCGGGGCAGGCCGGCTGCATGGGCAGGAGCTGCGGGCATTGCGGGCGCCGCGCTTGCCGCTCCTGGGCGCCAGGTAGGAGAGGATCACTCGGCGGGGTGGGCTGGGGCGGGGGAGGAGGCGCGGCCCCTCGCCCGCAGTGCTGCCGCCGCAGGGAGGGGGCTGGCGGCTGTGCCGGCTTGGACGTGTCTCTCTGCCTCTCCTCTCTCCTCCCTTCTCTCTCTCCCTCCCTTCCTCCCTCTCTCTCTTTCCCCCCCGCCCCCATTTTGCACGGAAGCCGGGAGGATATCTCACTGCAGACTCTGACTGCATCTCTCTTTCACCCCCGGCCACCGCCGGCGCTCCGGGAAAGGTGAAGGTTTTGGCCGGGGGTCTGTAATCGTTGGCACAGCCGTAGTGCCTCCATGATCCACCTCATAAATAGGGGGTGGGGGGTTGTGGGAACATTATGTGCCTTTATTATCTGGTATCGCACACTATATATTTGTGTGCACTTAAAGCGGAGATAAATTTGTGAGAGTTAAAAAACTCCCTCGTATGTATTCTCGGGGCGCTTCTGCGACTAGACATTTAATAGTCAAGTACAGTATTGTGCTTTCCAGACTGTGAAACATAAGGTGGAATGGATGAGCATGGAGCAAAAGCAAGGGGCTGGATAGACTCCGTTAATGGACTCCAACGGTGGGAATTTTTGTCTTGTTGTAAGATGATACTGAAGTGTAAAACATCTAAATTTCGGATTTGGGAACTGGTTTAGATGTGCTGATTGATACTAAATGGATGATAATTTATGTAGAAGCCTCGGAGAATAGTAGTGCTGCATCCATCCTTATCATAAGCTCTTGAGTTTACATTTCTTGCAAAGACTGAGGCTAGAATTTATTGTGCGTGTTGTATTGACCCACGGGTGCATCTTTCAGTTTAGATTACTGCTGATTTGATCCTCTGGAATCTGCGAAAGGAAAGTTTGCCAGCCTCTCTGAATAGCTTTGCAGAGTAACAGGAGTGGAGTTCCTGAGCAGAATCGCTGAGAGATATGTGAACGAGTGTGAGCAAGGCTGAGGACATTGGTATTTCTGCCTCAAACCTGGGCTCATTCCCCAGGCACAGTGTCTGTGTGTGGGGTGAATACCCTTGTGACACCTGGAGATGATGTCGGTCGAAGGGTCTACGATAACAAGTCGGATCAAAAATCTACTTCGCTCCCCTTCCATTAAGCTGAGGAGAAGCAAGCCTGGGAACAAGCGAGAGGATATAGGCAACAAGGTGAGTGCTGTGTGGTGCAGCTAGCATGGTTTAACTTTGTTGTCTAAGCTTCCATCTGTACTGACAATGCTGCTTTGGGAGACCTGTATAACTGTAGAATGATACAGGGACACTGATCTGTGACTGGTATGTCTTTTAGCTGGGATCTTTGCTGTGCTGCAGATCCTTGCTAAAACCTGTGTTTCTCTTCTGAAACTCTTTTTGCTTCTATGGTATGTACCCAGTCTGTATCAGAAAGCTTTTGGGATTTCCCACACTGGTGTGTAGAGCTGTTACAGATGACTGATAGGAGAAATATAATGCTGCCTCTTCCTCCATGTTACCAATTGCTAACCTGCATTACCAGCAGCTAAGGATACAGAAAATGTTCTGTGTAAGCAATTGCACTCACTCTGCAAAGGATGTTCTGTGAGGATGTGGGAGGGGAAGGATGATCTGAAAGATGAAGGATGCGATACATGTCTTGGACGTGTCTTTTCTGTTGGTGTCTGCGTTCCACAGGCCTGGATGTTCTTTCTTCTGTGTTCAGCTGTGCGCCTCAGACACCCTTCCTTGGGGATATCTTCTATGGGATATAATTGGTTCTACCAGAAAAATCCATCATTCTTGGTGTTGTGAGGAATTCCTGACAGACAGTCACTCACTGGGAATTGACTAGTGTCATGAGGAAAGGAGGATGACTTAAACCCAGGTTCAGGGAGAACAGGAGCTGGGTGGCATTGCCTTGTGCTGACAAGGCACCTGTGAGTCAGGGCACCTTCTTCTGTCCCTGCCACTGATTCACCTGTAACCCTGGGCAAATCACTCAGCCTTTGTGCAGCTCTCTCTCCATAAATAGAAAGCTAAATCCCTCCTCTTTTGAGAAGACTCACTAATAAATAAGAAATGCTTGTAATCCATGTCTGCAAAGTGCATTTGTTGGTCTCAACACAGTAATGCTTCAAAATTTATCTCTTGAAGAGCACGTGTAAAACTTCAGGGAAATAAATGACACTGTACCTAAAAATTGTCTGTCCCCAGCATGAAATCCTGTTCTCAGAACTCTGGTTCAGGTCAAAGTTTCCCTTAGATGGCTCTTTAATACCAAGGAACACAATATTCTTGTCTTGCCATGCAAGAGAAAAACCTGTATGGCTTCCTCAAAGTTGTCTAGAGGAGAGCCCTTAGTGCTTGTGCATGACCTCGGCGTGTGCATGTGCTGGGTTTAGTGCAGCCTGTGGACTGCCAGTGAAATGTGCTTTCTAGCAGTTGCTGAAGAGTAGTTGGTTGGTCTGTCTGTATTCTGCAGAGACTGCCATTGGAAGAGACAAAAGCCATCTATACCCCCCAAGTATGGTGGGAATTGGATTCTGGCTCTGTGGTCTGCACACTCCTTTTCAGGGCCAGGACCTGCTGCTACACACTCTGGGTATTCTCTGGTACATGTTTCATGTTGTTTCCTTACATGTGCCTTTTAGAAGAGCTCCATTTTATCCCTTGTGCTGTTTCCCAGTGTGCTGTCAGGGCTGTCTGAGCCCCTGGAGATATCATGGATTCATTCCACACCATCAAATTAGGGTTTCAGGGCTAGATTTTGTATACCTTACTAATAAGAGCAGTTAATCAGTGAGATGCAAAGGAACTGCTGGGGAGTTTGCTGGTAGAATCAATTTGTCATTACAAGGAGTTAGGTGCTGGTGTTGGTTTTCTCAAGTAATCTGCTCTGAATTAGCTCAAATGAGTTATAGTCTGCCTTCAGTGGGACAGGCAAAGGAGCAGGCAGGGCAAAAAGGAGTGGGCTCTTTACCAAAGATCTGACATATGTGGGTATCCCTCTGCCGTGGGTGTGCTCCTCTACTTTCCAAGGTGAGAAGCAGCTCTACTTTTCTAAAATAGCAGGAAACAGATCTCAGTATGCTATTTGGTGTGAGTGTAAATCCCTTGGGACTAAAACTGAGCATCATATGCTCCTGAGGAATCTTTTCTGACCTGCGGGAAGGAATTTTTCAGGCATCTTTGTCTCTTGGACTTTTTGAGAAATGACTGCTCCAAGAGATGTATGTAATTGCTCACATGGAAGCATGGAAGGGCCTATGAAGTTGGTCATCTCTGCTGAATGCTGCTTGGTTACATAGGATGGAGCTTTTATTGCTACGAGCTACTTAATTTAAGATGGACAGGCACCCTCAGTAGCACTGGCTAGACTTACATGCGCTGATTTTCCCTTCCAGTGGAAAGTGTCCCTGGTGTCCTACTCTTTCCTTTGTCAGTGTGAGGCTTGCCAGGCTGTCTCAGTGGTTAGGGACAGGCCCCTTATGCAGTTTGTCATGTTGAAGAGAAGGCCTGTGAAAATTGCCTCCTTTCAGTGAGGCAGCTGTGTAGTGCTGGGCTGGATGTGGGCAGGCTGTGGGAGGCTGGCTCTGCAGAGACCTGTTTGTGCATTGCTGTGAAAGGGGGAGTCTGGGTACATAGAGATATTTTGCATGATGGTGGTGCAGGGCATGCAGTGTGTTACTTGGGAGCTGTACAAGAGAGAACTTGTTTTGTGACTTTTATTAGGACTTATTTCTTGCTGTAATTAATGCATGGTTTTACTGTACAGCTCCAGGAGATCTCTATAGGAGTAAAACTAAGGAGCTAATAGATAATCATGGGTATTAAAAATAAAAAAAAAAGGGTATGGAGGAGGAATGAAAGCTCTCTAAATAAATTTTTTTGATAAATTGGATGAAGTGTTTGGCTTTTTTTGCTGTTTTTTGAAACTAGTTTTGTTTGGTTTTTCTTTTTAAATGGGAGCCCTGATTTTTGTTGGTGCTTGACTAGTTTTATGTGTAGGCTTTTTTTTTTTTTTCTTCTGATGTTCATGACTTGAATCCAGTTTTTCTGTCCTCTCCAGATCTCTGTTTTTTTGTGTTGAACCAATATAGACATAGAGTATTGTGACTTAAGTCTAGGCCTGTTGACTGTTGGGATTTGTAACGTGTCAGTGTGGCGGTTGGAATCTAAAATTTCCTCAGATAAGTTGGTTGGAGTGCATTCAATTTCTAGAGGATTACTGGCCCTGCCAGAAACCTGGCCATGCCTCTGATCAGGGTGCTTGTGATTCCAAGAGAGACATGGGCTTAAAAACTGGGCGCTGAGTGCCTCTGAATCACCCTGTGTGAGTGGCACTCTCAGGACAGTGGGGAAGCAAAGGGTTAAAATGTCCTGGTTGCTGTAGTACCCTTCGTCTTGGCTACACAAGTCTCTCTCTGCTCACAGAAGTAATGTACCTAAGCAGGTACAGTTCCTACAGGGGCTGTTTGTATTGTTGAGCTCTACACTTGTAAATATAAACCTCTTTTTAACTGATAAAGCTGTGCCTGTTTGGGGAGGGGGAAGGGTGTATGTGTTCTGGTATCCTCAGTCAAACCAGATTACAAATGTCAGCTTAGAAACAAATTGCTACAAAACCTGCTACAGGCTTTCCCTAAAACGGTAAGCCAGTGAATCAAAGAAACATATTTGGAATTTATGCTTGTTTCTTTGATCTCTCCTGTTTTTTCTAAGCTAGAAATATTTCAAGTTGCCAGTTTAAAAGAGTGCTTTGACTAAAACCTGACATTCCTCAGCACGAAGTCATTCTGCACAGGAACTATTGTATTGTGGTCTCCCCCTTCTCCAAGTGGCATGTGAACACGTACAGCTGGAGTGGCTGTTCCTGCCTGGTGATACTGGGTTGAACTGAGTGGCTCTGCAGGACCTTTTGGAGAGCTTTGTTTCTGAAGATGAGCCCTAAGTTACTCCTAGTGAGACAGGGTTTTCTGTCCTCCTTTGGTGAGGCATGGTCTGTTACTACCAGCCAGCAGAAACAAGTATGTGTACCTCTGTGTCCTGCCAGTGAGCTTTCACAGATTTAAGAGGGAAGCAGATCCATGGAAGCTTGAGACCCCTCATGTCTTGTTGTGCCCCTTGCGTTCCCACGCAGTTCTCCAACTTCTTAATCCCTGGAGAAGCTGCAGGGCTCAGCTAGGACCACAAGCTGTTCTGGACACAGGAGAGTGGAGTCATGTTTCTGGCCTGACTGTAGCTTCCTGCCTTCAGTACACAGTCCTTTTTGTTTGAAAATATCGTGGCTTTCAACATGATTCAGTTTAGACTTAACTAGATCAGCTGAGAATTGCTGAACCTGAACTGTAACAGAACCAAAAACCACACAAGTTTAGTTCACTGATGTAAATGCATCAAAAATCATCACTTCCTATTAAATCACATAGGCTGAGGCTTGTTGCAGAGTGGAATTCTTTGTAAGTCTTTGGGAACAACTTGACTCTGCAGCAGCAGAGCCTCCTGGGTTCCTCATGGGCAATATTTCCCAGGGAGCTGGATATGGAGCTGAGCAGCCTGACTGTGTGGCTAGTTAGAGAACAGCCTGTCTGATGCTGTTTTTGTTTTGGCAGGATTTGGAAGGGTCTTTTACATAATGATGGTGCTTTTGAGGAGCTGTTCAGTGCAGTATTGCCCCATTGGCCTTCTTCATTCCACTGCAGTCTGAGCAGTGCTCAGCCCACCATCCCTGGGACCAGTGCAGCCAGGGGCACAGCTGAGGGGATGCATCTAACCCTTGTCTGGCTGTCTGCTGCTGTACCTGTTCTGCTTCATCATCCGTGAATGTTACTTGGCCCCAGTTGATAACTTGGGATCTTTCTCACAGCTCTGCACTGCATAATCTAAACACACCCAATTGCTTCAACAGCTTAGGGCCTGCTGTCCAGAGATAGGAGGGATTTCATGTCTGTCTCTGGTCAGGCTTATAACAGTGTCCCTTAAAGCAGAGGACAAAGACTGGTTGGCTTCTCCATAGCCAGACCTGCATTTCAGTATCGTGTCTGTATCTGTGAATAGAGTCAGTGGAACAATGGAGAGTGTCATAGCTCAGGGGGTGAATCCTTCTCTACTGGTCTACTCTGGTCCCCCTTACTCCATCCTCAAATATGTGGTGCTCAAGATGACTGTTTGTTAACAGTTTCACACACAGGGTTTTCTTGTTTCATTCTTCACTCCATGAATGTTATGCCTTGTCCTGAAAATACAGGGTGATCTGGCTAGCTCTCCTGGTCTGAACGTGAGTATTAAATGTGACTTACATACACAGAGCATATCAAAGCCGAAGTTTTTGTGCTGGTGAACTACGGTACCAATGGCTTTTGGTTCTTGGAGGATGGTGGATATAAAAGCATATAACAATTCAACATATTTGGTTTTGTAGCCTGCAGCTGTATCCATGAACCACTGTGATCCTTCTTGCCAATCTTGAAACGAGATTGCTAGGAAGATCCACCCTTCCAGCCACCCCTAAATCATGTGCTGTCTTTACTGTGAAAGACAGCGGGGAAAATCTCTCCATGGCAGGGGAAGTGTGATGATGTGCTAATGGCTGGGGTGCAGTCAGCATAAACAACACAAACCAAGTCATTTGCCTAGTGGGTTTAAATGGTTCTTGCTTCCCCTGGGTGGTCATACCCTGCTTACCTGGATGGTCTTTTAGAGTTGCTGTGGTGTTGCCTTGTATGTTGTTCTTCATCTCCCTCAGATGAGTTGGGTATTCTGAGAAGGCATGCAAGATTTAGCTAACCTGTCTGGAGATGCTTGTAAGCTGGTTTTACGCTGTCCTGCTGTGCTGGATAAGCTGTACACCTACAGACTGATGACCCCCTTTTGCTTGTGGGCTGTGAAGCATGTGGTGTTTGCCAAAGACCTGGCTGGGATAGGAGGGTGGCAGAGGTGTTGCAGTGGTACATTTGCTGCTTACT
This sequence comes from Neopelma chrysocephalum, assembly GCF_003984885.1. Taxonomy (NCBI): domain Eukaryota; kingdom Metazoa; phylum Chordata; class Aves; order Passeriformes; family Pipridae; genus Neopelma; species Neopelma chrysocephalum. The sequence goes on from NW_020897693.1 coordinate 19,052,037, forward strand.
AGTCAGAGCTATTGTTCACTGTGGTGCAGGGGGGGCTGGTGGAGAAAGGCATTGACAGACATAGTGGAAAGAGTCCTCCTTCAGAGTGTACCATCTGTTTCATTAGCTGTGTGCTTGGTCCTACCTGTGGTGTTATTACCTCACTTGTTTCAGGAGGGCAGAACAGTTTTGAAGTGATGGTTGGAAGTGAGGCCAGGCTGGGCCATAATCTGCTTTTGTGTCCTCAAGGGTCTGCAAGCACCTGTAAAAGGACTTGTATATTGTTTTACTCTCCTTTGTGTCTAGCGGAAAGTAACTCCAGGGCACTACCTCCTTTTCTGGCTGAGAAAGTGGTGGTCAGCATTTTGAAGGCCTGGCAAATTGGAGTAGATATTTTGTTTCCTGTTGATCAGGTCTTAGGGAGAAGTTGCTTGATTAGCTTTGGTACAATTTTCTCTGTGAGTGTGAAAGCAAACACCGTGTACTAGCTAGTCTTTGGCTTACTTAAAAGGTCTCTTGTGTTGATCTTTGGTGCCAGGAGCAGCGCTTACATGGCACTCAAACAGAGCTTACCCTTGACATTAATGCTGAATGATCACAGCTAAGATTTGAATAACTATCACCAAGGCCAGCTTCAGTTACTCCAGGCTTCCCTTTGTGCCTGATGTACCTGCCTCTGCACAGCTGGAAGTGTCTGAGGGCTTTGGTACATGTGTAGCAGGATTATGACATGCTCCTTGCTCTGGTTTCCAGCTCCAGATGTGGGCTGGCCCCTGTGCCTGAAACCCTGCAGGCTCTGCTGAGGCTGTACCCACCAAAGGGTGGTACCTGCAATTCAGAAAAGCCTTCTACTATTTCCTTTCACCACAACCTTGCCCTGAGCATGAGCCTGTGTGTTGTGCAAGGAAAATACAACTGAGGCCTGCAGCTGTTGTAATCAGCTGTGCTGTGTGATCTGTATTCAAAAATATTGGTGTCAAGGTGAGTCATTGCTAGTATTTGTATGTTTATAGACATGGTTCCAAACTCCCACAGGAAGACTGAGGCTGACCTGAGCATTGAATCTTGATCCTCTAAGGCCAAATCTTAGCCTTAGTCACAAAGCTCAACTTTTTGGAGATTACCAGGGATGTTTATCACCTCTCCTATGTGAGGAGGACTTGTGTTCATTTAAGATTATTTGCTTAAAAGTCCCCAAACTGTACTGTTGTAAGTGCTGACTTCGTTCCATTGTCACTAATGGACATTGGAGTAGTGGCTCTGGTGATGATGACTTTCCAACAGGCTCAAGCAGATTAAGCATCGTAAGAATTTGAGCTGTGGAAACCCCAGTAAGCCTTGTAAATTTGCTTGTGTCTGAAGAGATCAGTACTGTTGTTAGTTACTCTGAGGAAACTGATTGAAAATAGTACTGTAGAAGACTATGAACTGCTGGTGTATTCAGAGTTTCCAAGTCAAGAGCAATAAAAGCCAAACCTGCTTGTTCTCCCAAATACAGTATTAAAATTCACAATTGGGTAAGAAGGGTAATGTGATATAACAACTAATAGGAGATTTCTTACTTGATGAAATTTTAGCAATTGCCTTCCTTCCTTACAGTGATACTTCTTTAATTTCTGCATCTCCCAGACACTTTGCATAGTTAGGCTGAAATTTCCCCCATCATGGATCCAAAAGAGATTCCTTACTCTGAAGGAAAGTAGATTATCAGATTGCTCAGTAGTAGGAGTCATAACATTAACAAATGGCTTGAGAGCAGGTAGATGGAGAAGTCTGAAAGAAGGAGAAAGCAACATCGTTGCAGTGCCAATGGATTCAAGGATACAGACTTGTAAAGCTCTCTGCTCCTGTTCTGTCCCAAATAGGCAGTGCAAAAAACCCTTCCCTGTCGACAGGCAGGCCCAGCATAGGGCAATTGTTTGAAGTGCCAGTATTGAAGTGTTAGCTGTTCTCCTGTGCTCAACAGTGGTAGCCTTTGAGCTCTCCCAAGGACTTTGAAATTGGTTGCTCACCTTTGAGTAGAGCATAAGGGGTTGCTCGCCTTTGAAGTCTTGTTTGCTTTCATTTGCAAAACAAAAAAAGATAAAAACCCCCACCATTGCTCAAACCAGGCTTTGCACAAAAAGAGCTCGAGTTCATTGCTCAGTCCCTAATGCAATCTAGATGCTAGAGTTGCTAAAACATTGAATAGGATTGAGGATGAAAGGAATGTGTGCAAGACCTGCCTCCTTATTTGGTGACAGCTCCTGGTGTTCAGAACTTGCTGTGCTCTGTGCTTCAGCCATGGTTGTGCTGTGGGGCTGTGACCATAAGGGGATAGGGATGGTGTTGAGGGTATCCTGAGTGGGCATAAGTCAGGGTGTACTTGGCTAAGCACTTGCCTATGCTAGAAACAATTTGCAAGCTGAGCTCCCACAGCAAACTGGTGACACTGCATCAGAAGTGTCTGTTGAATGATCCTGTCCCTCAAAGAAACAAACTATAGCAGTGAAAGGGCTTCTTTCTGCCAGTTACATTGCATCAATATTAGCCTTTTCTTCAAGAGCTTTTTGTGGACTAAGAGTGATGTTTTTCATGCTCCTAACCAATGCTTCCCTTCTGCTGAACTGTATATAGAAAGAGTGAACCTTGAAACAGCTGTGGGTGTTGTGTTTTGTTTTGGTTTTTTTTTTTTTAATACAGTTAAAGGTTTTGGGTTCTGTGCTCCGCTCTTCAAGCTGTGTCTGATCCTTTTTTTTCCCTCAGTGTAAAACAGACAGGATACTTTTCCACTTACTGCAAAGTGTCCCAGCGTCCAGGGCTTTAAAACAACTGCATACCTCCTTGTGTTTGGCTTATCTCCCAGTTTTGAACTAGATAGAGTGGTCGTAAGTGCAGTTGTTTCAAACCTGTTTTGGGGGTGTCATCCTCCTCGAGCAGCTGGATCCAAAAGCATTGCTGACTGTAAACTGGAACTGACAAATTTGGGATCTGCTTTTTTTGCTTAAGTCCATCTCGTCCCAACTCATCTAATTTTCTTGGACTGAATCATGGCCAGACATGCTTCAAAAATGGTTCTGTGTATCTTGCCCAACCGTGAGGGCTAGCTGGTGGAAAGTGTTTGCCCGGCCTGTTCTCAAAACCCTGCTATGGGAGTGGTGGTTGAAGGGAATGGGGACAAGATGACATAAAGTGCTCTTAATGAAATGTGTTAGCAAATATTTCTAGTGAGTCTGTGGTGGCCCTCAATGGATGTAGCTGTTTCTAAAAGCCTGACCTGCTTTTGAGGCTGAAATTGGGATTCCACCTTCCTCTGCACCGGGAGGATAATCTTCCTCCCTGATAATCCATGGCTTGTGCTGCCTGTCTCTTCAGGCTTCTCAAGCTAAGCTGTTGAGATGTATTTACACGCAATCAGCAGCATGAGTAACTAGTGCTGGGGGAGAATGAGGGTGAGGAACTCTGGGAGAGAGGCAGCTTTCTTCAGCTTCCTCACCACTGATGACTTTGGCTGTAACTTCTGAAAGAGCGGGTCTCCTGCATCCCTGTTGTGGTGGGTGGCTTATGGATACTTGCTTTGTGAAGTTCTTGGCCTGTTTTCTGTAGCAGGGCAGCAAGTAAGCTTTTTGATGTCTGAGACCTGCGATAAATAGTTTTTTGATGGAGCCATGAGTGGAAAACTGAGCGTGGTGGTGGGGGAGAAGATGCAGCACCTGGACTGTCTCTGGTGTGTTGGAGCTGCTCTAGGTCCTTGGAATGAGCGTTTCTGTGCAGGAGCGTGTAAACATGGCCGTTAATAAAATGGCCAGAGGGCTGATTTTATGGTGCAGCCTGCTGAAGCAAGAGCCAGTGGGCCCCCCAACACCCAGAATGCACTTGCATGGCCTGGCCCATCTGCTTGCTGGGAACTTCACAGCTTCTGCCCTGGCTTCTTCCAGGTGCTTTGGCCTCCTGTGGCCATGGAGATGCTGTGGCACACTTGTGGAAGGGCACCCTGACCCTGCCTCCAGTGCTGTGGGTACTTAGTGCCTGAGGAGGCCCTGCACTGCCTGGGGGCTATGATTCTGGATAAGCCCGTGCTGCTTAGTTTAAACACACATTTGGAAAAAAGCAGACAAACCAAGCTCCTAGTCTAGACAAACCCTCTATAATATGCTCAGAGTCTGCATTGTCTTCAGACAGTGGCTGGACCTTTATGGTGGAATGCTGGTGACCAAGGTTCCAGGCTGACCAGCAAGGCTGGGAGAGACCACCAGGTTGCCCTGAGCAGTAACACTGTCCTCTGTGGTAGAGGATATGGTGCATGAGATGCGCTGGGCAGCTTTCAGCTCTGCATCTTCACCAGGGGAACTGAATTGTGTCATTAGTTTGGGAAAATTTGCCTCTTTGATGAAAGAAAAGTGTTTTACAGGGCACCTGGGGAACTGAGGTCACCAGGAGTTAAGAAATACTGCTCCCTGTGGAGAGTCTTGTGATGTTCCATTGGGAAAAGGAGAGTGCTTGCTGTGATAAGACATTTAGTTTTGCTGTCAATGCTTTCCAGAGGTTTAAAACAATTGGGAACACTCATCACCTACTGCTTAAAGGTTTGTTAGCAGGCAACAGAATCTCTTTCTACTCCAGTTTTTTTCTGGCACTTAAGCCTTTTGTACTGGGAGGAGCAACCCGGCTGTCCTTAGCAGCCCTGGCTGAGGAAGGGAGGAGGCTATGTAAAGAGTGCTGTAACTGTCCAGACAGAGAGAAGCTGGTATTCCCGTCCTGGGCTCTGTGGAAGGGAGTTGTGGGCCTGAAGCTTGTTTGTGTAGCATTTGGAATTAGTTTAGTTGAGGAGCTCTCATGCTGAGGAGAACTGTAAATCATCAGTGATGGATGTAGCTGCAGAAGCAGTTAGGGCAGAAGGAAGTGCTTAGAAGCAAAGTCCATTATCAAATGTCGAAGTGGGTGGTTTCCCTTGCTGGGGAGGGAGTCTTCTCTCCGGGCAGCAGAGGGAACACTGCCTATGCAATGTGACCATCCCTCTGGAAGAGGAATTTGCATCCAGGTCTGTTGCCTGGGTTCTGTCCCATGTCCTACTCTCCTGCTCTCTAGAGCGATTTCACTTGGATGCTTTTCTCACATCTCCAGAAAGGAAAGTACTGTAAACAGCTGCCAAGCAGGATTTTGTGTTGTAGAGCATACTTAAATGCTGGGGCCTGGTTATATGATGGTATGTTTCTATTTTTCTCTGTGTATGTGTGTTTTTAATAGGAAGAACATACACTCAACCAGAACAGAATATGTTACTTTTCTTAGTGTGCCTGTTAGTACAGTAACTCAGAGCCCACTCTTTTGCCCTGCTTATAAAGTGACACTGGTATTGTGTTTCAGCTGTAATGTACACAGTCTTGCACAACTCTTCGTAACATTTTTAGAGTCGTGATGACCTTGAAGGTTTTAAAAGAAAACTGAATGCAAACTCTGGCACCATTCCTGTGGGTACTTAAGCGTGTGCTTAATTTTGCATGAGGTAGTATGAGTGTGAGTAGTTCCATTTCACCCAATGGATATGAAGATAAGTGCCTCTGTGGCCGATTGCAAGATCAGAGTCTATGTGTGATGATTCATTTAATGCACCTAACTGTATCTGTGTGCATACCTTATATGTATATCATGCAGTTGTCTTCATCATGTTGTTTTGACCAGCTCAGTTGCACTTTGTCCATTAATCCATGTTTCCTGAATGTGTTGCTAACCAGTCCTGGGAAGCCTGGAACAGAGACTGTTTCTCTTTCCCTGTTTCACACACCAAATAAACACTTAACCAGAGAAATTCCATTTTTATTTTGTACTCCTGTCATCATCCCCAAAATTGGTTTCCCCTTTTCTTCCCACCTAAAAGCTCCCTGACAGAGCTTCCTCTGATCCAAACAAAATGCTGACCTGACATGTTCAGGAAGGGCAGTTTCATCTCTGAACTTACAAACAGGTTTATGCAGGAGTAAAGCTGGGTTATTTATACCCCAGGGGAAGAGACGCCTGTCTCTGCAGAGGCCTGAGATGGTGGTCATTAACTTTTCCACATCACATAACCAAAGGTGCCATGCCTTTCTAGATACTTCTGAGGTGTTGATTATACTTTCCTGCTCTTTAAAGTCCAGTCCTATTGGATTCAGGCATAAGAAAAGGCAAGCTTCTTTTAGAGAACGAACATGTTAATCACATATCTGTCCCCCCTCCACCCCCTGGTATTTAGCTGTTGCAGAAAAAAATGTGATGAAAGGTTGATTTAATGTATACTGGAAAGACTGACAGAGCTGTGTTTGAAGCCCATGAGAGAGACAATCTGGTGAAAGGTATGGTAACTATCATCTGGTGCTTGTCTTCATGTGGTAGTGGAAGGACCCTCCGTTAGGAGAGGGAATCTAGCAGACACCTGGTCTCCCTGTTGGCTGCTGCTTGCAGTTTGGCTTACTGGAGGTTGTGTTAAAACCTCGGCCTAGCACTGGGATCAGTATCCTGTGGGGTTCCTTGCAGGCACCTTTCTCATGTACGTGCCACTTAGGTCTCTGCAACCAGCGCTGAATTAAGTACTCTTGGGATGTTGGGCCAGGGCTCCTGCTACTTGCCATTCTTCTTTCTTTTCAGTGTGTGAGCTTATGGGTGCTGGACTAAGGTCAGACTCATTAAAATATGGTAGCACTACTGATATTTTCAGTACAGAGTTTGCAAATAGAGCTGTGCAAATCTACCTCCTGTTTGTCCACTCTTAAGGTTATAAGATTACTTTAAAATCCAAGTGGATACGGGCAGATGCTCTGTGTATTGCATGTCTGCCCTTATGCTGGCCCACACCCTGGTCACCTCCACGTGGTCTGTTGGCAGTCAGACACTATATCTTGATGTGACAAGAGCTGGCTGTTAACTTACAGCTATAAATCTGTTGGGGCTATAGTGGAAGTCTGTCAGTGCTGTGCAGGTGGCAACTGGCTTAGTTAGCTTCTGGGTGGATAACTTTTAAATTTTTTTTTTCTCCTATCACAGCTTGTATTTCTACAGTGGCAGAGCCTGTTCTGGTCACAGTGGAGCAGCAGTTAACAGAGTTTATGGGACATTCTTTCCAATTGCTGTGGTCTAAACATATGTACACCAGCATTGAGTTACTTCTGCCTGGAAATAAGCCACAGAGCTGTATATAAAATATGTTTGAACTGTTGCAGTAATGTTGTTGGTATAAATAGAAGAAGTGGTACACCCAGGGTTTCCCTTCCTTAGAGCTGATTCAAGAAGACTTCCCAGATACTCTGTCTTCAGTGGAAAAGGCTGTAGAAGGTGGCTGAAAACAATAACAAAATGCCATATGGCTAACCTCCAGCGAAGAGCTTAAGTAGTTGGGTCTGGAGCATTGGATTCCTGCTTGAAGGTTGCTCAGCTTTTTCCTCTTGTGCTGGAACATCTGTCTGAAATCCCACAGAGTTCAGTTTGCAGCAACCTGGTCCACCAGTGCCATGGAGTTTCGTCTGTGACAATCTCTTAGTTTCTTGTGACTGAGTTTTCTTGAACTTTTGTCAGACATTTTCCTACTCAAGCTATTAGACAGGTAGTCCAGGTACTTGTGGAGCTGCTGTTATCATCATGTTGTGACATATTGGCTGCTGCAGAAGATTGTGCAAATTTCTGTGGTCCTTTCTGTCACTAAAAGATTTTTATCTCGCCTAAAATGAAATGTAGGAAGTGACCTCTATAGAAATAGCAGAAAGTGCTGATAAACACTGAGGAGCCAGTTGCAGCTTGTGGTTCATGCTAATTCCATCTTTAAACTCCAAGTGCTTCTTTGCCTGATTTGTAAACAGATCCTTCCACAATATTGTCTCTTAAGTGCTCTATTGCAGGTGTCAACCTGCGATGTTCTGAAGACTTGAGAGGCAAGGTTTGCAGGTAGAAGTAGTGTCTTCTCTTAAACAGACTGATGCAATTAGAAGAAGGGAGGCAAGACTGTGGACAGATGGAGACATTTTTGGGGTTCAATGCTCCATGAATAATTCTCTACAGTCATTTCCTTCTGCATTGTTTTTATGAGTCTAAATCATCAACTGTGTTCTTTCAACTCTGACAGGCCGTCAGCTCTGTTTCATCCAACACCTCTTCTCTGGTCAGTGATGAGAATTACAGCCTGGCTTCACACAGGAGCTAGTTCTAGTGCAGGGATGACAGTAAAACTTGTATCCAGTAGTTGCCCACTACCTAGATGCCAGTGCACCACAGCAGGGAGAGGATACAAGCTGCATAGAAGCTTTATAGATCTCTTTTTGCTGGAGGCCATGAAATACAGATTGAGCAGAGTTAACATAGTGGCTCAGTACAAATGTCAGTCAACAGGGATGTTCTGACTCTTAAGAGTTGCTTTACTGTTCAGTCTTACTGCTTGTCCTTCAAGTGTTTGCCTGCTTATTATGTCTTTTGTTTGAACTGCAGAAATCTACTTAAGGGTATAGTTCAGGTATTTCTGGACTACATGTGTCACTCAAAGTTATTTCTTAACCAGACAGATACTGCTAGATTCTTCTGAGTAGGTGAATGCATCTAAAACTATTTCCCAGAAAGTTATAGGAGCAGTGACTCTCTGCTGAAGACTGGAGTTCCGTAATCTGCATTCTGCTTTTTACAATAGCAATTTTTGCTGAGAACTAAACATGTAAAAACAACAGTACTTTATGAAGTGTTGAAGGAACAGAAGTTGGTTGTGTGCCTAAATCTAGGCCTTTCTGAATTTCTAAACAAGGGCAGCAAAGATATGGTGATTATTGTAATGGTTTGCTTTCTTGAAGTACGGCAGGAGCCATGTGGTAACAAAAACAAAGGATTTTTTATGTCTGTGGATAAAAATTGTTTCCTCTGAGTGTGGTTTTACTTCCTCAGTTCTCATATTTGGTAATTCTACCAGTTACCCATGCTCCTGAGCCTAAACATAGGCTAGAGGAGACTTCCAGTGTTACTCCCTCTGTTTTAGGATTTTAAGGCACTTAGATGGGAGCCTATTCCTTTTTTCTTTCTGGTAAGTCACCTTTAAGGAACTCCTCAACTAAGTCAGCTTATGTTGGACTACAGTACCCCTTGTTTACAGACTTTGTTTCCTACAGGAAAAGAAACTGAAAAGGTACTTGGAAAAAAATCACAGGAGGAAGTGATTTAAGGGCAGAGTATGTGAAGAAGGAAAGTGGGCTGAATGAATTTGTTTAGGATTGCTTTGTAGTTATCTTTATAACCTTTTGTCTCTGCGGTTTATTGTCTAGTGGTGGTTTCCTCTGTGTGTGTGTGTGTGTGTGTGTGTGTGTGTGCGTGTGCGCAGAAAAGAGAGAGGATTGATGGTGTTTCTTGCTGCTGACTCGCAAGGGGAGTTATTCAGGTCTTTGGAGTGCTGGGTTTGGGTCATAAAACTTGCAAAAAAAAATTAACTGTTTGGAAAAGACTGATCTGAGTTCTGCGTCTGCTGTGACTGTGGACAATGATTGCCTCTCCCGTAGTACCAGTTTGCATCTTTGAAGCAGAATGATGGCTCAGTGGTGCGTACATGAGTGAGCATGTGTGGGCTGTTGGAGTTGTCTGTGTTGGTGGCTGAGCAGCAGGTGCAGTGATTGGGATGCTGTATTACTGGTGAAGGACTTTCAGCTGTACTGGAACAGGAGGAAGTGGCATCAAGGTTGTTAAAGAGATGATGGAAGTCAGTGCTTGTGCTGTTCTTTTAAGTTTGTTTTCTCAATCTTTGGCCTGTGTTCCTATGTATCGCTTCTCCTGGGGGATGTGATCTCCTTTCTGGCTGACAGGATGAATCTCTTGGGTGCTTAGTATGCATGTTGATGGACAGATGCAAAGAGCTTCTTAATTCTAGGATGCACGAAGGGCAAGATGATAAAGGCTATTCTGTAAGAAGCTTATTCCTCGGGGCAGAGGACAGGGGAGAGTGCAGGAAGGGATTGCCTAGAGCCTGGCAGTGAATGTTGGCTGGGGGTGGGCAGGAAGCTCAAATGGCTCCTTCTGTATATCCTGATTAGTTTGGGCAAAATAAAGAAATCTCTCATGCTTTCCTTTGATTCACTTTTAAGCATTCTTTAAAAATATTGTCCCTGGCCTTAAGCAGGAGTGAGATACAGCAGTGGTGCAGCATGGTCCACAGGGTAGCTGCTGGAAATTGGGAGCGAGGTGATGTTATTCCCAATTCTGCTGCTAATTTTTTGCATGACTGTGATCAAGACATTTTACCTCAGTGTTTGTGGGATGTTGCCACCTAGTCCTCTTATACCTGGTTATAGATTGCAAGCTGTCTGAGACTACATGTTGCTGCATGCTGTAAGTACAAGGGGAGTCTGTGTTTGTTGGGACTTCTTGTAAGTACTGTGAAACAGATACTAAATACTCCAGACAATGTTTAGGGAGAGATGGAATACAAATCTCTTTACCTCCTGCCTCCTTCTCTAGGGATGTTGTCTGTGTGATAAATGCTGTATACTCACTCTGCCCCTCCTGTTATATTTATTCCAATCTTAGCATCTTTTAAATGGCTGGTATATGTTTTTTTAAATATAATTTAAATCAGCTTACATCAAAACCATTTTTTCATTCGCTGAGGATGAAAGTATGTACTTTCCCCCATGGTGTCACAGCAGTCTTAGAGAGATGAATGAACAGGAAGACAAGGTGTCTAGTCATGGAGCAGTTCAGGTGTTACAGGCAAGATCCTTCAGGTATCAAGAGAGGTGAACTTTCTGACCTCCTGTGGTGGGGACAGATACGTGCTCTGTGTAAGGAATCTGGGCATAAAAAGATGAAGCTTTTACATACAGTCTTTTTAACAGACAGTCCTTTAAGACATTTCTTTAAGACACTGCCCTTCTCTAGAAGATGTGGTTGCCTTCCTGGCAATGGGGACTGGGTAAGTAGGGATGAGAGCTTAGGGAAATGATTTAGAAATGGCAGTCATAGACTTTTAGGACAGAATGGCTGTGTAAATCACTGGTGAAGGATAAAAATGGATTGATTCAGCATGGGGTTATGGTTAAATAAAGAAATCACAAATGAGTTATGAGTGTTGCTTCAGGCAGGTTGATCAAAAGGCTTTTCTTCATCCTGCATAGCTCTAGTTTGTACGTTTTTACTCTTGCACTTAAGATAGACCACTAAGTTCCCCTATCCAAGCCTTGTCAAACAGTGCACAGATCTGCTCATACCAAAAATAAGCCCCAGTGTGAAGAAATTAAGGGGAAGGGGATTGTAACAAGGTGCTTTTCTTGAAGTGCTGAGATGTAGCTTTCCTTCTCTGGTTCCCCTCAGCAGAGTTAACTGTGGGGAAGGCTTTCTTCTCCCTCTCTTTTGGTCTGTCTTCCCCATGTCCAAGTTTAGTTTGAGCGTATGCGTTGTTTATAGAGTTCAGCAGGAGGTGATTTAGGACGGAGCTCCTTGCCATGGCAGTATCAGTGTTAGAAGTGCTGTGTTATGGCTCCTGTGTTTGACTTCTCCAGAGTCAGGAGTTATGTGGTGCTGCCATGGTTTCCTCGGAGTGGATGCCCACGAAGCTGTGGACTTTTAACCTTTGGCTGTTTGCATTTAGGATCAGGCTCAGCTCAGGATTGGGACTGAGAGGAAGGACTTTTTCAGAGCTGCAGAGGGAGCAGCCTTGCCAGCCTGTGCCCACATCCCTGTTTGGCTCTTTTCCTTGTTCTTGTCTCATGCTTCTTGTGAGTGCTAAAACCTGGGCAAAACAGAGGGAAAGAGCCTTTCCTATCTGGGAACTGATGATTAACTTATTCTGAGAGAACCATTTGTTCCTGCTTGATTTCAAACCCTTATATGAGTAACTGAAATGCTGCCCAAGGGAACTGTATTTTTTTTTCCTCTCACTGAAGCACTTTCTTTGCCTGTATTCAAGCTCTGTGCATGGATTTGGAGGAGACTGATATGTAACATGGACAGATTAGGGTAGTGTTGCAAGTTCTCCCATGTACCTAATCCCTGTATAGGTAGTTCTTGGTGCAGGGAAAAGGGAATTGATTCCATTTTCTACTACAAAGAAAAAAAAAATCACTGGACAAATTGCCTATATGGGAGGGCAAAAGCACCCTCTATGTAAAGTCTGGTATGTTGTCTGCTCTCTTTCCTTATGAAAAAGTAATGCACATTTGCAAAGTGGAAAAATCTGGTTCTTGTGAAGAAGTGATCCTGCACAACTCCAGGTCCCAAGAGCTCAAGGAAGGGTTTCTTTGAAGCCTGCCCACACAGATGTATCTCTCTGTTCTGTTCTACAGGGCTTGACTGCCTGTGGAGCTGCTCCGATTGACTCCATGTGCAGATGCTTAGTCTGTAATAAATCAGGATTGACTCTTATGTGCCAGCAATACCTGTAGCCTGTTTAATGTTGCTTTTTCTTTTTTTATTTGTTTCATACATTCATCACAGTCTTCACAAATTTTGCTCACATCAAGAAAAAGAATTTCCCACACCAAAGTCAAAATAGCATCATCACAACATTGGCAACGGTGGACAATTGACACTCATTACACCCATTGTCCCTTCACTACCCGTGTATCTCTGGAGCTCAGATATTCTGAAGGTTTTGTGAAATCTCATGAAAGTCTGAGTTGGGGTTGCTTTTATGGTGAGAATTATGACTGAATGGGAGAAAGAAGAGAAACCACTGCTTGTCATGCCTTTAACCAAGGCTGGTAAGGTTACATGGGCCTCTCCTCATCCTTGCAGTATTTAAGAAGAAATTGGACCTTGACGTGGTCATGGGGAAGAGAAAATTGGTGGACCAGGCTTGTGTTAAGTGAAGAAACAGTAGGTAATTATTTAATGATGGCAGGTTGTGCTACAGAAGCTGATAGGAAATTAACCCTCTACATATCCTCTTTTGCAGGACATGGAGACACTTGCAGATGTGTGCTGCTGTCAGTTATAAGTTCCCTCGCTATGGTTCCTGGTAGAGGTGCTTTTAATAGCCTCCCACCCACTCCCTGGGGCTATGCAATGGTATTTATGGCCTCTTTGGGACTGCCTTTCTCCAGGTGCATGAGGAAGAAGGCAGAATGCAGATTCAGCACGTAGCCCCTGACAGCTGGGGCTGACGGGTGAGGAATGCAGTCCTGACAGCTGGAATTGGGCTGAAAGCGGCCAGCATGGTGGGGAGGCCAGAAGGGGAGAGCAGGCAGGAGAGGCTCTGTGGGGAGGTGGACAAATGCACACACACATGATGTGGAAAGACAGCCTGCAGGGACTCTGAGTTGCTTGTGTTCTCTTTCTCCTTGATTTGTTCCCTGTTCTTCCAGCTGTCTGGCTAATTTTTAATTAATGTGTGCACACCCCTGTGCAACCATTATAGTGACACCTGGCAGAGCCATTAGAGCTGAGGCCCAGCATTTCCATTGGAATAACCCCCATCCCACCTCTGTGTTTATGCAGGTTTACAAATGTAGTGTACTGCTTCCCATAACTCAGACATTCAAAACCTTTGAGAAAGTTGGTTTCTACCCACACTACTCCTGTGCCAAGGAGTGCCATTCATAACTCACATTGTGGGAGATTGTTCCCTGATGTTCTTGAAGTGGTTAACTTGAAATCAAATTGCATGGAATTGGCAACTGCTTGTTGCAGATTATCATGTTCTGGTCAGGTATTTTTCTGTTTTGTTTTGTTCCCCCCCCGTCATTTTTTTTTTTTTACATTAGTTAAAATGTGAGGGCTTATTCAGTGATCAGACATAGCTCTGAATCCTTTTTCCCCATGAATGCTGCTTTAAACTGGGCATTGGCTGGAAACACCTTAAAACGTTGCAACTGGTCTGTGTTACATGAAATCAGTTAGTTGGTCTTGGAGTAGTTCCTGGAGGGTCAGTTAGGCAATTGGTGAGTCTGCAGTGGTGGCTGTGAGCAGGACCTACGAGGCTTACAGCAAGAGATGTGGAGACTGCTCTGTTGGCGCAGAGACATTCTGAATTGGTCATGTGTTGGAGCTTGGCTTACTACTGTTACCTTTTGCAGGTGGAATATTTTCAGTCTCCAGGCTTGTCAGGACAGTAGTCTGGATGCTGAGGGACAGAAGGCTCAGGCTGGAGACGAGAGAGAGAATAGAAAAGCCTCTTAAAAAAATTTAAAATATATGCATATATATATGTATAAAAGAAATTTAAAAGTGCATATTCTATATGCATATAGAAAAGCAGGGGAACTCATTGGATACAGACACCAACTATGGAGCTCAGTGGTTTTGTTGTTTGTGTGCTTTTGTAAGTCAAATATCCCCTGCAGTTAATTCCAAGTCAAATATCTTCTGCAGTTAATTCCATCCACCCATCTTCAGCCTTCCCCCTGCCAGACCAACAATGAAAACCCCAACTCCCAAAAAAACAAACAGGCAGAGGAACCTGGGCCAAAGCCAGACTTTTGCGTGTCAAGCTCAAGTGCAAGATGAATATTTCACAGCTGTGTTATAAAGCCCTGAAATGAAGGCTTTGCAGTGGAAATGCTGACAGCCCCTTAAGTAGAATAGTATACTGTAATTAGTGCTCTGTGTTTAATGTGCCAGACTAAGCTCAGCAGAGCTAAATGTAAAACTTCAAGCCTTTGTTTTTCTGCAGCAGTAACAGATCAGACAGTGTGTTCAGACGGTGGATTAGAGCCTACAACGTGTGTGCTGTCCCTGGAGGTTAGACGTGCTTTTTTGCCGATGGGGCTCGGGGGCAGCAGGAGAGAGGTACAAACAGGACCAGCTGTGAGATTTGGCACTCTGTATCAAGTTTTACTTATGTAAGATAGACAGCTATTTCTTAAATGCTGACGCTGACAATGTACAGCTACATTTTCAGCATTTTCACGTATTGGGTGCCAGAGCGCATTGATATGACTTTGCTGTTGTAGCAGCATGGAAAACATGTTGGAGTGCGTGCAGAGGTGCTGAAAACTGAGAGCAGAATATAGAGGGACAGACGTGAAAACCACAGCACTGTTGTGAAACTCAGGCCTGATGTTGGAGATCCCTGTGTCAGTGTATTAGACAGAAAAGCATTGGGGTCTCAAGTCAAGCAGTAAGGGCATTTTTTTTAAGGCAAAAGAACAGATGATTATGTAGCCACTCCTCTGGCAAGCTGGTTACTTAGTTGCAACTGGTTACTTGATGTGCTAAGGAAGGCTTTTCAAAGTAACACTCATGGGTTATGTATCTCAGGGATTTCTGTGTCCACTGCTTTTTCAGGAGTGCGTGCCTTTGGACATACATTATTAATATGCCCACTTTCAGGCAGGAGAGGGATGAGGGCAGGCTCATTGTGCAGTGGATGATAGATGAACTCTGATGAATGTTGTCTTTTAGTGCTGACTCGATGCCTCTACTTAATTAAATGAATTGAAATGTTAACTCTGTTATACACAGGCCCATGGGAAGGCTTTTAAAATAGAACATCTGGTTGTGAACATTTATTGAAGTAGCCATTATGGAATGGAATGGAATACTTGTGGTACAAGAACTCCTTCTGAGGATGGTCCTGCTCATGAATAAGTTCTCACAAATGCATGGAGAGGAAGGGGCATGTTGAAATTGAACTGTTAATTCAGGAAAAGGATTTCCCTTTCCATAGGGGAGCAGACAGGAGATAATGGGGGATAAGTTTCCAAATGCAAAGCAGCAGGAGTTCTTATCTGTGACTTTGCTGAGCAGGGTGACCTTTTTGTTGTTCTTTGTAAATGATCCTAGCTGCCAGAAAGGCAGATTGAGAGTAAGGTATTAATGGGGAAAAAATGGAGAACAAAACAGACTATATTATTCTGCTCTGTAAACACTTCCTGTGACCACACCTGGAAAGCTGTATGTAGTCTTGGTATTTCTCTTTCATCTCAGGAAGGATATAGTGGACTTGGAAGGTGGTTCACTGAACTGTTGAAAGATATGAAGATATGGCTTTTAGGAGAGCCATGAACTGACTAAGTGAAGACTCTTGGAACACAGATGATTTGGGGTGATAGTGTAGCTCTTTACAAAATCACGAGCCACCTAAAGGTGGTAGATGGGGACTGACTATTCACTGTCTCTTCCTGTACAAGAACTGAGGCACACCAAATGAAACTATTAGAAAGGAGGTTTAAAACAAGTGATGAAAGAGGGTTCTTCTTGCAACATATACCAGATTGATAGAGTTCCTTGCCAAAAGATGCTGTGAATGCTAAGCTTCTGTAGGCAGAGTGGATAAGTTCATGGTAGAGAATTCTACTGAAATAAGTTAAAACCTGAGAATATCTATTTTGACACTAAAAGACTGATGGGAGGTGACAAAGAATTAAATTTTCTTTCCCTGCTCTTAAACTTTATCTGTACATTTCTTTATGATACTGTTCTTCCTGATTTTTCTCCTTCACGTATGGCTGCAAATGCAAACATGAACCAGGGCTAGATATTGGTCTCTGATCCAAGATGGCCAATCTCATGAAGTTTGGAGCAGATGTACCTGCTTGGTGGACATGGTTTTCCCAGGCTGTAGCCTCTTGCCTAATGCTGTAGATACTTGGACATATGGGCAGCTCTGTACAGTAACCCCAGTTTTATCCGCTTGGTTGTCATTTTGAGCACCAGAGAACTGCATACATCCTCTCAAATGCTTTGCTTCTTTATTTCCATGCTTAAATAAATTGTGCTTGTAGAGAATGATGAGATTTTGGGCCCAAAAGAGAATGTAGAGAGCAGGAGGTGAGGTGATCAAGTTAGAAAACTCTAACTTCTTTAGCATATGAATACAGGAATGAAGGGCTGAAATACTACTGAACTCCTACTTAGTCATTTGCTGGTCTGGGGAGGATGATGGGGTGAGTAGCAGCATCATTTAGCCTACAGTTGAAACTCTTTGAGGGATGCCTGGTTAAAAATGGCTTTCTCTTGAAATTTTCTTTTTTTCTCTTTCTTTAAGAGGAAGGCAGACTGGGAAAATCTGCTCGTGGACAAACAGGCACAGATACAGGAGCTCCTACCCGGCAGCAGTGGTTCAGTAGTAAAACAGTGCAGTTGTAGGGAGAGTACCTGTGAGCGCAGGTCAGGCAGGACTGTCGCTGTGACTGGGTTGTCCCTTCTAACACCTGTTTTAGTGGAAATTATTGCTGTGCTGGCTGTGTCTACTACTGCTTTCTAACAGTGTGTTGGCTGGATGTGCAGCCCACAGTGTTTGCCTTCTGTACCTGCTGTGTGGCTGTGCAAGTATAGGTGGTCCCAAAGGAATGCAAGCAATGGGAAGGAGGAAAGTGTTTGCAGGGGGGTGAAGTTGGTCCCAAAAGAATGCAAATGATGAGAAGAAGGAAGGTGTTTACAGGGGTGTGAAGTTGGGCTGATCCTTGAGAAATTTCTGTGTTGTCCTTTAAGCATGTGGAAGCAAATGTTTGTGGTAACTTCCTCAAAACAACAGAAAGAGCTCACACTTGCTCTCTGAGACCTAGGAGCAGCTGTTTGTGCATCGTTTCCTGAGAAGCCAAACAAGGCTGGTAGGGACTGTTTAGACCAGTCTTTCTGAAAGGATTATCTGTATCTCAGTAGTAAGGCAGAGACGGCATGGCTTTTTCACCCAAGCATGGGCTTTCCCCACACGCTGTGTGGGACCTGCCTGATGAAAGCAAGGTCTGCTCTCAGATACGCCCTTTGACTTTCAGGTGGGATTGGGCTGCAGTGAAGCCCGTCTCTCTGGGAAGGCCTGCCTGCCATGAATACCTGTTGGTACCTTGAGTCCTGCAATTCAGGACTCTGCTGGTTTGGTCCCACCTATCTGACAGTGTTGGGATTTGATGTGGAAGGAACAGGGTAAGTGATCTGCTTAGACATTAAAATTTCTTCACACATTCGTGCAACTCGAAGTAGCCAAATTTAGATTTAAGGCTGTAAAATGGGTAAATATCAGGTTTTGCAAGACACATATTAGCTGCACAGGTTTTGGTGCCTAAAGTGTGTATTTATCTTCCAAACTTGAATAAAAGCTGACCTTACAGGAATGGAGATGGTGTGGTTACAGATAGCATAGTGGCAATGGAAGGTGAGCTGCAGAACGGTGTTGTGTGTGGATCGATCCAATAACTCTTGCAAGTCGTGTAGAGAACTTTGACTGAAAATGCCAAATACAATTAATAGAAGCCTCAAGATGAAGTAACAAATGCAGATAGCCAGCCTCCTCTCCTGCCTCTAATTTAGGTACATAAAATGACAGGTTTAATCTTGCAGTTGTTTCCAGGCTTGGATGAGGGTGGTGAGGTGGCCCATTAATTGCCTGTGATGGCCTGAGCAAGCAGTGACATATCTCATGATTGTAGGATGCAAATTGGGCCAACATGGGAGCGACTGGTAATGCACCCAGTATCTCAGATCTCCCTGTGGTTAGCTCAGATCAGACTTGGAAATATGTGTCAGGGCATTTATTTCTGATTGGGATGTTCTGAAGTACCACTTGGGAGACCTGTTATAAATGGTAGTGGTTACAGCTGTGTAGGACTTGGAGACTGCCCTTACCACAGGAGGAACTGGATTCTTACCTTGTTGTAAGTGGTAACTTCAGAAGTGGGATAATATCAGACCTGTATCAACAGATTTTCCCTTTATTGACAAATCTTAATTCCAGATTAGGAAGTTTAAAGTTGATGTATTTCTGCCCTAATTAATTGTATTAAAAATTTCTTAATTTTAGCTGGCAAGTTGAGAGGAATCCAGTTCATACTGTGTTGTTACCTATTGTTTTTTCACTCTGAAATGTTTTTCATTCTGCCAAGTTTTGTGACAAGTGACTGACTATCTCTTGCCCTTATGTCACCTAGTCTGGAGGTTGGTCATGGGGATAAAGCAGTGGTGTATTGTGAGTAGGATGGTGGGAGTAGAGCTCACAAGTGTCATAAGACCACATTTTAAATTTATATGCACTCCTTTTAGATGCAAGTTATTTTAATACTCAAGGATTATCATGTAAAGGTATTGTAAGAGCATCCATTGGATAGGCTCATAGGGTTGCTTTTTGGATTCTTTAAATTAGGTATTTTTTAAAGCTAAGACTTGGAGCAAAAGAGGGAAAGCCTTTTCCAGAAAGTTAGTTATGAGTCTCTGTATACAGGTATCTGTTTATATGGCACTAGGTCTGTCAATACCAGAGGTATGGCCTTGATAGTTGTCTTTTTCTAAAGGAACAGGTGATCTGTTGGAGGCCAGAAGATACTCACTAACTGTAGAGTAACTGGACAAGAAAACTGAGCTACTTTTATGTCAGGCTGTGTGCTGACCATAGGAGAAAGGCAGACTTTCCACCTCCTAGGATAGCCACAAATTGTCTATTGGCAAAGCAGCAGGGGACCTCCACAGACTCCAGAGTGAGAGAGGAAGCTGGATTAAGTGTGACATTTTGCTGTTGGTGAGATTGGAGTGTCCAGACAAACCAGGTGGTGCTCCTGTTTGGTTTCTCTTTCTCTTAAAGACTCAGAGGGGTCAGATGTTTCCAGACTACCAAGTGCAGAGTGGGCTTTAGAGGTGTACCTGGATTGCCAGTGAAAGGGATAGTTTTTCTTTTACCTGGCTTTGAGTTTCCTGTGGCTTTCCCCAGGCTGGCAATCAGAAAATCAAACAGAAAACAAGAAGTAGAACATCGTTTTCTGCTGCTTTGGCCTACTGGGCTGGCAGTTGCCGTGCCAGGGCTGTCTGGCATGAGGGAATGGAGGAGGATGTAATTAGACTGAGTAGGATAAGGGAGGAAGGAACTGTCCCCTCCAAAACAGGCTGCTGTTAAGATCAGCGCAGCTCAGCTGGGGTGTAAGACTGCACACTGAGAGGCTTGATAAATGTCCTTGCAAAGCAAAAACATACCTGTTGGTGACAGTAGGTTGCTGAATTGCTGCTGAATATCTGCATAGCCAAGGTCAAGCAGTGTCTTTTAGGATAGTTACAATTACAGTCAGCCAGAGCTAAAGCCTGTGCTAAGCAGCGTAATCGCAGCATTGCTAAATTGATGTTTTCTGACAGCATCAAGTAATTGGTGGCTTATCTAGATGGGACTACTTGAATGGCACATATCTCTTCCACTTCCTCCTTCCCTGTCAAAGATGCGGTTTCTGTAGGAATTTAAACTTCTCCTAGTTTGGGAACTGCTGATATGAGGTCGAATCTCAGCAGTAGAAGCATTGGATTCTCACTCTGCATTTCTGAAGCTGCTTTAAAAATAAATGTATTTTGAAGTATTGTTAACAAGTCTGGAAGAGTAAATATCCTCCTAACCTTCCTCACTTCCCTCCCCAGCCCTTGCATTTTTGTTCCAATATTAAGTTAAAACAAAACTATTTCCTTTCTTTACCGATGGCTTTGTAAATGCATTTTTAATTGTATCTTCTTCCTACTTAACAAAAATCCAGTGGAGTTTTGTAAAAGCCATGTTTTCAGGAATGCTCATTTTGCAAGGGAAGGGGACAATTTAGTGTTTTATCATGATGTTTTAAAATCTCTGGGGTATATTATTACTAAGAGGGGAAAAAAGACCAAGTTGTTGCAGAGATTAGGATATGAATCTTCTACTTTCCATGTCACTGGTTTGAAGACAAGCCAAATTTAACTAGCTGAGGGCATGGATGGCTCATGTTAAAGTGGTTGAAATAAGGTGGTTCTCTGTGTGGGGTTACTTCTGTCACCTTACCTCATAACCTGAGCCATGAGCTCAGTGAGACCTTGTTTCTTCACCCTACAGCTGAACTCCTCAGATCTGGTAAGGCGTGTGGTCAGGGTGGCGTGGGAAACCTGCTCCACCCTGCCTTTTGTGCACCATGTTGGTATAAATATAAGATGTTAGTCTTCAGGGCAGCTATTAAAGATAGTAGTAATTATTACAATAGTAACTTCTTATGCTGCGTCCATGCCCTTAGGACCTTAACCAAATATACCTTAGATTACAATAATTAAAAAGAGAAGACTGTGACCCAGTAAAATACTTGAGTTTGGCACAAATAACAATGCTGAAGAGGAATGTATGCAACAAATATATAATAAATAAAATCAAACTGTGCAAATATAAAGGAAAGAGAATAATTTTGTGTCGGTCAAAACAGCTCCAGGGCTGAGAACTAGTTTGTGCTCAGAGGTTGAGTCCTTTAATGCCACAGATTTTGTGCAGTGTAATCCCACTGCAACCTTTTGCTATGGGGTAATTGCTAAATTCTAATGCTTTCTGTGCCAGGGAATGCTCACCAAAATATTAGGTCATGTCCATCTGTCACCCTCTTCCCATTTTGTTTTTTTGCTTTTATTGGCTTCTTGTCACAGAGGTCTTTGTATCTCCCGGGTAGCTCTTCCAAATTGCATTTGTTTTCTTTTCCTAAAAATATTTGAGATCTTTGCCCGAGGGGGCTGCAGGGCATTTTAGACTGCTGTCTCTTGCATGGGTCATTGGTATGCAGGCTTGTGAATGTTTAAGGTGATCTGTCTCAAGATTCCTGGGAAGGGATGCCCTAGTCCACTGGTTGTGGTTTCCAATTCAAGCACTGTGGGAAAAACTGACTATTCAGTTCCTAGGAATACGAGGCTGGAACTAGGCTGAACCACCTACCCCTGGATGGAGGAGACAAAGAGAATGGATCAACCTGGAAACTGTTCATGAAAGACCCAAGTTCTAGAGATAGTGGTATCTCTAGAAATATCCAGAGATAGTGGTTTGTTGCTCTTACTAGGAGGGTGGGAATTTGTGGTCAGTGAATGTGCATCCCAGCTTCTCACCAGTCCTATCTGCTGCTTGCAGTCCTCTGTCTTTGCCACGCTCTGGCAAAGAGAAAGCAATAAGTGGATTGATAACTCCTTCTCTGTACGCCAACAGTATTTTACTATGCCTGTTAAGTGGAGTTGCTTCTGTACCTTCTCAGTGAATTTCTAGGAGCCAGTGTGAACTAGACCATCAGCATTTGTGCACGGCTCTATTTGAACTGCACTCACATTTCGTGATACTTCTTGTTTTCTTTCTTGTATGCACTAGGTGACTTTGGAGAAAGTGTTGGGCATAACTGTGTCAGGAGGAAGAGGATTAGCCTGCGACCCCAGAACTGGCCTCGTTGCTTATCCGGCAGGGTGAGTCACTAACCGCATTCTTCAAAGCTAAAATAAAACAGGACTGATGCATTAACATAAAGACTCAGGGTGTTTCTGCTATGGTCTCATATAGGACAGCTATTTGCTGTTCTTAAAACACCAGAGAATGATGCGACTCAGCACTGTTAGCGTAATTGGCAAGGGAGAGGGATTGCATTGTCAAGTTTTAATGGGATCCCTTTTAATGGAACCACTCTCCTTCCTCTTGCTCTAAGATGGAAGTTAAATACATTCTGTGGGCTTTTAACTATGTTCTGTAGTGTTGTGAACTTACACATAACTCAGTGTGATTCTCAAGCCAGTAAATAACTATTGGAGCAAGTGATGCTTTCAATGAATTGACAAAAGCCTTCTTGTATGTGCCCTGCAATTTATGACTTACCAAGTTCCTCATTCAAATGTGAAGAAAGATTTCAGGCTTACAGCCTGAACCCACTTGGATCCATGTGGATTCTCTGGAGTGCAACACATCTATCAACTGTAGCCTAAGTCCAAATAGAGATATTCAGAAGGAGACTTCGATGGAGAGCAAAAGAGCTACTTCTAGAGAGACAGGTGAGGGCTGGAGAGGTCTGCTGGGTTACAGGAATCAATATGAGTTTGACTTTCTTTGAGCTTGTTCATTCTGCTGGTCAACAAGCTAAAGGAGAAGTCTAAGGGCAGTATCTCAAAGTAGTGTTGCATGGACATACTTTTAAGACATGAAAGCTGCAATCAGAAAAAAGGAACTTCCACAGCAATTATAGGTGACATTTTCAAGGGTACAAGAAACATGCTAGCAACATTTAAAGATTCTGTGTTTCTGGCTAGAATGAGAGATGGAGTCAGTGAAACTGGCTAGAAATTTTTGCCTGTCCTGGTGATATCCTACTTCCCAGAATCACAGCATTGTTGTGGTTGAGGGAGCCTCTTGAAGTCATCTGTTCCAACCCTCGTGCTCAAGCAGGGTCACCTATAGCAGGTTGCCCAGGGCCATGGCCAGACAGCTTTTCCGTTATCTCCAAAGATGGAGATGCCACAATCTCTCTGGACAGCACGTTCCAGTGTTTGATTGCTCTCATAGTAATACAGACAGAAGAAAAAAAAGTACAACATACGTTGTACTTTCTGCCCATTGCCTCTTTTTCTGTCAGTGGGCAGTTTGATATCCACATCAGTGTTTGACAGCATCTTTTATGCTTGAGCTCTTTGGAGCCAGGCAAATATATTCTAGTGTGTGTTGCCTCTTCCTCTGCATCTTTTCTGACATTGAATATGTTCACACTTGGAGAGAGCAAGGAGAGAGAAGAAAACAAGTGCAGCACACAGATATTTTGGGCTTTTGCATAGCTGAAGATAGATTAGTTTTGTTGATAGCAGTGTCCTATAATGAACTTGTGCGTGCCTGACATTGATTTAATCAAATATGAATACATCTGGGGATTCTTTTGGTTAATTAAAAGGTTATGTGGTTCCTTAGGGCTTTACAGGGAAATTCCTGTTCTTTCTTGTTGGTGGTAACATCTCATGGCCAGGGCAAGAAACCTGCCCTGTCTGGGCAGGAATATAGTAGATGTATGTTGTAAAAGATTAATGGCTTATATGACTTGCTGCTTTTGTTCTATGTCTGGCCTGTTTTGTGATGCTGTTGTGATTTGCTGCAGTCAAGGCTATCTCTAACAAAACTAGCATTAGTTAATGAGTCAAGACATGAGAGAGGGACTGGTGCAGACCTTACTAAGATGATGCAAGTTCAGTTTGTTGTTTTAAGTTTCAGTTTATGCAGTTTATGTTTTACTTGGATTTTTTCCCCATTCTGATTTCCAGTTAATTTCTCTTGATTTGCAAGAATCCTGGCCTTTCTGGCTTTATTTTGTTTATATTTGTTTATTTTGTTTCTATTTGAATTTCGCAGAATCACGGAATGGGTAGGACTGAAAGGGACCACAGTGTGTCATTTTGTCTAACCTCCCTGTTCAAGCAGGGTCATCCTAGAGCACATTGCACAGGATTGTGTCCAGATGGTTCTTGAGTATTTCCAAGGAGGGATACTCCACAACCTCTCTGGGCAATATGTTCCAGTGCTCAGTCACCTGCACAGTAAAGTTTTTCCTCAGGTTCAGGTGAAACTTCCTTTGCATCGGTGTCTACCTGTTGCTTCTTGTCCTATTGCTTGGCACCACCAGGAAGAGCCTGGATCCATCCTCTTGATACCCTTCATTCATATACTTAAATACATTGATGAGTTCCCCTCTCAGTTGTCTCCTTCTGAGACTGAACATGCCCAGCTCCCTCAGCCTTTCCTCGTATGAGATGCCCCAGTCTCCTAATCATATTTGTAGCCCTCCTCTGGACCTGCTCCAGAAACTCCATGTCTCTTGTACTGAGGAACCCAGAATTGGACTCAGCACTCCCGGTTTGGCCTCACCAGGGCTGAATAGAGTGGCAGGTTCACCTCCCTCAACCTGCTGGCGTTGCTCTTCCTAATGTACCCCAGGATACCATTGGCCTTCTTGGCTCCCAGGGCACACTGCTGGCTCCTGGACAGCTTGTTGTCCATGAGGACCCCCAGGTTCTTCTCTGTAGGACTGCTATCCAGCAGGTCAGATCCCAGCCTCTGCTGGTGAATGGAGTTATTCTTCCCCAGGTGCAGGACCCTGCATTTGTCATTGTTGAATTTCAGACAGTTCTTCTCTGCCCATCTCCAACCTGTTGAGGTACTTCTGAAGGGCTGCACAGCACTCTGGGGTATTGGCCACTTATCCCAGGGTTGTGTCACCAGTGAACTTGCTGAGGAGGTACTTTGTCCTTTCATCCAAGTAATTGATGAATGAGTTAAACAATACTTGGCCCAGTATTGAACCTTGGGAGACACCACTACTGACAGGCCTCCAACTAGACCCTGTGACACTCATTACAACCTTCTGGGATCTGCCGTTCAGACAGAACTGTCCATTTACTGGACATCAAAGCTACTTACATGAGTCTGATGTAGCAGACGGGGTATGGCTTATGCTCAGTTGGCTCATGACCTGTCCATGCAACCTGATCATCTTCAACTGTGCTCCAGTGATTTCCTTAGCCCACTGCTCATGTACCGAGGTTTTGCAATCCTGACGTGCAGATGCTTTCCTCTTCCAGTCTGTCTGACCCCTAAAAGCTGAATTTATGTAACAATTCTGTATTTTCCTAAGAACACTTTCAACATACCTAGATTCATTTGGTTGAGATCAAAACAGTTGCCCTAGGCATCCTGACTTCATCCACATTCACATACAAGTAACTATGTGAATGAGGACTTGTGCATGAGAAGCCTTGGTGTTCTTTGAGCATAATCTTAGCTTGGGTCTCTGGTTTGCCTAAAATAATTTGTTTAAAAAAAGTGATTTTTTTTCCTGAATTTTTTCTTTCCTGGAGTTTCTGAATCTCCTGGGAAGTTTCTTAAACTGCTGAAAGAAGCAATTCCCAGTGCAACCCAAACTCATTCCAACTCCTCAGTGGTGCCAAAGAGCTGTGTTACATTATTTTTCCTATTCTTCTCACTGGCTTTTGCACCTCTTATCCTTTCTCCTCTTTGACCCTAATGAAGCTTCCTCTCTGGCAGTGTATGACAGGAGCTGTGCTGATCCTGGTACTTTGACCCTTTTTTTGTGGGATGCTTGTGTTATAGGAAACCATTTCTCCATGTCTGACATAAAGAGCTAAACAGGCCAAGTGCTTCAGATATTGTAGGCCACCACTTTCATATAAGGCTGTTGTCTTGGGAGATAAGACAACATAGGAGAGAAAATTGCATCCTCTCCAAAGGTCTTGCATCTACTGACTGCACTCACCCATTCTTAGACTGGCTAGTGAAATAAACACAAAATTGCATAATTGGATCTCTGTTAGAGTTATGGAGTGAGTAACAAAGTCGTTCTTGGAGGGAGAGTGAGTGGGACAGAAATGTACTACATTTTTTACTTATTGTGGCAGGACCAATGCTCTGTCCTCCTTTGCTTTCACTTCCTCCCCCTTTGCATTTTCCATGCTCTTCTCTCAGTTTATTCTCTTTTGCTTTTCTTTTTTTTTTCAGTAGCTAGTTGAGGCTCTGTTTCCTAGAAACAAGAAGGGAAACCAAACTAAGGAAATCCTCTGAGAATGACTGACATTAAAAAAGAAAAATTGGTTTGTGAAATGTCTATCATTTAAATTTTAGAGCAACTGCTAAGATAGCTTTAGTCAGCTTATCTGCTTTTGGGTTTGGTGTTGTATTTACTGTTGTTTTTAAGCCTTATTAGGTTGGTGTGACTGACTGAGTTATTTTACTTTTCATTGTTCTTCTTTGCTTGCTTCTCAGTTGGTCATGATAGCTGGTTGGAAACCCGATCTTCAGGTGAGGCCTGCCTGTGCTTTTTCTTCCATAGGAGCAGGAAAGTAGCACTTGTGCTTTCAGTGTTCCATGTCTTTTAAACACTATGCTGTTATGTTCTGGTCAGCTTAAGCATCTCCCTAGCTCTGCTCATCAATTTTGAGTCACTCTGATGTATTTCAGGGATTTTTAATGTTAGTGTTCCTTGTTGGGAAAAATGGTATTTGATATATAGCACGTGAGATGAGTTGATCAATCTCAACCTGCTTATTCTTTCCCCTTTCAGCTCTCTAGCAGAGGTCTTTATGTACAGCAACTCTTGCAGACATGGGTTTAATATAGAGAATTCTCTCTGAGACATAGTGAAATGAGTTTCTTTGGCTTTCTCTCAGAAGTTACTGTAGCCATTACAGATACAGGTCCCTGGCTAGCTCTGTGTGTGCACATAGTATATTTGCTGAACAAATGATTTGGATGCCCCCATATTCTGTCCCATTTCAAAATGAATCACCTTGTTTGTAGATAGGAGGAGAGGAATAATAAAAGGAGCTTTATGATCAAAGTTAAAATGAAGATACTGAGTCTTTTTTTCCTGCTGTGTTTTGCCACAAGATCTTGAAGAGTTAGACTTGGTCTTGCTTCAGCTTTCTCACTTTGATTTTTTTTTTTTTTTTGTGAGATAGGACAACTAATATTCAGAAGTGAATAGCTGTATGAATGTTCAAACCAGAAAACTGCACAACTGTCAGGGTCAAATTTTATTTTACTGCTGCTGTGCTGTGCACGCTGGATGTCAGTGCAGCAGCCTCTTGTGCCAACCTGCACTGCAGCAGCATCCAGCCACAGTCTCATCTTCTTGTTTTGCTGTGTCTTCCACTGTTCCACGCCTCATCCTCAGCTGATTTGCAGTTCCAAGTGGAAACCACTTAACTTTGTCAGCATTTTTGAGTCATACCTCTCTTGGCTCCTTGTCTACTGATCCAAGATGTGTCAGGTCCTGTCTGTATCACAGTCAAGGGAGGAAGAGGATGAACAGGAAATGAGTAAATTGGTTTTAATCCATCCAGGAGCCTGTGCAGCATGTGTGGAGCTGTCTCACACAGCTGAGTGGTAAATCCCACTGAAAGAATGAAGACTTTTCCAGAATTGACTATTGGTTTGCTCCCAAATACCTCTTTCCAGTTCTGGTGGATAGGTTGTAAGGCTAAGTGGTTTCCAGCCCATCCATGAAGTCCCTTGTAAAGTTTTAATCATAATTTTCCATCATTATATAGACAGATCACTGCACAATTTAATAAATTATCAGCTTAGGGCAATTTCCCTTTACCTTAACCTACATATAACCCACAATGGAAGAATAACATTTAGGATAAGGATTGTGTAACTTTACCAGGCATGATGTTGCCTTGCTCCTTCTTTCCTCCTGGAAGTGGAAGGTTTTGGTCAGTGATGTACAGGAACTAATTATGAGAGGCAAATCTAGTAGATGACTGATAGTGAATGAGGCAAAATGCTGTTCTGAACTGGGATCTGAGACTTACGACCATTGTGGTCAGGTTAGAATGGGTGGTGATGTGGACAATAAAACCCTAATTTGTAAGATGACAAGTATTCTTGCCTTATTTCAGAGCCTGTTTTTATTAACTAATTGATCACGTTGCTTGGATGCCATGATGGTAGTTGCTTTTGTTCACAGAAGGAATCTACTTATAGAATCAGTCTATCTGTACGTGGTACATGTGCAACTTGAGCAAAGCTTTACTGCTCTGTGCAGGTATGATTCTTCACTAGTTTTTCCTTAGCATAAATCCTAATGGGCTGTATCCCAAATGCAGCCTGAAGTGGTACAGGGATATTGAAATACTTGAACTGCTAGGTTGCCAGTAGATATATTCAGTTCTGCTGGTGCTGCCTCCTTCAAGTTTACTTACCCAAACCTGTGAAAGAGAATTTCTGTGCTTTCTTGCTATGCTTTTTTCTAAAAGAGAATCCTGTGGTTTTGTAAAGACTGTAGAAACCTACCCTAAAATGAAGTTCCCATGTATGGTTCAAAGCAAATTTCAGCATCTTTGGTCACAGCAGAGGCAGTTTGCTTTGTCTTCCTTGAAATAGGACTTTCAAGGATTAGACCTCTTTCCCCTCCCCATCTCCCAGGAATCTGGACTGTTGTTAATGCATTTCTTCTATGACGCTACTGTGCTTACATGGCATCTGGGGAAATTTTCTAACTGGCACAGTTGTGGTAGACCCAGAGACAAAGATAAGAAAATTCTCTTGACAGAAATCATTAGACATAATTCAAATCTATACTGCCGGTTGGCTTGAGTTGGGCATTACAACCAAACCAAACAAAACGACACCAGGTTTTGGCATCCAAAAAGATGATGAAAAGTAGACAAACCCTTCTCTTCCCAGCAACAGCAGATTTCTTAGAAGTAGGGATACTTTGTTTGACTCTCAAATCTCCCTGTCTTAAATACCCACTGGACAGAAAGGAACATATCTGCACTGAGGCATGTACACCTGAAGTGTAAAATACTTCCATTCACCCCTTGCCCTTATTAATATAGATTAGATATGGAGGGTGGTCTGAGGAAGGCTGATGCGGTCTTCATTTCTGGCAAGTGAGCAAAGTCTTGTCTTTGCACTTGGGACAAAAGAACGGAGATCCCCTTTGCAACAGCGCTTTATTCTCAGGCCAAATAATCGTAACTGATATTTTAATTTGCAGAGGTGGATTTAAAGGGGCTATGGCCTCTCCCCTGCTCTTTTGCTATTGACCCATGACATTCATAAGTAACAGTTATGGAGTTCTGGAGCAAGTGCCTGCTTCCAATCTTGGTAGCAGCTGGGTCCAGTTCTGAATCCCCATCTTTGCACTGAGGCCGTACCTGATGGAGTAGGGGCAGTCTTACTTGTGTGAGCTGTTTATGTCCATACAGCTAGGCAAGAATTTCTACATTGGTTTTTGCTTGGTCTCCCTTTTTGTGAGTACTGGAGGCTCTTCCACATTGAATCCACGTTTCTCTAATAACTGCGCCTAAAAAGAATTGTTTGCTGAACAGTCATGTATTGATCTAGTTCAGCTCTAATCTCACTTGGTTTGGCAGAATATAAGATGAAGAAACAAATGAAGCAGTACTAGCAATCACCTAGAGCTGCAGGCAAACATCCCTGGTTTAAGCCCTTAGCAGAATTGGAGTCAAGCCTGTCAAATTGACTTCCAGGCAGTTTTCATCAACCAGTCCCCAGGTGTGTGTATGGGGCTGCTTTTGGTCTCTTGTCTAATTAGTCTAAATACTTTACCTTCAACAAACAATGGATGGCCCAACATTTGGTAGAATCTTAAATAATGAGGTAGCTGCAAAGCTCCAGACCTGTTGTAAACCAGAAGAAAGGGAGAAAAATAGGACAAACCCTCAAAATAGCTGGACAGAAAAGCTTCTTACTAAATCTGAGGGGACACTGTGTCGAGTCTGCCCTAAGTGCTCCTGTCTGTGCTGCACTGAAGACTGCAGCACTGGGGTTCTGCCAGACAGC
Organism: Neopelma chrysocephalum; assembly: GCF_003984885.1. Lineage (NCBI taxonomy): Eukaryota > Metazoa > Chordata > Aves > Passeriformes > Pipridae > Neopelma > Neopelma chrysocephalum. Next base: position 19,081,954 of record NW_020897693.1, read on the forward strand.
TGGAGGGAAGGTGTTGGGAGTGTGAACCCCTAAGTCTGACAGCTCAGCTGCTGGCTGGGAGTTAGTTAATGCCATCTTTGTCAGCAGTGGAGTAGCTCTTGTAGTGGACTGTGGAAATGTTGCGGGACGCTAGGCTTCAGATCCTGCATGATTTTTACCTTGTGTCACATTCGGTATTGAAAGACTAGTCAGGGCAGTCACGATGTTTGGTGTTGCCAGGTCCCTTTGAGAGAAGCTGCTGTTCAGCTGTACATAGAGTGCGGTTCTCCTGTGCGCAGAGCTTCTGGTTACTTCTCCAGAGTGCCATATGCTAATCCAACCTTCAAGTTACAAGGGGGTGGGTCGCTGTTCTGTAGCCAGCTGCTACAGCCTTGGGACAAATAGAGATGAAATGTGATGCTTTATCCTACAGTTTCTATTTGAGGATCTGGCAGCAGCAATAGGTCTGATATGGCATCCTCCTTCAAGCCTCCAGGTACCAATGTGTCTGTTTATTCCCTGTGTTTCAACAGAAGCCGTGTGATATGAGCCCTTTTTCCCAAAACTTCCTTTGTGTACTCCACTTTATCTGGGGTGAGCCTGTACTCATCCCTGCTTCTGTGATTCCTCCTTTTTGTCAGGCACCTGGGAAAGACTGGACTCTGCAGCTGAGCTCCGTGTAGGAGTCTGCTGTTGCACCTCTGTCTTGCTGTAGAACCCCCTGCCCCAGGAGGAACAGCAATCTGTACCTCCTCTTGCAGCCTTTCCAGTGGGAGGACCCACACTGTGACAGGCAGTACTCACTCTCTACAATCAAGGGTGAATCAAAGTTGAAGTCTGGTAGTCCCTTTGTAGCATTTTACTGCTTTTTGTAAGAAAAAACCCAAAACAATACCAGCCAAAAAAACCCAACCAAACGGCTAAAAGCCACAACAGGAAGCCTTGGCTTGTTTAGATTGTCAGATGATTTTTGATGTTTAGATTGATGGGAGAATTTTTCAGGGAAATGGTCCAACTGAAATGAAAAATTTTGGGAAATGTTTCACAAATTTCTTCACAGGAATTCTGTAGGGAGAGGGAGTATATGAGTGGGAACAGGTGCCCTCTCCCAGAACATCACCAGAGCAGCCTGAGGATTTCCTTAGGATGTGGGAAATGCTGCTTTCAGTTGAGCAGAAAACTGGGTTTAGTTCAGAGGTGAGCTGGTAACTCTAATCTACCTTCTCGTTCCCACCTTCGAAATTGCAGGGTTGGGGGCAGGAAGATCATAGAATCACAGAATTTGGATTGGAAAGGAACCTTTAGAGGTCATCAAATAACACACATCTGGCAGTGAACAGGGACATCTTCAACTAGACCAGTTTTCTCAGAGCCCTGTCCAACCTGACCTTGAGTGTTTCCAGGGATGGGGCATCTATGAGCCCTCTCAGCAACCTGTTCCAGTGCTTCATGACCCTCATTGTAAAGAATTTCTAATTTAAATCTATTCTCTTTTAGTTTAAAGCCATTAGCCACATCTCCTATCTCAACAAGCCTTATTAAAAAGTTTGTCTCCATCTTTCTTGTGAGTCCCCTTTACATATTGAAAAGCCACACAAAGTCTCTGTGGAATCTTTTCTTCTCCAGGCTGAACAACCCCAGCTCTCTCAGCTGAGTGAGGAGGAGAGGCACTCCAGTTCTCTGGTCATTTTTGTGGTAAAGCTCTGGACCTGCTCTAACAGGTCCATGTCTTTCCTGTACTGAGGATTCCAGAGCTGGATGCAGTACTCAATGTGGGGTCTCACCAGAAGAATGTTGTTCTGTATTCTGTATGTTGCTCTGCATTTGGAATGATACTGACAGCTTGTCTGAAGGACAGGAAGACTTTTCTGAAAAAAGCCACCAATGGAGAAGAGGCAATGTGTTGTAGAGCATGGGGAACAGACTTTATTTCTTTCTATTTTTAGTCTGTCACAGGACTGGATGGTAGAGAAAATCACTTTGCTTCTCCCAGCTTGCACCTTTTTCTAAAAATAAAAGTAACTGTTTTCTATTTTCTCCCTTACAGAGTTGTAGATAATAGGAGCTGGGTATTAAACAGATGACTGTATTACCAAAAAAAAAAAAAAAAAAAAAAGATGGTGTGTAAGGTCCTGTCTTGTACACCAATCCTGACCTGTGCTAGTTTGGACACTCTTCTCCCAACACCACACACTAGCCATCCTGCAAGGTGGTAGAGTCCACAAAGACACGTTGTCCTGGTTTTTTAGAGCCTCTGCAGTGTGCTGCTGCTGCTGAATGTACACAGCTGGTTCCATGAATGGGACGTGAGCTCAGCTGACTTTGTGGTAGGTGTACGCACAGAAAGTTAAGGACATGATTATGGCAAAGAACACCAGATGCTGCCAACTCTACTCCTTCTGTGTTCTCCTTTGTACCTGTTCCAAGCACTGAGCAAGCCTGGTTCTTGACAGAGAGAGGAGAGCAGAATGGGGCAGTGGTGGAAAGAAATGCTCTTAGAATGGTTTTGTAGAAGGAAATCAGGTGGAAATTGTGTAGGCATCTCTTCAGTGGTATATTTTGTATTTTCTTTTGAACATTCGAGTGCTTTTACATGCAATTTCTTTGATTATTAATTACCTTTGAATTCTGACCCTTCAGTACCACAGCATGGCACATGATTGTGTGAACTATAAGCAACTTTTGTGCTTACCAGGCAGTGAAGTTGGGTATGGTTTTTAGTATAAGAATGAATTGCAGGACCCTTATTCTGTGCCAAAGAAGGCTCCTTGCTTGCACTGTGCATGCAGGCAACATGAATGTGCTCTCCCCTCCAGTGATGGAAATCTTGGAGAGGGGTTTTCTTTCTATATGTGATGCTGCAGTGGTGTGAGTGAGTGTAAATAAAGCTGGATGGTGTGGGTAGGGGAAGTCTAGTTAGGTAGCTTCTGTCCTGCACTGTCTCACAGAACTGGTGTGGCAGGTCCAGGCACTGCCTGTGCAGTGCTTCTTGAGGGGCCAGAAGTATTAGCTGAATCCTCAAGAACGTTAATGTTAGTGAAGATTCTAGCTGTTGCCAAAAATGTTAGTGATGAAGAAAGTGAGAGCAGGGAAATGGAAATGCTTTTGCAAGGCTGCAATGAAAATTCCTGTCACAGTAAAAACACTTAACTGTCCTTGAAGCTTCCCTATGATGGATATCGGAGACTGTGAGCAGGGAAAGGTGGGGCTTCTTGGAGAAATCCTCTGAGTTTGTTGCTGTTTGGGTTGCTTGACAAACCATATTAAGGAGCACTATATAGTACATGCTTCTTACTGCTGCCATCTTAGTTCCAGGGCAAATATTTCAATTCTCTCCAAAGGGAAGTGCTACCATGCCTGTCACGATAGCTACAGCAGTTGCTGTTTTAATGATTATATTGATCGTATCTGACTTTAACGTGCCCTAAGAGAAATCCTGATTGTCCTCAATCCTTGGGTGTGCCAATTGTACCAACTGGATTTTTAGATTGGCAGGCAAGTTAGTAATAATCCCATGTAGATGGCTGTTTTGTTACCTTGTGCTTTGATCTCATTAACTAGTATGTGAATGAAAGGGAAGTTGCTATTTAAAAGAAAAAAGGAGGGGGGAGGGGGGCGGGGAAGCAGTCCAGGGGTGAGGGTCACTTGCATTTTATGTGCAAAGAAATTGAACCAAGAGAATAAGCACCTCTGCTTTCTTTAATAGCAGAGCTAAACACTCAGGTAGAGCCCTGCAAGTGGGAAGCTTTGACAGGTTTGGAAAGCTATTGCGTGCTAGTGAAATAGGGAAGAGGAGTGTTTGCAAAGCTCTTGCTGCCTTGGCTATTTTGGAACATGTAGGCCTTTTCTCAGCTTGAAGCTCTGCAACCCACTGGGGTTTGCCCACTGAAAAAGGAGGGGGATGGCATAGAGCTTGAGTTCCCAAATGCCTGTGTGCCTGCAGGTAGCAGCCTGCTCTCTTCTCTACCTGCTCGGTATCTCTGCAGTAGTTACACCTCCTAGCAACCAGTGCCTTGGTGCAGCAGCACGACTTGCTTGTGAGCCAAGTTCTGAGCTTGCATAAGAGCGTGGGGGGGGACGGAGTGGGGACTGAATAGCAAAGTCTGGGATGAAAATGAGATACCAGCCGCCTCAGCTGAGCTCCACCCTTTCTAAGAATCTCAAAACAGGCACTGTGTCTCCTGGCAACCTTGATACAAATCATAGAGTTTAACTTAAAAGAAGCACATACAGTCCAAATGATATAACCCATCACCAGGTATGAACAACAAGGAGTCAATCCTTTTCCTCTTCCTGGAAAATCTGGCACTGTAAACGGTCTTGGGTTTCACTCAGTGTCAGAAGGCAATGAGTTAAAGGTGAAAGACATCATGCTAGCATAGCTAAGAAGTGCCAAGAAATGGTGTAGTTTGTTTATTATAAGCATGCCCAGAAGTGCCCTGACTATTGCTTAGGAACCAGATGTAGGACTTGGCCCTCCCCTCTGGGCTGTGCTGGAAGCTGTGCCCTGCAACATGCACATGCATTGGTCTGTTGTGCACCTGAACCTGGTTCTTTCAGCTGCCAGTCAGGGACTGACTGAGCTGATACCAGCCAATTTCTTGCCTTTGGAGTCAGTTGCTATGCTTTTGCAATGCTGACCTAATGCTTCTTAGTCTTGGGCTCTAACCTCACAACATTTCTCAAGAGAAAAGATAAAACTGGATTATATCACAGTTGCTTCTGCTTCCAGGAAAGCTGTCTTTTCAGATCTCCTGACAACTGATACTCATTAGGTACTCTGAAGAAAATTTTCAGTGCGTTTAAAATGCTGTGTATTATGCTGAGATACAGGCAAAGCGGAGGTAAATGTTCATCTTCCATTAAAGGCAGAGCTGTCACAAGGCTTCTAAAAAGATAACATAGGCAGAATTAAACTTTGCCAATCTGGCAATATTTGAGCTGCTCTCTCTCTGAGAAGCAGGAGGGCTTGGACAGGGAGCTGGCAAGAGCTCTGGATATTTGGGTCTGGGAGCTGCAGCAGGCTTCCCATGCATTGTGCCATGGGCAGCAGTTGTGGGGAGAAGCAGGCTTTCCCCTGTCCCTTCTTTCAGCATCTGCCAGCCTTACCTTGTAGGGTTCTGAGTAGGCAGGGTTGGCTTTCTGTGGCTTTCTGTGGCCCTGGCAGCCTGCTGCCTGAGGCAGCTGTGAGCTTTGCCCATGCCTAGAGGAGTAGAAAACTGACCATTTGAGCAAGTGATTCTTTAAATCCATGCTTTCGAAGAAGTAGGTTTGGGGTTTTGCTTTTTTTTTTTTGTCTCTGACACTCTTACAGAGATACAACATGGATTATGCTTACTGAAGCATTCAGTAGGAAAAGCTGCTCCAGTTTCTTTGTCGTAGTGGGGGATTTTGCTGCCTGCTCTGGAATGCAGGAGAGATCAATGATGGGTCGATGGGCACTGGAGGAGCCTGCCCAGAGCCTTACCCCACTTGTGACCATCCTCCCTAGGGAGATGGTGGTGGGGAGGGGGCTGGCAGACAGAGAGACTTAAATTTCATTACTTTTTGTTTTGCTCATTTGATTGATGCCACTTTAATATTGGCTACATATCTTGCTCGTGGTAAAACAGCTAAAGCCCTGAGGCCTAGGCCATGAGCTGTCATTGTCGTGTTTGTCTGCCCCAGATGATTAGTTTGATGTATAGATCTTTCTCCCTGCTCCTGAGTTGCTCAGGCACAACGAGGGAATACTTTGGCTGTGCATGCTGCTGGAAACAGAGGTGTTGGCCAATTGCTTGCAAGCAGGATATATTTTTCCTTTGGGACTTGATTTTAAAAGAAGACACATATTCAGCTTTTGAGGGTTCGTGGTGTGTTGGGAACAGCTCTTGTAGAGTACTTGATGCAGACCTGAAGTGTAGAGCCAGATTTCACTGTGTAAGCCCAACTGGGTCTGCAAATCTCTGCAAAGAGCTGCTTGCTCCTATATGGGTACCTGCAGAGAGAGCTCCCATCTTCTCTTGTTGTACTGTTGGGCTGGAGAGCTGAATTTGCTCAGCACTTGATGGCAGATTTGATTATTCTGCAGGAATTTTATTGTAAACTTTGCTTCCCTATCTCTTTCTTTCTTTTCCCTCTGAACTGCTCTTTGCCTGTTTTTTTAATTTTTTTTTCCATTTTTTTCTTCAACTTGTCTTTGTTTGCACTCTCTTCCCCTATATCTGTCCATTTTCTTTTCTCTGAGGCTCTCCACTTGGCCTTTGTTACGCTCACAGTTGTTTATGGGAAAAGAAGAAACACCCTTATATACGGGCTGTGTATGAGGGCAAAAAATTATTGTTAGTATAACTGAATTCATAACACTCCACTTCAAGAATCATTTTACTCTACCACTAATTATTACAGAAAAAGAAGGAATAATAATGCATTAGGATAATTTTATACAGAAATGTCTCAATAATTATGATAATGCAGCTAAAACTGTAATAAATTTGTGTGTTTCTGGTTGGTTTTCCTGGTGTTATGCTTCCTTGTGGTGTTCCTTTGGATCTTAAAGTCAGTCATTGGGGGTGAATCTTCAGCTCTGTAGCCCTTCAGTACTGGGAAGAGTATTATGTGGGTGTTGCTGGATTCTTCGTGACTCCAAGGTCCAGCTGGGTAATTTTTTATGTGTTTACCAACACACTTGCATATCTTGCACAGCTCCACAATGCTTCTGGAGTTCACTATGTATGGTGTCTTTCATGCACATTGGATAATTTTTCTTTGTTATGCCTAAAACCTGTTTTGTTCAGCTCCAGGTCTGTATTTCTTTAACAGACCGTGGGTGAGCTGTTCACAGCCTTTGGGTCTCCAATGCCAAGCATTTGCCTCATCTCTTATCATCCTGTGCCTGTACTCCTCTGCACTGCATCCCCCATCTCCATTTCTCAAGGCCTCTGCTCTCATACCATGCCTGCATTTTTCTCTGCTGTGTCATCATGTTAGTTGTAAATATCTCAGTCTACATAAAGTAACTGCTGGTCAATGTTGTTTATATAAAACTATGGTTGTATCGCACAAAAGATAAACAGAAGTAAAACAAATTATCTATAGACACCTGGTCAGAAAAATTGCTGTTACAGCTCAACCAAGTAAAACAGAGCTATAAGCAGGTCAAGAAAAGTTCAGAGCAAACAAACCCAGGAAACCCTCAGTACAGAGCTTAAGGCCTCTTGCTGAGAATGGCAAATCTGGGTCTGCCAGCAAGATACTGATAGAAGAGGGACTGAATCTTGGGAGCAAGTGGAGGGGTGGAGCACAACTGGGAGGCAAGAGATCCCTGAAGCAGGTGTCTCTGGGCAGATAGTTGTTATTTTCTCCTTGTCGATGTGTCTGTGGCAGCTGTAACTTTGGGAAGAGACCTCAGCATGTGGAGATAGGTCATGTCTGAAGAATGAACGCAGTATGCTATGATTCTGTAGCGTTCATCCTAGATTTGCATTCCTTGCCTTGATACAAAGCTGTTCAGGTTTTCAGCCATGTTCTGGCTGTTTATTTTATCTCCCTTGGTCACACCTGGGACCAGCCAGCTTCTGCTCAAGACTTTATTTCCTACTTCTTCTCAGTCTTTCTTGTCTGTCTGATCAGCACATTTTCTTGTCATGAACTATCTCAGTGATCCTTTTATTCCTCCAGCCTTCCTATCATCAGTTGCCCATTGCTCTAGGCCCCAGGGCTGCTGCTCATTTGCAGTATTCCAAGGGTGTTTGCCAAGAGAGCTGAAATAAAACACAGCTCTGCAACTCCTACTCCTTGCCCAGTTGATTTGATGCTTCATGTAGGTGTATTGCTGGCATTGCTTCCCTTCCCCTAGGGAAATGGGTGATTTTGGAGAGAGGGAGGGAGAAATGTGGACTCTGTACGTGCTTGTGTGTGTAGTCAGCCATGAGCTGTATGTATGCACGTGTCTGTATATATACCTACATATATATGTGTGTGCACAGGCATTTGTCATCAGTGCTGTATGTCTTTTGAAGCTTGTCAGTTGTACAGGCTGATGGACAATTCATGTTGTGTAAGTGCAGCTGCCATTTTGCCTGGCTTCATTTTTCCACCTACCTTTGGTGGAGCCTTGAGGAGAGGTGGAGTATTCTGCAATGCAGCAGAGATGGCCTGTCCCTGGTTCTGCTAGGACAGGGTTTTATCGCTGGTTTCTCATTCATGAGGTTATTTTCTTTTTCCTCTCCTGGCTTTGAAGTGTTGAAGGGAATGGAGTTGTTTTCAAGGTGAAGTTCCTGCTCAGTCACTGGTGACTAGACAGCCGTGAGCCATAACAATTAACTGGAATAATTTTCATCTTCCTTGCAACTGTAATGATTCCCAGTTAGCAAGCTGGTTTAAATTTCGTGGTTTTCCTCTGAGCCTTTTTCTCCCCTCTGCTTTCCCCATATGCATTTCTTGCCCAAGTCTTTCACAATCTCTGTCTGGCTTAGCTCTTTGCCCCCCAGAAAAGGTGCCTCCTTATTGTGCAGCTCTGTGAAAAGCCATCACTCTCCCGAGGGCACTACTGCCATGTCTCTGGCTCCAGTGTGGCTGCTCTGGAGTGTACAACTTATACGGTGGGAGACAGGACCCAGGCTGTCTTTTCTCTCTGCATCTGTTTCTTGCAAAGCGTTGTCCTGAGTCATCACGCTGCCTTATGTTTGCCCAGTGTGAGAAGGGTTGCCAGTTCTAAAAATCATCCTCCTCCTCCTCCTCTGCTCTGCCTCCTTAAAAAGAGACTTTGAAATAACCGAGCTTTGGAGGTTTTCATGCTAAGAATTTTCCACATGCAGTAGTTCTAGGGGGTTGAGGATATGTTGCAGTAAGATCAGCTGGAAATCACTGTAGCCAGTCCATGTTGACAGGCAGTACCTTCACGCTGGGAGGAGGCAGGCAGGGAAACTTCTGCAGAGTTTCTCCTCTGTGTTCCTGGTAAAGCTGAAACTTCAGTGGTGCCTCTGTGTATGCAAGTAGAGAGGTCTGGGCTGTTTGGTGTTACAGTCACAATATCTGTTCCTTATCGGATCCTTTATCCATTTATGTGTTGGGGTTTTCTTGAGTATTTTTAAAGTGTTCTGGGTGCCTTTCCAGATCTGTACATCTGTTCTCTGCCATCTGTAGCTTGAGGTCAGAGATGCAGCTGGCTGGTTGTTTTAAAGATATAGTCTGGCAGGTGTAGAGGGGCTGTTGAGAGCAGCCAGTGAAAGCTGTTGGCTGTGCACAGCAGAAGTTTTTGTTGGCCCTGTGCAGGGCAGGAGCTGAGGAGGAGCTTTCTGGGCACTCAGTCCTGTCCCCCTCATCTGCAGCAGGGCCTGTACAGGTAGACAGGCACAAACTATGCTGGCAGCAGAAGATCATGAGGATGGCAGCATCCATGCCAGATGACAGGTAGAAGCAAGTTGCCTGCTTTTCTGGATGTCATCAGATCACACAGGTGCTGGTGAAGTTTTTGCAGGGGACTCAACTTTGAGGATCAGTTAGTGGGATGGATAAGGTGAATTCAGTAGGCTGAAATGATGATGAGAACTGAGGCTGCCCTTGCCCCTTTGAGGATTATCCCTACAAATCCTTCTTGTCAGTTTAGCTCTGCTGCATTGTAGACTCAATTTCCTGTGCTACTCTTCTTCTTCTTGGGTGTGGGTGCCCTCTGGTTTAAGATATCTCTGAATGTCAAATTTCTGGAGGCTGAGAGAATAGTCTGGACAAGTATCTTAAATATGCTCTATTCTTCCCTAGGCCTGGGCTATTGGAGGCAAGATGCTGGACTTTAGTTTGACCTGGTTCGTCTGTGCTTTTGGGAGTGGAGCGTGTTCTGTGGTTTGTTTGAGCTCCCACTCCTGCAGATTTGAGGTGCCACGCAGCCTTTTAAACAGAACAAATGTGTCCCTGGTTGGCAATCAGAAATTTATGCACTATTAGTTTAGTGACACTAAATATATCACAGACATTCTTTTTCATGGTGGGTTTCTTGTTCAGTATTTGTGTTTTTTCATTAGCCTGCAGTGGTTTCTGAACTGTGAATTTAGCTGCACCTCTGAGGCTTCCACCTTTCCAGTTCTCGAAATTACAGATTGGCGCAGGGAGCTTTGCAGGCTTTTCTGCTCAGGCAGTAACACCCAACTCTTAACCTCTCATCAGACAGATCTTTCTTCTCAGCATGCATGTAATTAACAGAGCTTGCATGAAAATACCTATTCAGTTACAGTCAGCGTGCACATCCTCTCTCATCACTGTTAACCCACTCCCAGTACTGACTGTGAATTAAAGAAGCTTTCTGGCAGGAAGAGTTGCCACATAGAAAATTAACACCAGCTTTTGTAGACACTGCTTCGCTCTGATCTAGCTTCCCTAGGCAACCAATGCAGTGTAAAAAAGATGTTGTTCTTATCAAAGTCTTTTTTTCCCATGCATTTAGTGTGTAGGAAGCTATTGCACTCTCATTTCAATAGCTTTGGGTGTGGGGAAGAAAGCAGAGAATGAGAAGGAAATTGAGAAATGGACTGATTTTGAAGGGATGGGACTGTTTGCTCTTTTCATTTATTCTTGCAGTGGCATGAAAGGAGTATATTGTGGGGGGAAAAAAGGAAAGCCAACATTTGTTTTGATGTCTTAATGGAGTTTTCTTTCCTCCGTACAGTGTCCTCTTTATAGCATAGGCTGCAAGCATTTGAGAGAGGAGGGCTTGACACATGAAGTCTGCCTGTAGTCGTGTCCCACAAGACAGGGCAACGCTGGGTTGATGGGTAGCTTGGAAAGGAATGCTATCATAGCCTTTTAATTTTCCTAATGCCTTTGGAGTGGGGGCCTGCAGAGGAAGGAAAGAGGAAAACAGACTTCTGCAGAAATTTGGGTTTTATCAGCTTGCTGAAGAAGGGTGAGGAAGGAGATGGCTGGGGGAAGGCAGCTGAGAATAGAGGGGTGTGTGGGGAAATAGGACAATGAGAAGAGTAAAATGACCAGAAACTATGATTTTGGTAATCGCAGGAGTAAAGTTAATAGGAGAAAAGTTGGCAGTAAAGGGGGCAGGAGCTGCATGGAGTGACCCACTGCTGCTGACTTAATGAGTCAGATACTTTGTGTAAATGTGATACCTACATCTGATGCTTCTCTATTCCTGCTACTATATTTAGCCTAGGGAAATTGCTTTTTAAAAATATTTTTTGGGGGGTTTTCCTTTTGCTGGAGCCAATGGAAACTGCTGTGAATTTCCTGCCCACCTCCCACCCTCACTTTTTATCTGCGTATGTGGTATACAGTTGTGAACATATAAGATAGGGCTGTGAGTTCATGGAGGTTTGGAAAGCTCTGCAAGGAACATTTCTTGTTGGCTGATGCAAATGGGCTCCCTGATGGAGAGTGCTCAGGTTGTCTGCAAAAACCTTTGACATCACTGTGAGAGCTAATTCTGTCCTTTCCTTGTATTACCTGAATGTCCCACAAGAAAAATGCATACTAGGAAAGATTCCACAGCCAAGTTGTTTATAAAAATTGCTTGCATCAGGAAGGTGTACTTAAAGGTTGTGGAGTGCCATCATAGAACTAAAAATAATACCTTTGAATATGTGTACCATTGCCAATGGCCTCTGCAGGAACCAGCATGAAAACAAACAGGACACTTGATCTCAGCTGGTTGATAGATGGTTTGTACAGCAGTAATTCATGCAGCAGTGAATAGTTTCTATAAATGTCTTGGAAATCAGAATATACTTGTGGATTAAAAAGTTGCTGTGATCATCAAGCCCTGCCTGCTGTTGCAGGGGAAGTAGGGTTTGTGCTGAAATAAGGGTGCTAACAGTTTTGACTTTCTCAACAGCTGGTGTGTGCCAAGCTCTATATGTCCCATGTAAGGTGTTTCTGGAGCTAGTCTTAGTTTGCATGTTGGCACTAGCATTTAAAAACATCTCCAGACAAAGGTGTCTTGAGAACTTGATTTTGCTTTGAAAGCTTCAATTTGGGAAAGGGGTGGAGTGGGTGGAACAGGTGATGTGATCATGATAGAAGTGCAAGTTTGAAGTACTTTGCTTGGTCTACATCCACAACTGGAAGCTGGGAACAAAAAGATCAGTGCTCTCTTCCCTTGCGTTCTTTCCTATCCCTCTGGCTGTAAAATACTGAATGCGGTCTAATAAAGGAGCAGACAAAGGTGGAGGATGGATAGATGGGTGTATGCTCTTGTATGCAATTAATTTTCCATGGTAATTATTTTTATTTTTTTAACTGCTGTAAGATTAAAACCAGCATAAACAGAAAGGAGTAGATACTTTGAGTCTCCTGAGGGCTTAGTAGCCTTACTGGACTTGGAGGCTGCTTGAAGTGGGCGGGTCAGCAACCTGAGTGTTCAATGTCTCCATTCCATGTATTTTACTAGACCAATTTCCTTTGCTAAGACAGAGTATTGATGGGTTCTGAACTTTATTGTTTGGGAAACTGCTGCAGGCTCTGCTGGAGAATGACTTCTTGACTGTCTGGGGAGGAGGAGCTGCTCTAGGGTCACACTGAGCTCAGCTGGGTGTCTGAGCAGGCAATTTAGGCTTCCCTGTGTCATGAAATTGCTTCCATTGTAAAAGAACTGGAGATCATTGAGTCCAACCATTAACCTAATACTGTTAAGTCCATCACTAAACCATCTCCCTGTGTGCCACATCTACACATCTTTTCAATACCTCTGGGGATAGTGACTCAACTACTTCCCCGAGCAGACTGTTCCAATGCTTGACAAGCCTTTCTGTGAAGAAATTTTTCCTAATATCCAATCTAAACCTTCCTGATGCAACTTAAAGCCATTTCCTGAACACTTAAAAGAGATTAAAGAACTAGAAATAGTTAGTTTCTGCTTGTTGAGGAAATGTGCTCTCTAGGGTGGAATGGACTAGAAACCTTTTCAAGCATTTTGAGAGGAAGCCAGTTTTCAGACTTGGATGCTCCCAACTCGCAGAACAGTATCTGTGCCCCACTTGTAAGACTGATGGTTTATGGTCTGACATCTTGCTGAATCCTTGGAGTTGACTGAAGTCTTCATTGCCCTTGTGTATGGCAGACAGGAGAGGGATTCTGGAAAATCAGCATGGGACAGCATTGTAGTAGCTTTTGTTGGGTAGCAGTTAATTTAAGAAAGCAAGTTCAGAAGACTAGTTAATCCTAGAGAAATGACTTTATTGGCAAGAAGGTTATAACCAATTAGTAAGCTACATTAGTTATTAGCTGACAAATCAACATATCTTGTTTCCCTGAGCCTACAAGTTAAAATTACTATTTCATGGCCTAAATCAATGATTGCTGACCAGTAAGGAGATACTGTGATTTATTCACTCCCACCCCTCCAGATAGAGCTTGTTAATTATGGGTCAAACTCAGTGAATCAAGCATGGGGTTGTCTTAAGACAAAATTAAAATATCCATGTTTGTGATGGTTGCTCTGGCACTAGGAGCTGTGTGGCTCTTGGAGTGGTTTGTTGATTTGACTTTTTGTGTGAGCTGGGTGGATCTTATCTTCCCTGTGGCCTCTGGACTTGGCCAATGGCTGGAAGCGGGGAGGAAGCCTGCTGGCAGACAGCCTGCTCTGGGGTGCAGTTGAGCTAAAATTCATGATTGTAGGTGGCCAAAGGTTCTGTCCTGTAAATTAATAATGGCAAAGCTTTGTGTTTCACTATGCTATTCTAGGAAGTGTTTTGTTTGCTTGCCTGGTTTGAAGACCATGGTTTGTATTTTATATCTTTCCTGTGTTTTTTAAAACTGTGTTCACTTCTCTGAAGTCCTGTTTTTCTACAAAGTTCCTCACAGTAAAACAGAAACTTAAATTTAAGAGCTGCATAGGAAAGTCTTTGTTAAGATTGTGTCTTTCCTTTATTCTTTCTGGTTTTTTGAAGCTTATTTTAAGCACAATTCATCCCTGTTGTAACTCAGCAGGATTTTGGTCCATTAACCCCATCCAACTCCACATAATGGGGTTTTGCTTTGCTTTTCTGATTAGCTGGAGGCTCAGGATTAGATAGATTTTCACATCTGCTAACTTCCTGTTTCATATCTTGTGATTTGTGAGGCTTAACCTTTCCTGACTTGTTAATGGATCACAAACCACCTGCTTCTTTAAACTAATCCCTCAGAAATATATAGCATAGCTTTGACTTGAAACACTCCAGTTTGGTTCCTCAGGGTAAAAAGTATGAAAGGATCAATCCCGGTCTGAACAAACCTCTTATTTACGCTTTCCCTGTTCTTCTACAACATGACATCTCCAGTTGTGGCTGTCTGCCTTTTAACTATCAGGAAAGTTTTGTGCCTTTAGTGCCTTGGCCTTCAGGGCATGAGTGGAGAAGGGTAGGGGGAATGGCATAAGTAGAGAGGAGTAGAGTAGTCTAAAGGGGGAGGAGGGCATGTCTCGTGAACGGTTGGATATCTGCTTTGAGCTAGCAATGTTAAGAGTGTGGCAGCTTCAGCCAGGGACTCTGAGCTCGAGGTATTGGTGTGTCAGTCCTCCTTTCTGCTCTCTTCCATTTTAAAATTTATGCTGCTTCTGGCAGTATAGTCTGGTCAGACCCAAGGGAAGGTCATCTGCCTGGGTTAGGCGAGGAGAAGCTGGAGACGTTGCTGGTCCCTGTCAATCCTGAGCTATGCCTGCAGCACTCCCAGCCCTGCCTGCTGCTGGGGTTGTGGCAGGGGGCCTGGAAGGATGCAGCTCTTTTCATGGGCAGCGTGGTGCCAGCGTGTGCTTTGTCCTGTGCATTAGTGTGCACTGCCTGTCTTGAAATGTTGATGATGTCTGTAGGTGAGATTCTGCAATAGATTTCTGTGATGGCTCAGCTTTTTGCCTTTCTGTGTGGCTGCTTCAGCCTGGGTCCTCTACTTGTCTGTCCTGCATGTTTTTCCCCATGACTGATGTCTGTAGCCTGGCATGCCTTGCAGGCAAGCCCCAGTGCGATGATGATGCGAGTGAAGTCCCCACCATGGCAAAGGCTGCTGGCAGTGGAAAAGGGACATCCTGCAGTGCTCCCCTGGCACCACAGCAAAGGAGGAGCTGGGACTCTCCAAACTCTGGCAGCACGTTCTACCAGAGGGACAGGCGAAAAGCAGTTTCTATTTTAGAGGTGAAGTGAGAAATGGGTTACAAGGTCATCAGAGCAATTGTTTTACCTCCTTTTATTCACTTAACAGTGATTTTAGTTACTGGTTGCTACTGCTCTCTGCTACAAGACAAAATGCTGTTACATGTAGATTTAAAATGGTGTGTAGCGTGTTTGTGGAGAGTGGGGAAGGCTTCAGCACCTATGACTGCTGTGGGCTGGTTGTGGTGGGCTGAGGCACTGAGACAATGTGCTAAGGGCAATATTAGTGGGAAGAGGAGCCTCTTCTTCCCTCCCCTCCTAGTCAGCAACTGTTTTTGCTCCCAGTGGAGGTGATTATATTGTTTACCAGGAGTTTACTACTGCTTTTGCAATTCATCTTGCTTAGAGATTTCTGCAAGGCCCCTAAGCAAGTTGCTTATGCAGATATGGCCCTTGGGTCAGTAGTTTTTTGGCATTACATGTCTCATTTTTCAGTTGGCCAGTCACTTCTTGTGCTATACTCAAAACCTTAACCTCTCTACCTCCCCTTCTTCATTCCCTGAGAGCTTTTTTGAAAGATTCCCTCTTTCTTCCTTACCTCCTTACTTTGTTCTGGTCACGCTGTTTTGATGCCCAGTACATAGGGTCACTTTTATGGCGGGGGGCATAATCCATTAGGGCTGTTGCACAAACTTTCATGGTCAACCTTTCTGTTCAGCTTGAACAATCAGAGACTCAGGGCTCCCAGGTGCTGGAAAGGTAATCATGGTACTAGCCCATGGTACTCCTCAGCATAGGAGAGACTTTTAATTCCCCTCTGGAATGTTCTTTTCCTTCATGTTTTCTAGTTAACCCGAGCCCAGTCTGTGAGATTAGGGGATGAAACAGCTTTTTGGGGCTGCTTTTGCTGCTGCTTTTCCAGTAAGGATGGCTCTTTGGTTATCTTTATGCACATGGTCACAACATCTCTTTCTGTTTTTCTGTTTCCTCCATCTAGGTGTGTTGTTGTGCTGTTCAACCCTAGGAAAAATAAGCAACACCATATTCTAAACAGTTCCAGGTGAGTGAAGCTTTAAGCTGGACTTGATTTCTGTGGGAGGTGAATTCAAGGCTTTTATGGTTTGAGTGCAGTGCAGGAGCTGCTGTTGCTTCAGACTAAATCCCCTCAATAAGAGTTGCCTTGGGGACAGGCTGCCTGCTGTTTTGACTTCAGCTCCTTCTAGTGTGAGGTGCTGTTGCTGACAAGGTACTTCCTCATAAACATTGTGATCCCATGAGGAACTGCTAATGGCCATGACAAGGAGGACATCTTACTAGAGCTCCATGATATCTTTTTTTTTCTCCACCTAAAACAATGACCTCATTATTGAAGCCAGCACTGGGACATGGTCCTGCATCTGGAATAAAGGCACAACAATGAACCTCAAGTTTTGGAGCTTTTCCAGTGCCGTAGGCTGCTGCTTGAGACTTGGGCAGCAGGGAATCCTCCTGGCAAAGCAAAAATCATTATGTCAGGCTATTATGGGTGATTTTAGGCTCTTTTCAATTCATCCCAACCTACTCCCTAGTCATGATGTATTGAAATGAAATCACATGTTGGAAATGTTTCTCAGTGTCATTTTCTCTGTTTTAGGAAAACAATTACAGCACTTGCTTTCTCTCCAGATGGCAAATATTTGGTTACAGGAGAGGTAAGTGTGAGAGGAGAAAGGGCACACCTTTTCCATTGCACTTTGAAGCAGGGCAGAGGGGCTTAGAAGAAACAGGCCAGTGAACTGCTTTGACACAGACAAATCAGTTTCAATGTTCCATCAATGTTCAGTGGACCTGCTGGGTTACGGGGGGCATTGGGCAGATTTCAGTCTCTCATCAGCTTGGGGGATGGATCTTCTGGGGTGGCATCTGTGGGCTGAAGGTAGAGTGAAAATAAGTGGAAGGATACACAGCATGGCTCTACTCTAACATCAATGGAGAGTACTTGGATGGTCCTGAATCTTGGTCTGAGTTTAGCATTGTCCCTTTAGGATTTCAGGAAGTAACTGAAGCCAGTAACAGCTTTGTGGAAAAAATGAAGTGTGTGTGGAGTGGAGCTTTAGGAATAGTGATAGAAGATACTGGTGTCTGTGGTTTGGCATTGCATGTTTGGCTGGGGGGCAAAAACTGCTTCCTCTTTCCAAATGTGCCCAAGGGGGAGAATAAGGATGAGTGCACTCTGTGTCTGTTCTGCATTAGGAGTTCAAGACACAGGCTGTGTCATGAGGCTGGAATTGCTGGATGTTAAAAATCCACAGAAATGCTTACCTCCATATGGTTGGGCTCAGATTGCTCTTTTGTGTGATTAATGGCAATTTACCACTAGTCTCTGTGTAACACATGGGGAGTGAGCATGTGTGAAACAGGTTCCCTTCTGAACCTCAGCCACAGGGAAGAGAAGTATGTCACAGTCCTGTGTTGGAGCTGTCAAGACAGAGACTCTTTGCTCCAGAGGTCCCTAGTGCAGTCACCGTAATTGCAGCTGTCATGTCTCTGCGGGGCTCCAAAGCTGGGCTTGAATTCTGCATGGATCAGACCAAGGGTAGAAACAACGTGGGGTTTTTTGGATGGAGGCTACCATGACACAGAAAAAGTAAGCACAAATTTTCCATCATTAGATCAGAGATTGTTGTTGTTATTAACTTTTTAGTGAAAACATGAGGTTTTATAGCTGTAATATGTTTTAATGCCTCCTTACTCTCTAGAAATCTGAATGTAATAAACTCTCTTAATATTGAAGTTCTAATATGTATGATATACATATTTTCTTCATGGTGTTCAGTTCTAATGGTTCTGGTGCCTTCTTTTATTTTCCCTTTTTTTTTGTTTTTATTTCTGGTGCTCAGTTCCTTTCATGTGGGGTAGGAATAGTGGTAAAAAATGAAGTGGGGACTTTTCTTACTAACAACTCAAACTTTTCAATTTTAAACTTCATTGGGGTAAATGACAAATTCAGATTAAAAAAAAGCCATTCCAGTTATACTTGAACGTTTTGTGGGGACTTCCCCCCCACCCCTTCTTGCAAAACGTGTCTCCTCTGGCCTTGTTGTAAAAGCATTTCTTTTTTCAGTATCCTCCCACGTTTCTGACATTTGAATTATTGCTTAGTGTAGCAGTGTCCCCTGCTGGTGTCTGCAGTTGTGTCTTAGTTCAACCTCTGTCCCATAGGGAAATGATCTCTGAGTTCGCTTTGTCAAACACTCTTTTAGCCACCTCATGCTAATTCTGCCTAATAACATCTTAGTTTTCTGCATGGCTGGCTTTTCAGGGAGGAGAATATGGAGGTTAGTCCTTGATCACCAACTATATTAAACGTCTTTTATATATTTCAAATTCATAAGAAAACAGATTTTTTTTCCTGTTTTTTTAACTGTTATTTTTTGGTTCTCCCCGTGAAGGCATAGAATCCTTGTCCATTGGGGTCACACAAAGCTCATTTTTGGTGAGCATTTCTTAAAAGATGAAATGCAAATTCAGTTAATTACGGTCTTGAACTGTATGCTAAGATGCTGGGAAATATTTATATGTATGTATGTGTTTAAGTACAGCAATTGCTTTGAAGAGCAGCTGATTCAGCTCGTTGTAACATCTTTCCAGCCACCTGGAGACCTGAGCTCTGCCTTGCAGGAGGGAGAACTGTACCAGCTGCAGTAAAATCTGACCATGGTATTTTTCCAGGTCACAAGCAGTTGCTTGACAAAGCTTTTGAACAAGGCAGTTAAAATATGCACAATTTTGAGCTTTTAAAGCTTTGACTTTTACTTGTGATGAGACTTGCCTCTCCCACACAATCAAATGACTTACTTAAAACTGATCCAAAAGGTACCATTCTGCCATGTTGCCATGGTTATGTTATCTTGCAAGCTACTGTTTTGACAGACTTCAGTGTGAAATCATGAGCAGTTGTTTGAGTAGGAGTTGCGCATCAAGTGCATTTTTTTGGCCAGCATTTCAGCTTATCTTGTGCGCCTTGTTTTAGTTTGGTTTAATAGCAAACAATTTAACAAAGTAATAGAATTATCTGGCAGAAGGTGCTGAATTGGCATTTCTGTTTCTCTGGAGAGCAAGCATAAAAACAGAGGCTCTGTTCCATCAATGTCTTCTTTTCTGACATTACGCGGCCCCTACTCTTTCAGGCAGAATGCATCCATGTGTTACTTTGTGACAGAAATGATGCTGCTAGTCTCCCAGAGGCTCCCCGCAAATGGTGTGTGATAGTTATTGCAATAGTCGCATGTTTTTGTATGGCATGACCTGGCTTGATATCTCAGATGTCCACGTTTTATTAGGAGCAGAGGATGTAAGGGCCTTTTGGTTCACTGAGTCTAGGGATAACAATCTGTTATAATCCTTTTCATAAGCAGACCGTGAGTTCCCATTACAAAGATCAGAGATTTGCATCAAAAGTATTGTTCTAGTCTGTGGCTGTTCTGTGAGTAGCATAAGAAAAGGATTAAAGCAGGGGAGATTGTATTAACACTTTTGGACAACTGTTGAAATGCACATACTCCTTTAGGTTGTCAGTCTCAACCTGGGCTTTAAAGAATCAAAGAAATCTCTAAATCTTTTGTAAGTGCACCATCTAGACATCTTTTTCCAACCTCCTCCATATGCTCGAATCTGTCAGAATTGACCTCAGGGGTTACATTTCTTTTTCTCTGTCTGTTCTTGTCCCTTCCAGAGTGGACACATGCCAGCAGTTCGGGTATGGGATGTGGCTGAGCGAACCCAGGTGGCGGAGCTCCAGGAGCACAAGTACGGTGTGGCCTGTGTGGCTTTCTCCCCCAGCTCCAAGTACATTGTTTCAGTGGGGTACCAGCATGATATGATTGTCAATGTGTGGTCATGGAAGGTAAGTTATCTAGGAGGTTGGGTGGACCACAAGGTGTTGCTAAATTAAGAAGAGTTTCCAGTTTGACTGTAAACTAGTTCAATTTCATCTTGCTTTCTGCTTTGTTTTAATTCTGTAGTTATTGTTTGGTTTTTGACGTTCATAGACAAAGACAAATTTACACATGAGAGAAAGCTATGGTTCCTCAGGGAAGTTCTAAGTCACTTGCATGAAGGGATATTCTTTGTACTTGGAGACATTTGACATTTTGCTGTCCAGCCAGAAAAGCCTGGACTTTGAAACCTTGCCAAACTGTTGTGCTTTTTTAGAAGCTTATTAAAAACTAATTTATGAGGTTGAGGAAGGAAACTCTCATCAGCCAGGGATTTCTTTTGTAGGGTGGTGGATGCTCTTGGCTTGTTTTGTTTTCGTTATGGTAGAGTTTGTCATCCCACTCTGATCCCATCCTTGATGGATGAGAAGAAGAACATAGGGAGTTCATAATGGGTGAAAGGCGATGAAAGCCTGTGTCCTCTAGTAAACATTTAAGCATTTGTTTTTTGTCGATAAGAAAACAAGCATTTGTTGATAGTAGGCTTGGAAGTCTTCTGTATTAATAAATGCTAGGCACTTATTCAGGTCCTGTTACCTCTTCAAGTGCTAAAAGAGATGATTTAAAAAAACACATAAGTGGATTTGTTAAATCTCACAGGATTATTGAATCATAGAATGGTTTGTGTTGGAAGGAACCTTGAAGATCATATCATTCCAGCTCCTCTGCCATGGGCAGGGACACCTTCCACTAGAGCAGGTGGAAATCCCATCAAAGCCTCATTCAGTCTGGCCTTGAATATATCCAGGGATGCGGCATCCACAACTTCTCAGCTTGTTCCAGTGCCTCACAACACTCACAGTAAAGAATTTCATTCCAGTGCCTCACCGCCCTCACAATAAAGAATTTCTTCACAACATCTAATCTAAATCTACCCTCTTTCAGTTTAAAATCACTACCCCTTGTCCTATCACTACACTCCTGATAAAGGATCCCTCCCCATGTTTCCTGTAGACCCCCATTAGGTAGTGGAAGGCTGCTATAAGGTCTCCCCAGAGCCTTCTCTTCTCTTGCAGCTTGTAAGTCCATGCTCATTTAGTATGTTACTCTTTTCATCACATTTCCTGTGCTGTAATTTAAAATCTCACTGTTGTCTTCTGCATGAGCTGAAATTTGACCTTCCTATTTTTTTGTGTAGCTGAACTGTGTGTAGTGTTAAAACCTAAGTGCGTATGTCAGTGTTGAGATTTGAGTGCTCAGCCTTTTGGTTCTTTACACTTATACAAATGAAAGTAGTGACTTGGAGAGGATCACAATGTGTGCCATGTGTGGGACTGTACAAGTAGCTTTTTTTTCCCTTATGCAGGTTTTTCTGTTCACTGTAAAATTATGTGCATGAGAACTTGTGAGGTAAGGACTGTCACACTCTTCTGTGATGAAGAACACACACTTTAAGCATACACTCCAGACTGTGACTGTCAGGAGTTCCAGCTAGCCTTTATTTTGCAGGCTGGACACCACAACTAGAGAGACTTTACCTGACCAAAGTCAACAAAGACTGAGAGACCAAGATGTGAATACAGATCTCCTGAAGCATTTTCCAGCACTTTTAACCACAACCCTTCTTCTATCCTCTGTGCTGCTGCTTTGATTTCCCTGTTTTTCCTGGCTGTGAGACTTAGTCTTTTGACTGTGGTGGAAAAGAGAACCCCTGTTATCTGTAGGGTTTGTTTGCTTCACTAAAGAAAGAACACAGCAGTGATCCAGATGTTAAGGTCTGCAAGGGTCCTAAGCCTTTCTTTGTGCACTGTCTTGAAAGAAGTTATAATAATCGCTGTCCCACTTGCTTTTCCTCCAGTCTAGGTTTGGGGATCCTCCATGGTGACAGTGCAGAAGCCTAGATTTCTCTGTTACTGGTTTCTTCAGTTCGGTCAGCATGCAGTCTGGTGGGGCCCTTGGAGTGAAGTGATTTTTATACTGAGGGCATTGTGTTGGGAAGACTGGGAGCAACTGAGTCCCTAAAAGGAAGGGTAAAGGAAACAGAGCAAGGATGAAAAGGGATGCACTGTTGTCAGCCATGTGCTGCATGGTTGCAAACCCACCACAGACAGAGGGGAAATTTTTTTTATTCTCACTTCTACCATACCCTGGGGAAAGGCAGTGGGAGGAAAACTAAGTGATGATATTGTGAAAAGGGAGCTTCTGCTCTCTGACCATTTTGCATCCTGTTTTCTGTCCCTGTGTGTTCTTACTCCTTTTCCAAACTCTTTGACATTTTGAGGTGCACATTTGAGGTATAGCAGATTTTGCTTTTTCCCTTCCAGTCTTTTTGTATTTTGGGTCTTTTGATAAAGCATCGTGTCTTTAAAGAAAAGAGAGAATTTATGGAAGAACCATAATTTATGGAAGTACTGTTTTCTCTGTGGAAAAAATACCTGTTCCCCATCTTGAGTGCCTTGCCCTCATTGCTGCCTGGGGGCTGGCAGAGCTCCTCCTTGTGCTGGCCTACATATGCATTTGCTGTTTAGGAAGGGAAATGGATTTGCTCTTGGCTCCTGGTGATTGTGAAACCAGCATGTTTGTTATGGCTCAGACAGCAAGTTCCTGCAGGCACTAGTGCCTGCTGATTTGTTCTGGATCCCGTGGAAGTGGAATCGAATGTAAAGTGAATTGTACTGTCTGCCAAATCAATGTTTCCAGCTAATGCTGGGGAGGTCGTATTCGGAGGTGAATGGGGAATAGTTTGGGTCTCGTCTTTTCCCTGCTGCAGTGCTTATACTGCATATGTGCCTGTAATTGAAATTAGTTTCCTTTGTTTCTGAGCAAAGAAATTAAGCAGTATAAACAATTATATTTCCAGAAAAACATCGTAGTGGCAGCCAACAAAGTCTCAAGTAAAGTGACAGCTGTGTCATTCTCAGAGGACTGCAGTTACTTTGTCACTGCTGGAAATCGACATATCAAGTTCTGGTACCTGGATGATAGCAAGACCTCCAAGGTGAGAGAAAGGCAATTCCATCTTAGAGTGGAATAGATTTTCCCCAGTGAGCTGTGGGAAGTGGGATCTCTTTGATTTTGCTAGGATTCAAGAATAGCCCTCCACTCTGGCTCTCAAGTCTCAGTCTCCCCATGGGCTGATAGCACTAAAAGCTTGTCTTATCCTGCACTGAGGTAGGGGCATGGCTCCTGGAGTTGCATAGCAGCATACTTGTTCTTTTGTAGTCACATATACTGAAGGACAAATAAACTAGAGAAGAGCTGCAATCATTTAACTCCTTGGAGCACAGGGGTGGGGAGAGCTGTATGACAATTGGTGTGAGCATCTCAAAAGGTTGTGAGTGTCATTTTGAAGTGTCAGCTAAAGTGTTTAAACTTTTAACTGTTCTGTTCTTCTCTGGGGGACAGAATCTACCTATGATGATTTTGTGCGCTCATGAACAGCTATAAACATGAACGGCAAGTAAAACCTCTCTTTGTAGGCTGTTGGCAGTTCTTTTTTGAATCACTTCAGCACTCAAGGCTTGATGTTCTAAAAAATTACTGTCTGCCTGAAGTACCTTGCTCTATTTCTAACAAACTGTTTTCTATTGGTAGGTCAATGCCACAGTCCCCTTGCTAGGTCGCTCAGGATTGCTTGGAGAACTGAGGAACAACTTCTTTGCGGACGTGGCTTGTGGAAGGGGCAAAAAAGCTGAAAGCACCTTCTGTATCACATCCTCAGGCCTGCTCTGTGAATTCAATGAAAAAAGGCTGCTAGACAAGTGGGTGGAGCTGAGGGTGAGTTTTACATCCTCCTATTCTGCAGTGTTTGTGCCTGCTGAAGCAGAGCAGGAACAACAAATAATAAGGGCACTCGGAGCGCAAGCTGACAACCAGCAGTGAAAGTAATTGGGCCTCTGCTACTCTGTGATTTACTCTGGAAGGCCAGGCAAAAATAGTATTGCTTCTTGGCAAAGGGATTTTATTAATCATTGAGGCTCTTTCATTTGCAGGCTTCAGCATTACAGCTACTGCTCTTCTGGCAAAGCAGTGTCCTTATTTGGCTTTGGCAACCCCTGCATGGTCCCTCCTGGCTGGGCCTGGAGAAGTAGTTTTAGGAAGATTCTGATTTCTGTCAGAACACTCTGCAGTGTCTTACTTGGCTTGTGCATCTCAAATGCAGGTTCTGAATATACTAGTTGGTTTGGCTATTGTAAACCACCAGGTTGGCCCATAGTTAAGAATTTGATCATGCTTATTTTCCTTTCAATTGAATGTAACATGTCCACCTGAAAGGATCCAGTGTATTAAAATCAAGGGAAAATTCCACACTTTCACTCAAATGAAATGCCTCTTCTTTTCTTTCCTTTCCTCTCTAAAATCTGCCTTTCACTCTCGCTCAGAATACAGACAGCTTCACAGTAAGTTGAAAAAACTTTTTGCATTGAACTCATTCCCTTTTCACCACACTCCATTTTGTACCACTTTCTGCCATTTGTACAGATCCCAAAGGGAGGGGAAGAAAATCCATTTTTTTCTTTTCTTATCCCCTTGTGACAGGTAATGTGTTGGTGTGCTAGTACAGGTGAGGTGCTGCTTGCCTGCCAGTGGTATTGAATGTCACAGGAAGAAAAGCAGTGTTCAGAGTAGGACTTAGCTGGAGCAAATATGTAGCTCTGCTGACCTGTCACAGTGGGTGGCAGAGGAACTAGGCTTTTTTTTTAAACACTTGGAATCTGCAATGGACCTTCGCTGAGAAGCTCTTCAGAAAGGAAAAATGGATTTTTAGGCTTTTCCTTACTCCCAGGGCTCGACTTCACTACAACTTTTCTGACCATGACTCCTTTGTCTGTCAATTCGCTGTTCGCCCTATCGTGTATCTGGTGACCTTTGACATGTGAGCACATTGCTCATTTGTCTTCTTGTGTGCTGTGTCCTCCTCAGACCACTGTGGCAAACTGCATCTCTGTGAATCATGACTACATCTTCTGTGGCTGCGCTGATGGCACCGTGCGGATTTTTAACCCTCTGAATCTTCACTTTGTAACCACGCTGCCGAAGCCACACTTTCTGGGAACAGACATCGCGAGTGTGACTGAGGCCAGGTATGGTGGAGAAGGGTGGAAGGGAGCAAGGGAGGCTTGTAGGAGTTAGAACTGTTCCCCATACCTTTGCCGTCTGGAGTGTGCTCTTTTTATGGATTAAAATTGGCAGCCTGTTGGAGATCTCTCTGAGCTGTTGCAGCCTTACCATGTGTGACTGGGCTACAGCCCAAAGCTGGTTGCTGGACTACACAGAATCTACTATTGTCTGTAGTCTTTCTTCTCCTGCAACCTTGTGCATTCTGGTTTTTGTTTTCCTACCTTGTTCCAGTATATTCTGCCTTGGTTTTCTATTTCTTACCTTCTGAGGTGGGTAATATGATTTCTATACGGTTCTGTCTGCCAGATTGCAGAGGCTTATGCTAGAGAAAACACTTCATGTGCTGCTGTTTGCCAATCCTGGTTGGAGGCTTTCCCAGTCATTTTCTTTAATTTCTATCACTAGAGGGGAAAGAAATCTAAAAGTGGTATGAATTCACCAGCCATTATTCCTCTGGATATCTGTAGTCTCCATGTCTACAGATATGTACTCTCAACTTTTCTTGGGAACTTTAGGTAAAGAGTCAAACAGTGCACTGTACAATCTTCCTCCAGAAAATAAGTGGGAGATAATGATGTTCCAGTAAAGGAGTTGAAAAAGGAACTCTCTCAATTTAAAATGTAAACAACTTCTAATAGTGCTAAAGTCAAGCAATTGTATACCTGGACCCTTAAAAATACTCTCTGCTACTCTCATGCATCGGTCAGGCAGAAATATTCATATAAATCTTAAATATATATTTGTAGCACTGATTACAATCTTAACAACATTTTAAAATTAATTTATTACTTCCAAAGAAGCTTGAAAACACAGGACTCCTTTTATTCCCATGCATGCCGGAACCTCTCTGTGGGATGCTGGTTGCCTGCCTTCAACTGCCCACAACTGTATCAATGACCTGATTTTTCAGTAGAATCTGTGCTGTACTTTTCCAACACTCAAACCTTTCCAAGTGAAGAAGTAGGGCTCCAGTTGTCTCGTGAGCTATGTGCACTTTGGCTCCACCAGTCCTTTTAAATTGCCTGCTCTCAACACCCTGGCACTCTGGCTATAATTACCTTGTTCAATATCATTAGCAGCATTCTGGGATGGCTGAGTTCACCTGAGGTCAACAGAGCAGTTCCTTTACATGCATGGCAGCAGGACTGAACAGAGCACCCCTGTAGAGGAGATGCAGGGTTCACATGGGACAAGATCACATGTGATCTTGGGCCACATTGGGACAAAGACGTGTTTACTTATTATGCAGAATTCCTTTTTAAGTTAGCAACAGAGAGCTTGCTTATCTAGTAAAGACAGTACTCATCTGCAGTTGCCCATCTCACAAGTTGCTGCAAGCAGCACCACGCTGGTTTGCGTGTGGGACAGGGGTGGAAGGAAGGCAGATCAGACAAGTGGCCACTGAAATGAATAATTTCATTGTCCCTTGTGCTGATGTGCTCCTCTTGAGTGCAGTACGTATTCTTCTTTGTGAGAGCAATTCTTGCTATGAGTAAACAAAATGTAGTACCCACCAGAAGATGATCCTCCCCTTTGTTTTGAGATTATTTGACTTGGATTTTAATTTTACCACCTGGTTATGCAGTGGTAAGTGATGATCAAAC
Source organism: Neopelma chrysocephalum (assembly GCF_003984885.1). NCBI lineage: Eukaryota > Metazoa > Chordata > Aves > Passeriformes > Pipridae > Neopelma > Neopelma chrysocephalum. The sequence continues at coordinate 19,108,621 of NW_020897693.1, forward strand.
ATCCTGTTTGGTCCTTCTTCAGAGGAAGTCAGTCACCTGTCTGTGGTGGGACTCTCAGTTAGATGACAAGGAGAATTACTTTTGCCATGGGACTTTGAGGCTTCTTTAGGACTCTGGTTGTTCAAGAGACAGGTCTTCCCAGCCAACTACTCTCTCTACCTATATATGCCACAGTGTATTGTTCACTTCACCAGCATCCTGTGGAGAATCTGAGCTCTCATGCTTCACCTCCTTACCCTGACTCCTAGAGAGCACAAGTTAACCAGGCTGTTTTTCTCTCTTCATGCAGCCGTCTTTTCTCTGGTATGGCTGATGCGAAGTATCCAGACACGATTGCCTTGACATTTGACCCCACCAACCAGTGGCTTTCCTGTGTATACAATGACCACAGCCTGTACGTGTGGGATGTCAAAGACCCGAAGAAAGTGGGCAAGGTGTACTCTGCTTTGTACCACTCTTCCTGTGTGTGGAACATTGAGGTATGTTGTCTACAAGCACAAGTGTTGGATTGTGAGTTGCAGCTGAGGAAGTCATCTGAGGAACTGCCAAATTTGAATGCAACCACTTATTGCAGAGAGAAAGAATTGACTCAAATTTTCTCCTGTGGTTAGTGTGGTTGCTACGTGGCCTGAGTTGGAGCTGGGAACAGTTCTTTTGCTGCATTGCAATGGCTGACCAAAAGCGTGAGGCAGTGTGCTACTGGGAAAAAATATTTCACCGTTAAAAGGTGAGAGGTGGGAGAAGGAGCAGAACTGGACAAAGCTGAATGCAAGGGCTCCTTTTAGAAAACACATAAGGTTACTGCTGACCTCAAAAAAAATTATTTGAGGTCTGTGATGAGCAAGGGCTCCAAAGTCAAAAGAATGAAACAAGTGGTAAGATCTGAAGTCTGATCCATCTTCACTTATTTACCAGAACATGTGGAAGTAGCCTCTCAAGTGGGTGTCATCTTCCAGTCTGTTTAGTTGCCTTTCCCTCAGAGGAACAGAGGGAAGGAAAGGAGGTATAGGAAACAATGTAGTTGTTAATATGTTGAAATATGTTCAACAGTGGTCAGGAAAGAGGGAAGTGATTGAGGACTCTATTATTATTTATTAATTGCACCTCACCATTTCCTTCTGAATTATAAATCGACAGTAGTAGATGAAAGTTGCGAGGTGTTGCATGGTCATTTTTGTATGGTCTTTGAGGTACTCTCTTTGAACTAACTTCGAACTATTAGAAACAAAGGATGCTGGCTTGTTGCTAAGTTGTTAAGAAAATTTTCTATGTTCAGGGAAGCTCAGTGAATGTTTGTTTGAAGTGAATGTGAAGCTCTGGTCTGCAAACAGGTTTTCATTAGAACTGTCTGGCTTTCACCTTTACAAAACAGAGAGGACAGCCCTTTTGTCTCATTTTGTTTTGAAACTTGCTACCACTGTCTAGGATGCCAGGTGCCAGGCAATCTCATTAAGGGTTTGATTTTACCTGCCCTTAGATGTATCCAGAGGTGAAGGACAACAACCAGCCATGCCTCCCTCCTGGCTCTTTCATCACCTGCTCCTCTGACAACACCATTCGTCTGTGGAACACTGAAAGCTCCAACATCCACGGCACAGCCCTGCACCGCAACATCCTCAGCAATGTAAGATCCTAGGTTTTGATCACCTCTTTGCCCTTGGGGTTGGTCTTCCTCATGCACAGGTATACCCAGGTTAAGGCCCAAACTTCTCTGGATCTCTAAGTCAACACAAGCTTCTCTGTAAATTGAGCACAAGTCTGATTGAATGTATGAACCCAGAGAAACATGAAGGGAGTATTGGGTAGAAAGGCAGTTTGTCTGAAATAGAGCTGGGGTCTGTTGCTATTTTCCTAAACCACCCAAGGATTCACCAAGCTTAGTCTCTTCCATGAGGGCCATATGCTTCAGGAGAGCTGTTTCGCTTTTTCTCCATCTCTGTAATATGTAATCACTTATAGATTTGTTTGGAAAAGGTGCATTAAATGAGGCAGAGGTTTGGGAGAATTGAATGAGACAGTTTACACTCACTTCATCTATATAAGAGAGAGGATACTCATATAGAACAGTGATTATGTATGGACATTTACTTCCACTCTCAGTTGTGCTGGAAGATCTGTGGACACATTGCCCTGACCTTAGGAATCAGATAGAAAAATGTCCTGCTCTTTCTATCAGTTCTCAGAAGGCTGACTTGGGTGCTCCCTAGAAGTCTTTCAGATTCCTGCTGTGTGCCCTAATATGCTGTAATCACTAATCCCAGAATTTGTCTGTAGTGCAGGAGATGCTGTTAATTTCTAGCTTGAAGGGGAATCTTGCAAAGGGTCATTGTGAGACACAGTTTTGAAGCTTTCATCTCACAGTATGAAGAGGCTTAGTGCTTGTTCCTAGCAATTACAGCATTATTGCCAATGAAGTGCATAGATTGGCCAGGAGCCCAGTTTCTAAGGCAGATGCTTCGCTTTCATGTTTTGTAACTAGTAAATATTTCTGGGTGTATTGTGTCCCCAGGACTTGATGAAAATCATCTATGTAGATGACAACACTCAGGTACTTCTGGACACTGATTACAACTCAGCAGGAAGTGCAGAGAAAGCAGATGCACAAGTGATGGATACGAAGGTGGGGATACGCACTGTCTGTGTGAGTCCCAGTGGGGAGCACCTGGCCTCAGGGGACAGGATAGGCACTCTCAGGTAATCCCATAAAGCTTCTTATGCAGATTGCAGACTGGTCAGGCATGAGAATCAAAACCAGATCTTGCTGTCTTGCTAATTTTATTAAACATACTGAAATGAGTCATGTTGTGTCTTAGGATATATGAGTTGCAGTCTCTGAAAGAAATGCTGAAAGTGGAAGCCCATGACTCTGAGATCCTGTGTCTGGAATACTCCAAACCCGACACAGGTAAATGCAATTGAGCTGCTTCCTTTTTGCATATGAATATAGCATTGAGCAAGTCAGAATGTCCAGCCGTGGTATGTTAGAATTTTCAGTGGTGAGCTGCTCCTGGATTTTGGAGCAGGCTTGCAGAGTTGGGCCAGTAGAGCCAGACTTTACAAAAAGGCTTCTTTCTCATACTTTTCCTTGGACTATGGTAAGTTGAGATTGAAACTTGTTCTGTTTGTTATTGTAGTGTGAAATCCAGGGGCGTGCCTTTGTGTCCTTCCATGCAGTTTGCTACAGTATAATGCTTTGTGCCTAAGATGACTTGAGAAGCTCTTTTGAAAATGGTCTTGCACTCTTTTTAACTTTATGACAGGTTTAAAACTCTTAGCCTCAGCCAGTCGGGATAGACTGATTCATGTCTTAGATGCTGGGAAGGACTATAGCCTGCAGCAGACCCTGGATGAACATTCTTCTTCCATCACTGCAGTGAAGTTTGCAGGTAGAGAATCATGGCCTCTCTCCAAAGCTGGATTTGAGCACTGCTGTTGTTCCATTGTGGCGGTAATGTAATTTTAGCTACTTAAATACTGGGCTAGGCCAATTTGGAGGTGCAGCTGGGTTTTTTATGCCATCTTTTGTAGCTGCAGTCCTAACAGAAGGTGATATGTGATGATACTTGCCTTTTCCTCTTTTGTTTTCTTCTTCTCTCCCTCCTCCCCACTCAAAAAACCTTTCCTGATTGAAGTCCTCAACATTTCTTTGGAAAGCTGTTTTCCTGTAATGATTTAACTGATGTCAGATGGCTAAATGTTGTTCTTAGTGAGAAGAACTGTGGAACAGTTGTCCAAAAAATTCCCCAAACCAACAAAAAAAAAAGTTTCAGGATTAGCTAGTCACAAGTAAAGTTGTCATTGCAAACCAGTGTAAGACTTTGCATTTGTGGTAATAGAGCATATTGCATCCCCAGCACTCAGTTACCACTGATGGTCAGACACCAGTGTGCTGTATTGTGCTGTTGTCAGGAATAGCAAGGGTTGGCTGCTCTGTCAGGCTAAGCTGGTAGCCAGGAAGGCAGGCAAAGGTAGTAAACCTCCCTGCAGTGGGAAAGTCCCACATTACCTGAACAGGATGGAACAGATCAAGTCCAACTAGATCCACCCAGTAGTCCAGATCACCAGACAAATCCATGGTGATAAGACAGGTCAGCAGTGCACTCTGAAGACTGGACCAGTCTGAAGAGAGTGGTCAGGGTCAGCCACAGTTCAGCACCTGCGAGAGAAGTGTAGCATCACAAGCCCTTGGCAGCAAGGCAGGTTCGAGTTCAAATCAGGAAGCTGAGTCCATGGGTCAGGGTCAGGATTCGGATCAGTGGGGTGCGTGTCCAGGCCCAGGTGTGGTTGCAATGCTGCTGCAGTGTAGCTCAGCTGGGGCTCAAGGATGAGAACCTCAGCTTGAAAATAGCTCCAGAGTGAAGGGACCTCACTGAACCTTCATAGCAGAGGACCCCCAAAGCCACTGTGTGGCTTTTTCAAGTTTTTTTTTTTTTTCCTTGAAGAGCTTCAAGGCGAGCAGAAGTTTCTCTAACAAGTCTGTCTTATCAGTGAGCTGGCCTTGAATGCAGACAGCTGATCTCCCGGTAGATGAGGGAACTGGGCTTAAGGCCTGGCAGCTGAGGCCTTTGTGCTGGTCTGTGAGCCAGGTGCAGGCGTGCTTTAAATGGGTGCAGTTCAAGGACCTGTTTGATATTGGATTAGTTTTCATTACTTTGAGTTGTATCAGGTGTTCCTTTGCTGAAGGAGCAGATTGGTTACAGAAGACTGCTAAGGGAAGAAGGAAAGCCTGACCTTGCAGTAAGAAAGGGCAGCAAGAAACAAGTGACCAACTCTGAGGTCTGAAAAGTGCCCGTTGCCTGTTTTCAGCTCATACCGAGTGTGAACGTGCCATATTGCCATGGAATGCTGTGGCACAGAGAGAGTCAGCACATGAGCATACTGGTGAAGGAGAAGATGGAATTACATCCTAATCTGTTCTATAAAGCTGTATTAGGGCCACATGCACTCTGAGCATTAACAACAAATGCTGTCTCTCAGACAGGGCTTCTGTTTTGCTGCTTACGGAGGAGTCAGGCTTAGCTAATTAGGACTAGAATACATGAGGAGTGTATAAATTGAAACATTTCCTCCACCTTGAATCTGTGTTTATCTTTTGTCTCCTGCTTTTTTGTTCTAGCCAATGATGGGAAAGTGCGAATGATAAGCTGTGGGGCAGACAAGAGCATCTATTTTCGCACTGCGCAGAAGGTAACCTTATCACAGCTTTTTATGCGCTTTTAATTAATAATCTCTACACAAAGGAGCTACTTCAGAGAATGATATCAGAGTTTCTTTATGAGCTTGTTGCTATTTCAGCCTCAGTGTTTCCCACTGACTCGATACAAGAGATTACATTTGGAGAACCAGTTCTGTGAAGTATGCAGCTAGTTCTGGCCTAACCTTTCACAGCAAGATGCAAAGTACAGAGCTGTTAGGATATCTGCTTTTCTTTTGCTGTCAGAGCTATTGTGAGGAGTGGTGAAAGAGTATGGGCTGGAGGGAGGAGTTCATTGTACCTCCAATCCCAGCTGCTCCCAACAGCTCCCTGGGAAGGGTTGTTTTGTACCGGCTGTGTAAGAAGACTCATCTGTATCTATTTGTGTTTAATAACGGGTTAACTCTTTGATTTTGACACGATCTTTGCCCACATGTTTAGACAGGAGAAGGGGTTCAGTTTACCCGAACACATCACATTGTTAGGAAAACCACTCTCTATGACATGGATGTGGACCCAAGCTGGAAATATGCAGCTATTGGATGCCAGGATCGTAACATCAGGTTAGTTTACTTCTCATCTTGAAAATATATTTGCAGTCATAAATGAGGCGGCCCCATTTTCATCATTGTTCCTCTAGGTTCTTTAATACAGCATTTTCAGACAGATCTGAAGCCTCACCTCACACTGTGAGGTTGAACTCTGCCTATCCACTCACTGATAAAAAGCTGTGGATATGTGCAAATGCCCTTGGGACTCTTGGCTTCTCACTGGGTTGCTCTGCAGAGCAAAGCCCTTCTACTGGGAGAGCAAGTGTACCTTTCTTGGCACATCATTGAGCTTTGGGGCAAGAACTTCTGCACTGTGGTAGTTTTTGAAGATATGTCTAGTGAGAAACTGTGAGGTCCTGTGGAATAGCTGGGACTGTGGGAATCTAAAACTGAACTAGGTGTTACTGTCTTTGAACAAGTGGAGTCCATTCTCTGCTCCCTTTTTATCTGTTTCTCCAATCTGTCTTGCTTGTAAGCAAAGGAGTTTCTCTGTAGTTTTGCATCTTCTACTATTGCAGCTGGATGAGATGTTGAGAGTTTTGGTCATAGCTAAATATCACTACTGGTTTAGTATTCTAACATAAATAAAGTGTCTTGCTCTCTTAATCCTTTCCTTTAGTATGGAGCTGCCACAGGTATTTTTACGTCAGGGAGGACTGAGGCTTGATAATAAAGCCTCAAATTTAATTCAGATAATCAGCCTCTACGTTACTTTTGAGGTGGTTTCTTGAACCATTTAAATGATTGATGGTTATACTTCATGAAGATCACTTCCGCACTTCCTGTGGCCCTGTTTCATGTATTTTATGTGGAATGAGGAATAGAGATAGAAAAGGATCCTGGTGACAAAGAGCTCCAGAACAGCACCTGGGTAAACTGAACCATTTTATCTTCTGGCATCCCCTCAGGGTTTTCAACATAAGCAGTGGGAAGCAGAAGAAGCTTTACAAGGGATCCCAAGGTGAAGATGGCACTCTTATCAAAGTAAGCTGTTTTCTTTTTCTTCCTTTTTCATTTTTTCAGCTTTTGCAAATGCAGCTGAGGGCCAAGAAAATGAATCTGAACACAGTAAATTTTTTTTTTGCTTGCTTGCTCCCTACTCTGTCCTTTACCCTGCTGCTGCTTCCTCCCATCTCCATCCTTAAGGGCTGGTAATGTATTTGGGTTCCATCAGCCTAAAACAGGAAAAGAGTCAATAAATCCTGAAGATGATGTATGATTTTTCTCTCTGTCCTGTTTCTGAAGTAAGTCACTGGCCCATGATGTAAAAGCAAGTAGAACTGCACCAGTATCTGTCAGGAGATAATTTAATCCATTTAATTTCATCCTTTACTTTCTGCTCCAGAGAGCTCATTCTGGATTTCTTGACTGTTTTTGTTAGGATTTTTAAGGTGGAGATGCTTGCTGATCAGTGTTTATGACGTGGTTTTCAGAGGGCAAATACAAGTGAAACTCTTTGAGTTGATAAAATTAAATAGCATCTGCCCTGAAAAGCATGGATCTTAGAGTATTGAACAAGCCTGGTAACTGCTTAGAGAGAGTCTGTTCATATTTTCCACCTGCTGAGTGCATCCAGACCTTGGGGTAGGGTAGCATGCCTGCTTCTGCCACTATCCAGGCTTACCCTGGTAAATCAGATGTGTCCAAGATCAAGAGTGATGTCAGCACATTGGGATGTGGAAGAATTGCATTCTTGTCTTTAAAGGGGTAACCAATTCACACAACCAAAATATCTCTCAAGTTAAATTGCCAAACAAACCGCTTCTTTTTTTTCCCCCCTCACTTTTTTTCTTACTTTTTAAACCAAATACTTCTGTTCAGCTGAACAGGTCAGCAGTATTATTATTGGGGACCGGAAGGAATGTCCTATGAGGGGCAGCTGAGGACTTTAGGCTTCTCTAGTTTGGAGAGGAAGGGGCTGAGGGGTGACCTCAGGATGAGAAGAGGATGTGGAGAGGGAGGTGCTGATATCTTCTCCCTGGGATCCAGTGACAGGACATGTGGGAATGGTTCAAAGCTGCACCAGGGGAGGTTTAGACTGGACATTAGGAAGCTTCTTTACCAAGAGTTTGGTCGAACACTGGACCAGGTTTCCTAAGAGAGTTGGTCGAGGCCTCAAGCTGTCAGTGTTGAAGATGCACTTGGTCACTGCCTTTAATAATAAGCTTTAATTTGGTCAACCCTGAATTAGTCAGGCAGGAATAGGTGATCATTGTAGTTCCCTTCCAGCTGAAATTATTGATGAGTGTCAATAACTGGGCAAAAAGGAAGGGGAAAATAATTTTGTTCAGTGTCTTATCTTCTGTTTTACAGAGAAAGATAAGTTCTCTTTCTCTTTGCCTATTATAATTCCTACAAGGTTTTTTATAAGTCAGAGTAATGAAAATGAAAAATTGATGCTACACTTCATTGCTGATAAACTTAGGTGCTTGATTATGTCTTTCTTAGACCAGAAACCATGAAATGGGCTGGTAGCTGGATTTTTTTGTTTTTAACAACCTTTAAGGTTTTTTGTGTTTTTTTTTTTTTTCATGTGTACCTCAAGTGGGGAATCTCAATTATTTTTTAATGTTGCTTTGCTCATTTTTAAGACAGTTATGTAACCAAGGGGATTATGGTTATCTCTGGAATTTAAATTTTTTTGGCCTGTTTTTCTGAGATCATAGTATACATTGCAGTTTAATGAGTAGAACCCAAACAGTGACGCTGGAAGCAAAAGATACAGCAACAAAATAAAAATTAAAGAAAAAACCCAACAACTCACCAAACCAAACCCCATTCTTTAAGTACCATGTTTCTCTTAAAAACCAGACAGTTTCACTCTCAGTTCCTTAAAATTCTGTAAAGAACAGAGCAGGACATTTAGTGACAGTAGTTGTATTTGCTGTATAGTGCGGCTTTAGACCTGGTAAGGCATTTGGAGGGGATTTTATATTTGATCCGAGATAAAGCAACCAATGGATGCATATGAAAAAACAAACAAAAAACAAACTTGTCCAAAAGTGGGAGTTGCAAATGCTGAAGATTTGACGGTATCATTGCCAAAGACTGTTTCTTGGCAGTGTTTAGTTCTTTTTCGATTTCTTCCTCAAGACTGGAATCTTTTAAATTTCACTTAACTCTGTCAGCTCTGATTTCTTTTTCTTTTTCTTATGGCTGGAGGACGAATGTTTTGGGGTGTGTTTGGGGTTTCTTATGGTTTTGTTTTGATCTTAACATAGAAGTAAGACCTCAGTGGTTAAAAGAAGGTAGAAGAGAGAGGTATAAGTCTGTCCGTTGGTGGTGATGTTTTCACAGTCATGAAGGCATTTAATGCGTCTGTAGTCTCTGATTAGGTTGGAGATAGCCTTAAAAGTTTAGTCAGATTGGAGATTTGTCCTGGGATGCTGGATAGTCTAGTATTCAATTGGAGTGGGAGCTACTTGCATTTTATTCTGTTAACTACTATGACTGTCTTTGGTATTCTGGACCATTTTCATGTGGTTTGAAGGTACTTTCTCACCAGGTCTTTGCATTCCTCTTTTCTCCTAAACCAGGTGCAAACAGATCCCTCTGGTCTTTATATTGCAACCAGTTGTTCTGACAAGAACCTGTCTATCTTTGATTTCTATTCTGGCGAGTGTGTTGCAACCATGTATGGACATTCAGGTAAGGCACATTAACTTCTGGAAATGCATTTTTTTCTGGTGATGACTATATAGTTAGGGTCCGATACTAATCAAAGATTTCTGAAGGTTTCTCACCACTAAAGTTTACCTGATTGGTATTTTTGAGTAGGTTGTAGCTAGAATTACTTGTAATAGCTTATTTCATTGCAATTTCAACTTTTGCATTTTGCACACAAGCACACACATTTGTCAAGCCATGTATTTGTTTACACGTTTTTTCTATTAGGCTATAAAGTAGTCTGTGTTTTTTCAGAGTATATTGAGTTTCATTATGACATAACCTCAGCTCATACCTTGCAGGAACTATTCTATCATAGGCAAGAAGAAAATTCAGTCTTCAAGTATGTTTTTCCATGGGATACCCTTTCCATGTCAAGCCTTGGTTAAATGGTTATGGTAATTGGGGCATATTGATCTGTGAGGTGTGTTGCCTTTAATCAGAATTTGAATTACTGAGTACAGATAGGCTATTTGGCTAATGATCTCTTCTGTCCATTGGAATAATTCAGGGAAGATTTTTTTTTTTCTTGTGCTTTATTTTACACAGAGATTGTAACTGGGATGAAATTCAGTAATGACTGCAAACATCTGATCTCTGTTTCTGGTGACAGGTAAGAGGTGTTTGCTTGTTTGTGATATCGGCTCATTCCATCTCACATGGATTTAATGTGTCCTTAAGGAGCGTAGATTTTTATTTTTTTAATGAAGGATGTTTTATGTATTCCAAATAAACCTCGGAGCTTTCTGAACCCTAAATATGTACTGTTGGTACAGTTCACAGAGCTTATGTTATCCTTCCATGGAATGAGACATACAGTGAAGTACTTCACTTTTCTGAGTGTAAGTACTATTCCCTGCTGGAAAGGAGACAGAGATATGGCCAGTTTCCTGACCAGCCTTCAGGTTTGTAGTGTAAGGCAGCTTGTGCTATTTTTACCAGTGGTGCCAAAACTTTTTCTTGCAGTACTCCTGCAAGTTTCACCAGGTGAAAGTGCCTGTCTAACACCGAAATGGACAGGCTTGTCCCCACTTTTTGGTCCTGTCTGTAGGGTTCTCTTTGCCACTCCCCTGAGTCAGCAGTGATGCAGTTGGCCCCTCATTCAGCTGATTTAGGTCACTCCCTCCAGATGAGTTTTCTGCTGATTTAGTGGGCTAAATCAGTTCACTAAAAGCTTGAGTAATCACCAGACTGAGCCCAGGGGAAAAAGGAGAATATATGCCTAGTATGATGATTGTAGAGGGGAGTGGGCCCACTATTTCTGGAATCAATGAATCAGCTGAACCGAATAAAATTTTTCCTTTGAGAAAGGAGTGCTATTGCAAGTCCAGAGCAACCCAGATTCTCTCTCTTTTTCTTTTTTTATTAATAAAACACAACTGAATTGGAGAGAGAGTTTTGGAGGGTAAGTTGTTACAGAACATACAATATGTCATCTTAAATCTCATCAGTTGGTTATTACTGTCTTTCAGTAAAAAATTAAATAATTTAGTTTTCCTCTTTACCTTTCACGTGTGTAAATAGGTTAGGGAAAAAATTACTGGGGAGAGAGTCTTTTTGTTGTAGACTTCCAAAAAATTCCAGAAACATGGAAGGTTGGAAGTCCCCAGTGATCCTTGTGATTTAGTGCAGCATTCCCTTGTTGACGTTTTCATGAGCAAAAAGGTAATTTTCTTCACTAAGGGTGTGGAGGAGGTGGATGAGAAATGAGAAAAGAATTCACGAGGAACTTTGCTTAAGGAGATGAGAAAGCATATTTTTTCAAAGGAGAACGGGGAAAATAGTCTGTTCACACACAACAGCATGTGCAAAGAATAAAACTGAGAATAGAAGGAAAAACTGAGATGAGAAAGGGCACAAGGACTGTGAGACTCATGTAGAGAAAAGTACTGCAAGGTAAGAAAAAAGCCGAATCAAAACGCCTCCCCCCACTGCAAACCCCAGCAAAAGGGGTAGGTGGGAACATGTTTTTTTAGAGTTTGTGTTGAATGCCAGTGTATTCACAAGTTCATGTTGTTTGCTGTTTATCTCTAGGTTGGATAGCTGTGGGAGTGGGATAAATGAACAAGCCAGATTTGCTTTCAGAATTTTGTTTCCTCCTTTTCAGTAGTTTATCAGCTGCAGATTATGGCTGTTACTTCAAGAGAGGTGTTGCTTGAGGGGAAGCAGCTGCTTGCCCCATGTTGCCATAGTTCCCAGACACAGTGCCTCACCCCTTTCTTCTGGATGAAAAGCTTAGGTGGGAGGATGACAATGTGTTCCCTGTCAATGGGAAGCATCTATGTGATTTCAGTAGCTGGGAGGGATGCTCCTAAAGCGTGACACTGAGGGCAAGAAGGGAATTTTAAATTTTTCATTAAAATCTTCACGGGCTGCAAAAAAGGGTTTATGTTTTCTTTTTGTGTGATATGGAAATTGAAACCTTTTGAAGTGTCTCCTCATGAGAGATAAAATATAGAGAAGATTCAGGCATTCGGGATCCTGACCATTTTGACATTTACCTCATGCGAGGGAGACCAAATTTTGTGGTCATTGTTCAAAATGGCAAAGCAAATTAATTTTTACGGACTATCAAGAAAGAAGAAAAAGTCACTCATTGAAAAATCTTCCTTGAATTGGAGTATACCCATGAGTATGGAGGCAATGATGGGTCTTGAAGAAGTGGATTAAATCCTCCTTCGATTCAAAGTAGAGTGCAGGATTTTATAAGTGAAAGCAAAAGCACGAGCTCTATTTCTACATCAGTGTAAGTACACCCAGCTAGACAGGAAAGATGGCTGAGATGAAAAGAATTAGTTAGCACTGAGGTTAAATTTCAAAGACCGTGCTGGTTGTTTCACTTTCTAGTGGCTGAAGAAGAGATACAGTATTCTCTAATGTGATGAGGAATATATTTTTTTTAAAAAGCTGAATTTATGAAGAAATTAATGAAATGAGACCACACTGTTTCCCTTTCTTAAATGCTTTCAAATCCATTGACCAAATTCAATTAAATTTCACAGAATATTCTGAGTTGGAAGAGACCCACAAGGATCATCAAGTCCAGATCTTAAGTGAATGGCCCGTATGGGGACTGGATCCATGACCTTGGTGTTATTACCACTATGCTCTAACCAACTTAGCTAATGGCCGTATAAATTCCTCAGCAGTGCCCTGGAGGGAGTCCAAGTAAAGTAGCAGGAGCACCCTGACTGCAAAAAGTACTGCCACGTAACAGTTAAGCTTTTTACACCATGGAGACTCCGTGGAATGGTGGACATCAGTAAGGCCTTACCCGTGGGGGTAGTTGCAATCAGATGCTGCAGCTTAGCCACAGTTAGAGGATGCAAGGGACATCTGTATCCTTCTGACTGCTGAGGGACCTGTTATGGCATTTCCTTCAGCAACTGATCAGATAGTCAAATAAAGGTATGGGATCAGAGATGAGTCTGTGCAAATACCTTTGCAGTTGCTCTTGTTCACAGGGAGTCTTTGCCAGGCAGGTTTTTGTCATGAGGCTTGGGATGGGATTGAGTTTCTGTTTCTGCATGTATCTCCCTGCCACAGACAGAAGGGCTCTTGTTTGTGTCTGCAGAGAGAATTAGTATCAATAAACTAAACTAAGACTTGATCTCAGCCTCACCTTTCCCTCTTTCAGCTGTATCTTCATCTGGCGTCTGAGCTCAGAGATGACCATCAACATGCGGCAGCGACTGTCTGACATGAAACAGAGAGGGAAGCAGGCAGAGAAGTCTCCTCCTCACAAGGCAGCTGGACTCATGAGGTGAGCAGAGCAGACTGAGAAGAGGTGGGTGGCTGGCTTTGTAGGATGGGATGTGAACAGTGCACTGTGCACTGGGATTCAAGTGTAAGGTTTCTGCTGTCTTCACTGATAGTGTCTTCCAAAAGTTCTCTTATTCTTCTGTTGGATTTACCATGGGTTTTGTGCCCTCCTTCTTTGGATATAGAAACCAGACTGTGATCTTCCAGACAGACTTATTTAGTATGCTTCACTGATTGAAATGTATATACAATGCCTCTTCTGTCTTAATTTAGTTTAATGATATGGTTAGAAACTTGAATAAGCAGTTCACCTAGGAATACTGAGGATGGTACATGGCATCCCACCAAGGAAGCTATGATCCTTCGTGAATAAAATTCTTTGGACCTAAGCTGAATGAAATTTAAAGGCTCTTTTCTGTGGTGTCAGTAGTGAAGTATACCTGTGAGCTGTACGAGTTTGCTATGTTGATCATAATTCTGAAAGAGTCCTTACAATTGTACTGTTTCTTTGTTAACTGTTTTCTGGAGACTTTGAAAAAACTCACCTAAAATAATTATAATATAAATAATAAATATAAAAATAATTTAAATGGGAAAAGCTCTTGGCAGCTAAATTGTATTACTATTTTTTGCTTGGTAAACAACGTATCTAAAAACAATCTCTTACAGCCTACAAGCTGAATAGATCTAAATTTATCTGGTGACCTTTCTTTAAGAAGTGGTGCTTCTGTTTTTAAACAGAACAAGAGTGACAGGGGATTTTTGATTATTAGTGTAACGTATTCAGTTTCTCTGTAGTTGGTAAGTAGCTGAGACTAGTTTGACTGTAAGCAGCGTAGAAGAGAGTCCTGACCAAGCTGATATGAGATCATAGTGGGGAAAAAAGAATAAACCCAGGTGTGTTTTGGGTTTTTTTTTGTTGTTGTTTTTTTGTTTTGTTTTTTTTTTTTTTTTTAAATTTTTTTTGTTCCTATGTTCCACAAGTTTCCTCCTCCAAATGACTACAAATTGAGTACTGGATATGAAAGTACCAAAGCACTGGAGGATTTACCACACTAGTTGTTGAGTATTACGAGGACCTCCCCACTCCCTTTGGGAGCAAGCAATGTTGAAACAAGTCTGTCTGCATAGTTTTGTTTTGGAAAGCCTTAATCTCCTCATTCTTGAAATGAGTCTTGTCTAATAAGTGTTTTCAGTAACGATGCTGGGAAAACTCAGGAAGCCTTAGCCAAAATTCTACATCTGTCAAGCAATGTGCTTATTATAGCAGTCTCTCCATTATTCCAGCAGCTGCAGCCTTGCCCTACCAAGGCTCAGCCTGTGGCAGATAATCCCAGTCCTCTTCTGCGTGAGGTGATACTTATTTCCATCACAGATGCTTACTGAAGGGTGGTGCTAGTGCCACGCCAAGCCCACAAGTTTATTAAACTTGTTTGGTAACCTCTTTGCAAGGCTGGAATCTACTTGTCAGCTTTGAAAGCTTGTTTTCAGTTTTGATCAACCGCTGTGGTAACTGGAGATCAGCAAAGACATAACTCCTGAGCATTTTGGATTGGGACTAAAGATGGAAGAAGAGCCTATTGGACCAGCATTATTGAGGTGGGAGAAGGAAAACTAATGAACTTGAGTAAGATTGGTTTTCTAGATGCCCTGTACCTGTTCTGGTTGTGTTTCCAAAGTCTCTCTGTGTAGGTTGCAGTAGAGAGTTGAGTTGTGACTTGTGGTATAAAGTTGTTGTCTTGAAAGACTGACAGTATGGGAAAGCTCCCTGCCTGGTGATAAGTCATTTTTCTACAAGACTTTCTCTAGAACAAGATTACTAGAATTCAGTGGGGGATGTAACACATTCTGATAGTTCTATGAGTGTATGTACAGGGTGAATAAACAAAATACTATTGGGGTAACAAAACTGATCTGATGAGGCAGTGGGAGCTGAAGATTTTCAATTCAAGACAGTGCTGTTTGTCCAGTTGCAACCGTCAGGGCAGGAATTGACCCAGGCGAGTAACACTGGGAGTGTAAATACACAGAAGATACCTTTTTGGGTCAAACCAGTGCTCCATGAAGCCCAGTATTTTGCCTGTGACAGTGGCAATGGAAGATGCTATTTAGTGAGACACTGTGTGAGCCTTGCTATATGAACCTTTGTGGTCTGTTGGCTTCATGCTCAATTGTTATCTCAGGGATGTTAGGAAGAACTCCTCTACCTGTTCCCTTTAGTATTTGGCCCATTGTCCACTGAGTTTGTATAAATTCTTTTTGAACTTTGTAATACTGTCTGTCTCTGCAGCCTTCTTTTGTGACAAGTTCCAGGAGTTCACTGCTCTCTGTGGAAAGAAGGACTTTTTTGTCTCTGTTAAAACACATCCTACTAGTTTTGTTGAAAGCCCTTTGCTTCTGAATATTGTGAACTTTGGTGAACTGTCGTTCTGCATCCAGCTATCAGTAGTGCTCATGGTTTTGTAAACCTTTATCATAACCTCTCTTCATCCAACCTCCTCTCTGAACGGAAGAGTCTCAACATTTTCAGTCCCTCCAAAAACTTTTAGAGAGACTAATGTTTCTCCTCTGAGTGATATCTCTGACTCACCTTTATGGGGCATTGTATTATCTTGGAGCTGGTCAGACCTATATGACCCACAGTTCTCCACAGTGCACCTGAGAGCCTTTCAGTTCTGCCTCTAGTTGTGGTAATTGCAGATGTGTGCTTTTTTCTGAACACGAGGAGCTTTGATAGTTGAGGATAATAGAACTTATACTCAGCTGATATTGCTGGTACATATTGGTTTAAGGCTTTTATATTTTCAATAAAGGAATCGTGTAAAGGCCATTTAATAGGGTTTTGAAGTTGATCCAAGTATGCATTTATAGTTTAAAAAAGCTTGTCTCAAATTTTTGGAAGGGAAGTTTTAAATTGATTTTACTATGGAATATTTGCAAGGTTTATAGTCATGTTTCAGCTGAGCATTTATATTTTTTTTACATTAATTTTAAAAATCACATTTCTGTTGCTTTTCTTGAAGCTCTACTATAAATAGCAGGAGATAGAAATGTTATCCACATTAAATTGCCTAAAAATTATATATGTATGCTGAAGAAGTACTGTGTGCTGTCAGATATATTTGGAAAGAAGAGCTCCTTATCAGATTCTCAGTGGGTCCAGGAAAGCTGTGTTGTTTCCAGGGCCCAGAGTGGCTTTTGATGCCCTATCAGAAATGGTGCCTGAGTCTGTGATAAACTACTGCAATTATAACACCAGGGAAACTCTGAAGTCAGCAGCACTGTGATCTTTCTGTGGGGAAAAGCAGAGTAGCTTTCTTTTTAAAACCCTTAGGCATTTGAGGGGGAAGCAAGGGGACACAATCTGCTAGGGATACCTACCACAAAGGATGTTACAGTTTCATAAATATGTCCCTAAAGCTGAGGATTTAAGTAGCACAAGATTAGAGTGGGAGTGCTGAAAACATACCTCTTTAAATGGATAGTTGCCATTCTTGTCTGCTCTGTTTTGTTTTAAGAAAAGAAAACAAGGTTTGATTCAGGTCATACAAAAGTATACAGAGTGCCTGTTATCAGATGTCTTAATACTAGAACTCCATAAGGACATGTGACACTTGTGAATCTATATATATGTCCTGAAGACTTTCTAACTGAAGGACCTTCCCTGCCATTGACCCTGTACTGTCTGACCCTTCAAAAACTAGGAGCAACTAGCTCTGCTGACCTGTACAGAAAAAGATTCAGATTGTAGCAAGGTGGGAGTTTGCCTCTTCTCCCAGGAAACTAGTGGTAGGACAAGGGGAAATTGCCTCAGGTTGTGCCAAGGGAAGTTCATGTTGGACATTAGGAAAAATTTTTTCACTGAAAGAGTGATTAAGCATTGGAACAGGGTCCCCAGGGAAATGGTGGAGTCACCATCCCTGGAAGTGTTAAAAAAAATGATTAGACGTAACACTTCATGATATGATTTAGTGGGCATGGTGGTATTCAGCCAAAGTTGGACTTGATGATCTTGGAGGTCTTTTCCAACCTTAATGATTCTATGATACTAGAACAGGTTAGTTCCTTAACAAAGAAGAAGATGAGCAAGGACAATTAAAACTTGCTTTAAGTGAGTCACTTAATGAGAATTGGACATGACTGTACATGCTATTCTGGAATAGCTACTGTGAAACATTCATTCTGGTATAATGATGCTTTGGGGTTTGGCTGAACCTGCTCTCAGTGGGAATTCAGCAAAACCCAGAAGTCTTACTCCTTCGTTTTCAAAATGCTCCCTTGTGGTGCTTATTTGGAAACAGCTCCGGTGCTTGAAAACTCACTGTACATTACTCTGACTCCCATCTAAGCATGAAAAAGAACTGAGGAAGAGTATTGAGGAGATGTGTGCAACAGAGGGGCTTAGAAGAAATTCCAAGTACAAATGGGAAGGCAAGGAAAGAAAGGAGAAAGTAGTGAAGTTTGAATTGAGGAACTGACTTTGGCAAGAACAACAGTTAAAACACTCAAGACCTTGGAAACCTAGGTTTCATTTCAGGAATATCTCAGTTTCAAGTTGGTGGGCCTAAGGTCCTTCTGAAAATCCCATCAGTCATCTCCCTTCAAGTTAAAGGACTGAGTTTGAAAAGCATACTTGACTTGTAAAAAGGTGGATGTGGAAGAGGGGTATGAATTTTTGCTGGGATAATGCAAGATAATCTTGCATTTGTATCAAACACATGTGACTTCATAATTTGTTTATCACTTCCTGTGAGGTAAAAAAACCCACCCATCTGACTTCCAAAATATGTTTTACATTCTATTACTCTACTACTTGAAGAGTACTGGAACATGACTTTTCTCCTCTTACTAATTTTGTCAGTCACCGTCCGATGGACAGGGGCCGTCTTTCTATTTGTAACATAATACACATGGATAGCAATCTTCCCTTCTCCATTTACACCGATGACAGTACACAAAGGAGTTTAGCAAACACATAATCTTGCCTTGCCATACCGTCTCATTATATTGAGGTATTCAACCAGTTAGATGTTACAATGTCTAATAATCTAACCCTTCTGTCTCAATAAACTCCTCAAACAACCATGATGAAAACAAGCAGAAGGATGCAATCGAAGTTACTGATACAAAGTTAATATTGCCTATCACATTAATATACGTCATAGGATGAAACATGACATAACCTCAAACATACTCTGGGGCTTTTGGACTTCGTTGGGATTCACCTGCTTAGACACAAGAATCTGAGAGTGATAAGATGGGCGCATGAGGAGACAGTAGAAAAGAGAGAGACTGACAAATGTCAAAAGTAGATGAGGATGGCCAATTAGAAACTGTTTCACTTGAGAACTCTGTAGGCTACAATCAGTTTCACTCTTCTTGCCTGAACACCTCAAAGCTCATCTGAAATGGTTGGGCAGTTGTTGCTCAGACACTCCTAATAAAATGGAAATTAATGTTCTACCACTAAACAGGAAGAGAAAAGATTAAAATATCTTAACTGCTTCTTACCATGTTTCAATACTGCGTGTTATCTGTAAGCTGCAGGAGAACGGTCCCTTGCCAGACTGCTCTGTATTTGGTGGATGAGCTATTTTCGTTTCATGAATAATGCTTGGCACTCAACACCCACCAGTGATATCGTATAAATGTCACTAATGATGAGTTTGGCACTCTAGCTCAAGGCTATCGAGTGGGTGCTACTCAGATGTATTTGTTGGGGATTCTTCTTTCTTCAATTATTGTCCAAAGGGGGTTACTTCGTTTGGTTCTGTGGACTGGAGGGGTGAGGGGCGGAAGGGGAGGAGGAGAAAAGAGAGGGAGGATAAAGTTTGGTGTTGGTGAGTGTCCTTGATTGGTATTGGAAACTACTGTGCTGGGAGTGCATTTTAGGTCTGTGTGGTAAAACTTGTCTTGATCTACTTTAATCAAAGATGTGCCCAAAATATGTTTTACATGATCCTTGTGCTTGAAGACTAAAATAGGCAGCGTGATGCTCTTACGGTGTGTGGGCTGTGCCTTCAGGTTCTGCCTGGTGCAATCCTTGAAATGAACCTGTCTTTTATGGGATAATTTGCCATAAACAAAGTTACTTTCAAAGAAAGACTATGTCTGACATTTTTGATATGTAAAACAGTTTCAGAGAGGAAATGCTTAAGGGTGGGAAAAATATTTGCCTTTTAAATATGGTCTATCATCTTGACCTTATCAATTGGCAGAGGCTGAAATGGAAGGCCAAGTTTCATTCCATTTGACTTTCTCAGATTTGTTTACTTCTGTGCTGATTTCCGTCATCCTTCCATACATAAGAGATGATTGCTGTGGCAGGGTCTACACAACTTTGTGCAGGATTTAGCTTACCCTGCTTCTCAGGTGGGTTGTGCTAGAGCACAGGCTGTGTGGGAGAGTTGAGGCAGCCTGCTGAGTGTGGATGGAGATAAGCTGTAGAATTGGTGTAAGGGTTGAAATGGTAAGCAATTCTTGTCATGGACTATAATACTCCTTCTAATTCCTGCCTTCCAGGCACGAGTCCATCTCTGCCCTGTCCTCTGTGCCTGCACTCTCATCAGACAGTGACAAGGATGGTGAAGATGAAGGGAATGATGAAGATGAGTTACGTGGGCTGCAGTCTCTCCACATTCAATCCAACTGCAACACTGAGAGAGACTCAGGTATAAATGGGAGAGGAGCATGGGCAGAGATGGAGGAAAATGGCATGAATGTGAAGGGGGAGAAGATGAGAGATGCTAGCTTAGAGATAATAAGTTATGGGCAGAAAGAGAAAGACCAAAACAGAAATAGATGGATAGATAACAATGGGTAATGTGGAGTTGCCCATTCCTGCATCTGAAGAGGGGTACTGTTCAGAGTTCTATTTGGTTCTCTAATTAGAAGTTCAGTTGTTAAATTGCCAAGTTTCTTGCTAGTTCCAACTGGCCAAACAAATTTTGAATTAGCTTCATGGGCTTGGGTCTACAAGCTATTGGATGTCTGTAGAAGCCAAAAGAGATCTCATGGTGGCTTCTGGAGGTGTCTAATAAAACTTACAGTAGAGATTACCATTATTAATTTGATGTATTTTTACCACAGATGCTACAGTGTATTGGTCCAAGCCTTTGGGAGGGCACTGCATTGTGGCAAGTGTTCTGCAGTGGGACTACTGAGTCAGTAAAAATCTTACATGAAATAGTATGTCTCCATAAAAATTTTGATACAATGATTTGGTAGTCTGTAGGAAAGCATGTACTGACAGTGGTTCAAAAGCTGTAAGAATACTGCCTTTGAGGAAAGATGAGATAGAAGGTTGTTCAAAAGCTGGACTGCTGGCCAAGGATGTCAACTAGCTGTATATGTTTTTACCTTTCCAGATCCAGACCTTACCCTCTCAAGAAGCCTTTCCCATTGGGAAATGAGGAGGGTGAGTTACTAAACCTTCAAATTGTTTTTCTTGTCAGAGAAACTGAAAAAAAATTCCCAGAGATTAAAAACTGCATTTGCACAGGTGGGAAAGGTACAGCTGCGATGGGAAACCATTGAGAAGCCTCTCTCTGAAAAGTGACCTGGGGATGGCAAAATAAATCCTAGTTTGGGAGACAAGGGAGTTTAGAGGCTAGAGTTTCCCTTGGGATTTTTAAATCAGTATCTTTCCATCAGATGTTTTGCTTTTTCTTCTTCATTTTTGATCTGAATTTCCTGTGGTACTGAAGCTGTTCACATACTTGGATCTGAGCAAGACATTTAAATACGTTCAATTATGCAAGAAGCAGCAACGGAAGTATCATCTTTACTTAATGCTGTATGATTAAAGGTGGATTTTAAGCTATCCCACAGATGGTTTGGGGGCTTTTATGTAGATGGTCATAATTGTGTTTTTCTGTGAGTTTTGTGGTTCTTTTCTCCTGTTTTTCCGTCAGCAAAACTCAATCCTTAAGGCTGTCTGTCTTTCAATTTCCTTCAGGCCAAAGAGATAGCGGCAATCCAGCGCTCAGAGGCTCCGATGAGTAAGATGCCCCGGCAACGTGGGCGCTGGTCCCAACCAACCAGCAACATAGAGATGACCGTGAAATCCATGCTTGACTTGCGTCAGTTGGAGTCCTTCTCTGTTTCCCGTTCTCCAAGTCGAGACTCGCTGTCTCAAAACAGCAATGGGGATGACAGAGAAGAGCATGCTGGCCTTCCTGTGCACATCAACAAAGTAAGGGCCATAGTGCTCTGAGGAGATGAATCTACTCTGAGAGCATCTGTCCTGTATCT
This sequence comes from Neopelma chrysocephalum, assembly GCF_003984885.1. Taxonomy (NCBI): domain Eukaryota; kingdom Metazoa; phylum Chordata; class Aves; order Passeriformes; family Pipridae; genus Neopelma; species Neopelma chrysocephalum. The sequence goes on from NW_020897693.1 coordinate 19,130,047, forward strand.
ATTTGTTATTACCTACCTTTATTACTAACTGATGCCATTCTCTTTATCATTAAAGGTGTTCTAAATGACTTCTGAGAAACTTGTTTAGATAACTCTTTTTGTAGTTAGTATTCCTGCAGTGTGTGATTCTTCCATCTTATAGCAGAGACTGTATGGGATCAAGTTTCTTTTCAATGACAGGAAGACCTCATGTTTTCTTTTAGTTTTGATTATTTGTGTCAAAAACAAGCTGAGAAGCTGAGCTCTGAATTACAGATGTGTACCTGATTACCTGTTAGTTCACTCTCCTAGGGAGCAGTTTCTTGACTCTAGTAGCCACTGAAATGTGGCTTATATGATTCCCTTTGTTGTGGGCTGTGCTAGATTAGTAAATTCTTTTTAATCTTTGTATTGATGGGTCACAGCAACTAATGTGTGCTCATACCTCAGAAAGCTAATGGCTGTTTTCCAGTAGCAGTCTGTCCCAGTGCCTAACTTAATCAGGGTTTTTCCTTCCTTTATAACTGCACAACTGAGAAAAGGATTGGGCTTGCTGTGTGCAGTAGATAATTTTTTCAGCTGTGGCCCAGTTTTATGAATCATGTCTGATCGGTTTATAGAAGGAAATGGAGGAACATGCTGTCACATGGCTTATGTTCCTGATGAGTGGTCGAAGAGTACTTTACCAAGGAATCTTAGGGGGTTGCAAACAGGAGACAAAACAGGAAAGCACAGCAGTCGTCTGATAAGTTTAGTAAATAAGGAACAGAAAACACATAGGAGTGCTGTGTTTTCTGATCTCAGATTCCTGTGCTGTAATGCATACTTTCTAGCTCTGCACAGCACTGGCTGACTTAAGGAAAAACTCTGGAAATATCTAATCTTCTCTCTCTTTAATTAAACCAGGTTAGCAGCTCAATACCTCCCGAAGATAACGGGTCTTGTGTGCGACCCCAAGTGATTCGGCTTGTGTCTTGTGAAGAGGGGATTTTCTCTCAGGAGCTGGAACCTTCAGAGAGTGAGGAATGTGTAATCTACCCTGAGCAAGATGAAATCCATCCCACAGACTCTAGCAGGTTAAAAATAAGCTCTCTGCTCTGCATGGCTTAGATGTTTCTGTTCTGGTTTTCTTGCAGTTCGTGTGGTAACTTGTATGAGTTGATTGATGTCAGGCATGTTTAGTTGAGAGTTTAATGTCAGACGGATGCTAAAGAAATATGAACCTAAGAAGGCACCATTAAAATAATTTTCCTTCAAGGAAACTGCACATTAGCAGTCTCCTCCAAGTTTTTTTTTTTTGTTGAATAAACAACTTGGGAGCAGCCTTTTTGCTTTCTCCCTTATCTGGATTGAAATAAGCAAGAGAGAACTTGGAAGCTGGAAAACCACCTGACAGTGACACGTATGTAGCAGTGAAATATCTGTCCAGGAGAAATGGCAGAACACTTATTTATGACAATTGGGAAAGAATTTAACAAATGTAGTATGTGATGACTCTTCTATTGGAAATAGAATGGCTTGCATGATATAGATGGAATGGAAAAGGACACTGAAAACAGTGGAGACCTTTTTTATTCCTCTGCTGTTTCTTCTGTTTTAATTTTATGTAATTCAATTTTTCTGTGCTCCATTTTATTTTCCTTCCCTGAATTTTATTCTCCCCTTCCCCTCTTAACCTGGTGCTAATAGCTGTTTAATTCCCTTTGTCTTCTCCTGTTCTGTTAAAAAGAGTGGGCTGATAGCTTTAGACAGAATTTATGCAACAGTGCATGCCAAGACTTTGCAGTTGAAACTGCTAGGTTTCACCTAGTTTCTCTATTTTTCATTTTCAATTTTATTATGGTAACGTTTGGACAGAGTAGACTCATGTGCTGCTCCATCATGTAAGAAAGGAAGGCCCTCTGGTGATGTTGAATACAGACTGGACACATCTCAGTGTACATGGAGTTTGTGAGCTGCCAGGGGTAGTTGCTGTTGGGTGACTTCTACATCCTACCTTGAAATGAAGTACATTTGAAACCAAAGTATTTCATAACGTGGAAAACTGAAGTCCTTAGGCATCAGTCAGAAGAACAGTGCTGGTGACATTTGACAAAATAAGATTCATGAAATCATGGCAGAAACTGGGAACCCTGCCCTACGAGATTGTATTTTCGCTAAATTAGTCTTTATCTAACCCAGAATCTTCTATATTTTGCATCGGAGAAGTTGCCCAAAGAAGCAGGTCATGAACATGGAAAAAGTAGTGTATTAGAGCTTAAATCTGTGGCAAACTAAAGTTTCTCTCATGCAGGTATAGGCCTGGTTTTAGTCCCTTTCTCATCACTTAGACCTCTACATTTGTTCCTCACCTGTGGTGGGAATCAAGCCAGGGCAATGCAGTGCTGGTGCCTGGTAATCGTGGGAACTGACAATGCCCAGAAAGTCAGACAGTCCCCTTGGGACTTCACTGTCCAAGCTTAATGAAATGCAAAAAATATACTGTATTTTAATGAGAGAAATCAACTTCTTTTTCTCTTTAAAGCCTTACATTTGTAATCAAAGGTGTTACTAACACAGGTAAGGCCTTATTAAAGTTAAAATGTGTTTCTTTATGTGTAAAACAAATATCTTTTCTAGTGCTGTATCTTCCTGTCTCTCTTGTAGTGAGTTCCAGGTAAAAGCATTGCCCCATGGGAAGCTATGTAGAGGTTATCACAGTAATGGATGCCCAGACAAGCACAGTCCGGACAGTGCTTGCTCTGTAGATTACAGCAGCAGTCGTCTGTCCAGCCCAGACCATCCAAATGAAGGTAAGATGCAAAAACATTATAAATGTATTTATATGTGAACTCTTCATGAGGTGAACTGAGGCCACACTCCTATTAGTCACACTAGTACTGCTGTAAAGATTCAGGCGCATTTGAACAGACACCTGAGCGAAGCCACTGTAGAAGCAGGAGTTGGTACACTTTCCTTGTGCATCTTTGGCTTTCTTTTACCTTGCTAGATAAGGAGGCAGGTTTAGTATTGATTATCCCATAGGCTGTGTTGTTTGTGGGATATTGGTAGACTAGAGAATTATTACACGTAATGCTGACTGACTTTAACATTCTAGGTTCAATTTAGCATCTTCACTGATTTTTTTTCTTTTTTTTTAACCTGACTAATGTTACTCTGATTAAGTTGTTACAGCATTGGAGTTTTTTTGCCTTTTCCCAGATTCTGAAAGCACTGAGCCCTTAAGTGTAGATGGCGTTTCAGACCTGGAAGGAGAAGAAGGAGAGGAGGATGTGGGTGCTTGCATGCCGGAGGGAGAAATTCCCCAGATACCTGATCAGGAAAAGTTCCTCAAGGAGCATTTTGGGACCCTGAGCAACACTGATGGAAAAGGTACATCTCTCTCCTCGGTGGGGAGACTTTGTGAGGTCACTCTTGATTTTTCCCCTGTATGAACCAAACCAGGCTACAAATTTTGCTATACTTTTATGGATGTGTGTGTAGAGGAGGGGGGAAAAATGGGGAACAGTGTAGACAGGCCTGAAGAAGTGTGACATCTGTTAACTCCATCGGTCTATGTGTAAGTTTGTGTGGATGAGAGTGGGGCCTGTGTCAATTTGGGTTAAGTGTTGTCCCTGGAATCCTGAAGAGCCGTTCTCTTGTTCCCAGACCAGTTTTTCCTGTTGCATAGGAAGGTATTAACTGTGTTCACCCCCCCCATAGGTGACACGCAGTGGCCTCTAGTGGTGTATCAAGGCATAGCAAATATCACAAAAGAAAAGGCTGAAATGCTGGGTGGAGGGACAGAATAACAGGAGACGTCAGAGTGGCAAAGGAACTGGTTTGTCTTTATCGACCAACTCCAGAACAAAGCATATATTTTTAGAATTGATAATGGTTGCAGGCAGCAATATCTATTAATTTTCTTTTTTTTTTTTTCCTTTCTTTCCCCTCTTTGATTGTTTTGTTTTCTGCTTGATGCCAGCGCCTCACAGTCAGGATAGGACACAAAGGGAAGCAAAAAAGGAGGAGGCGTACCCTTAGGGAGAGTAGCAGCTTAAGGCAGACTAATCTAAATAGAACAGAAAAGGCAAAGGAAATGTAATTATTTCATTCTCTGTGGTTTTAGCTCAAAAAAATGCCCTTGTATATGAGGGAACACTTGATAGTCTCTGCAATAAGAAAATGCATGTGTCAGAATGTTTGTTCTGTAACTAAACTGCTCATTTTTCTCTCTTCTTTAACCAAAATTTTTAGGTGGCTCATGTAGGAATCTGGAAAGAACTGAAAACCTCAGCATTTCCTCTCGCTTTCTTTCCCAGTCCCCGGCTCTCAGGTATGGCTCAGCTTGTTTGAGTGTTCCTGTCTGTCTATTTTTACTAGTATGAGCACGTCTCATGCTAGGTCCTGGGTGAAAATAGTTGAGCAAACTTCTGGCTTTGGTGTGCCTAGGCACAGCAAAGTGTTAGCGTAGCAGGCTGGCTGCAGATTTGGACAGTCTGTCCTGGTTCACTTTAGCTGTTCTGTTTCTTCCTAACAACACTATTGTTTTGTTCTTTTTCCTCTTTCAACAGTGTGCTTAATTGTTTCATGATTAATGCCTTGACTGATTAAGTTGGACGAATTGCTAATAATCTAATTTACTCTTCACTGTTTATGCTCTGTTTATTCTTTTGCATTTCATTCAGCTTGGACAATGAAAGTAGACTTGTGAAGTTTTCCTTTGTTTTACGGTTTTTTCTTACTCAGCTTTGTTTCTCGGTCCCATGCCTTCACAGGGTATTCTGGTGTCTCATACAAAGCCTGTTGGGGATATTATTCTTGCAAAAAACCCTCAGCCCTAAAGCACCCTAAAAGGCCTCTCCAAGCTGTTTCCCTTGTTATTTAAAAAAAAAATCCTGACAAAACAAACAAAGAAAAAAATCAAACAAAAAATGAGGTAAATACTTTTGTTGATTCAGGTTCATAAATGTTTAAAACAAACAAATACTCCTGTATTTCTCTAAAATGACAACCTGAAATCTCTGCTCAAAGGAATTCCTTGTGTAGGGCTGAGCAGATTTGAATTCATCTTCTATGGTTCACCAGCTGTGTCCAGATTTACCATGTTAGGGAAAGTTGTTTGTTATTGCTGTATTCGGCTGCTGTTGCTGCTGTCAGGAGTGCCTCATAGTCTATCTCATGTTGAGACCATATGTTTGGGAAGAAAGGCACTGGTTAACTATTGTGTAAACTTCTGGAGAGTTGTATTGAAGAGTTCAGTGATGTAGGAAGTCATGGGTGTTTTAGAGATGTAACAAGAGAGGTAATTTTAGGTTATGGAAACCTCTGGGCTTTTAATCTGTTTAGCTCTTCAAACATTGAAAGTTGCCTCCTTTCTGAAATAAGCCCACTTCTTTCAGTGCTTGTCTGCAGTGGAGAGGAAGAGGAAACTTGGCTTTTCTCTTGAAGATACTGACCAGCTTTCCTAGTCATTATGCTTTCATAATGTTAGGAAAGCATAATTACTTCCTCTTAGGATATCTTAGAATTGAAAAGATTTGTTAGTAAGGTGAGCTGAGAGAAAAGACCTGACCTGACTTTGCCCAGTCTTCCCTATACCTAGAATTTTTCCTTCTGTTTTGCCTTCACTTTTTACAGTGTCCTCCACGGAAACAGCAACCCAATACCATTTGTGATTGCACAGCCTAGGGGCAAATGCCTGAAGACTAGAGCTTACAAGGTTGAGTAGAATGAAGTGGTAACATCTTAGGGCATTTTTGACTTTGAAAAGTCCAGATAGGGAAGGGCTCTTAATGCATGTTCCTGTTTATCCAGGGCAACATACTTACTTGTTTTAACTGGGGTTCCTTTATTGTGTCCTCTAGACGATTGTCGCTCTCTTCCTCAAATCTGATACTGGATTCAAAGCCCATTGAGCTGCCAACCCAGACCAATCAGTTTACACCAGACTTATTGAAAAGTGCCAGCAGCCACCCTGATGATGCACTGGAGAACAGCCAGCTTCTGGAGCGTGTAAATTCAAATCGCGCTATTTGCGTGCAGAAAAGACGCAGATCGGCTTTGGAGGCGAGCAGAGTTGGTATGGCTCCTGGGCGAGTTATTGCCTCCTTTCCAGAAGGTCCTGTGAATGCAGTGATGAGAAAGGCGCAGTCAGTTCATGACCTTGTGTATGAGGGTAAGGACACAGGTTGGAATGAAGGTATAAACCCAAGAATGAAATGGGGACATTTGAGTAGAGATTTGAATTAAGCTTATCTCCTTCTGCATTCTTAGCTACAGGCTTTACATGTCTTCTAATTCCTAGCCTTTCAAGGGGAAATATTTCTAATTTGTAATGCAGATGCTGGTCTTCTAATCGTCAGTCTCTGATATTTGTCTGGCAGCTGTGGGAGGAGCATTGGCAAGGGTAAAATGAAGTATTTGCAAAAAAATTCTCTCTTGCTCTGGGTAGTTGCTCCAAGCCAAGACTGAAGCTTCCCAGGGTGAGGAGGAGAGAAAGAAGGAAGGAGGAGACAGTAACAGAGAGCTTACTGTATCCATGCCCTCTATATGAAATAACTGTTTTTGAAACAGTCAACTCATGGACCATTACTATGCATGCAGTTTGTTTAAAAAAAATGAAAACTCACCTAATCATCACAACAGCTATATAATTTTTCGCCTGCTTCCCCTGGCTTCTCTGTTAACAGTCAGTCACAGTAGTCTGAGGTCTTCTGACCATACGCTTTTAAGAATAAATCTCTCTTGTCAGGAAAACAGCAGTGTGTGAGCTGAGCAGGATGAAGGATGGGAAAAAAAGACAGCTGTTGAGGCTTGGTAATATTAACCTGAAGTAGTGGTTTTGTACACATCTCCTAGGGGCTGAACTGAGTCACATAGGCAGGAGCAGCTCTGTTACTTTCCAGTTTAGGAATTCACTGCAGGCTCTTGTCTATTTTTGGTGTGTTTGTCTGTTTAATTTTCACAGATAAGGGTCCTGGAGTGATATCCTCTGCCAAGCAGCGTCCTCAGACTCTTTTGGTGGTCGAGAAGGATCCCAGACCTAACAATTGCAGGGTGTTATCAGCCAGTATGTTGAAGATGGATGGATCTGGTGCTCTGCTGGCCAAAGATGTCAGGGCTGCAAAACCAAAGTCCTACATGAACCCCACAACCAGCTTCCGGGCTAAGATGTCAAGGAGCATATCTGTAGGGGAAAATCTGTACCTTAGTTCCTCCACTGAAATGTTGACTGATGGGAGGACTAGCCCTCCAGTGACAGAGAAGACTCAAGTTAGTTCCACAGCAGATGCTGAGAAGATTAAGCTACCAGTGAAAGAAAATGTTCCAGTGAAACCTACACTTCAACCAGTTGTAAACTGCTCATCTCCCAAGTCCTTCCACAGCAAGTTGGCATCATCAAACCGAGCACATCTGATTCTTGACATTCCCAAACCATTACCTGATAGACCCACATTGGCCTCCTTCTCACCCACTACCAAAACAAAAACCTTGCTTGAGCCACAGTCTCCACAGTCACCAGCTGGGGCCTCTAAAAAGAAACCTTCTTTTCCTGAGGTCCGAGTCTCCAAGAGGGAGAACCAAACTGCCGGGTCTCTGGTTCCTAGTAGAGAGATCCCAACAGGGCTTGTTAAGGAGAGCCCAGTGGATTGTTCAGTCTCAAGGACAGATTGCCAGGATGAACCAGGGGTCAGTAATCTAAAACTGAGAGAGTTGTCAGAGGGCCAGCACCTAAGGTCTCCTGAGGGCACACTGCCCAGGTGCAGGGAGAGGATCACCGGCATCGCCTGTGTGCTAGACAACCAACCTGGACTTTGCCCACTAGACCCCATCAGGCCGAGGTCTCCTACGTCTATAACTGCCTTGGCACAGGTCTCAGGTGTGCATGGATACCCGTATCTTATCTTCCCCCTTCTGTCTCCTGTCTTTGTGAACCGCCTCACGATCCCATCACATTTCTTTACGTCCAGCTTCTGGCCTGTCTCGTCCTGTCTGCACCTGTCTCGTTCCATAAGCCATCCCCTCAATGGTGAGACACTTCTTCAACTAACATCTTTTTCTCTGTCTTTAGTTTCCATTTCCTCTGGGTCTTATGTCTGATGGTCCTTCTTAGCTGAATATTTTGTAGACCTCAGCACTGTCATGTTTTTAGTGATTTAGCTGTACAGTTACCTGTAGGGACTCAAACCTCTTTCTGGTCAATGCTAAAAGCTGACATACTTGGAATCCCCATGAGTGTGTAGGTCACATCCCCCATGCCCTCTCATAGCACGTTTGATCAGCAGGTGAAGGTACAGGCCAACATGTGCTAGCTGAACCAAGCAAGCACTGATAACACTGACAGTAAAGTTATGCCAGGCAGCTCAAGCTTTACGTTGTTAATATACAAGTGTACAGGGCCCAGAAGGGTTTGCATACAATTTTCTTGTGTGAGATAAGGCTTGACCAGGCTGAGCTCCTTGCTGTAGCCACCTATGGAGTGAGAAGGTCTCTGAGCTGCTATTGGTCTGCTTTGAGGATGTGTCTGCAAAATGGATATGTGGTGCATGTGCAGGCATAGCCTTTGGGTTTGAACATAAAGAACATGGATTAATTTTTATATTATCTCTAGTTTGGAGAAAAAGGTATGAGGTGGGAAATTGTTTCATCTGCTGAAAACAGCTCTTGGATCTGCTACAGGCCCTGGTTTAAGGCACTTCAGTCAAATGAAAACTAGCAGGTAATTGCAAACTGAAGTAAAAATCCTGCCTTCCGAGGCAGGAAAACCTCCAGTAGCAGAGAAGACGCAGTTTAGTCTCACATCATCTGCTGACGTACTAAAACGTCTAGAGGTTTTTTTTTAGTGTCACAATCTGAAAGGAAATACATCTTTCCGAGTCGTGCAATAGAAAGCTGAATGTTAAACACTGCAGTGATACCTTGTACCTTCAGCGGCTATGCAGTGCACAGTTTTTAATCCCTTTTGCTATTATTGTTCTTACCCGTATCTGAAAAGGGATAACGCTGTAATCCTCAGATCAATTACTTTTTGTGGTGCCTGGCTGTTGCACTATTCATCACAATAGTTAAGCACAATATTTCTGAACCGAAGGGATGTGGAAGGATAATCTGGTTTTGATGCACTGTTATTTTTCTTTCTGCATTTCTAGAGGGATCAAACTCTCTAAGATTGAAGCACTGTTACGTAAAACAGGAAGTGTTTTGTGAGGGACCTGCTGTTCTCGTACTGTAACTGCTCTAAAGGACAGTGAGTACGTCTGAAACTTTCAGACCTTTCCCCCACAGGGGTGAACTTTCTTCCAGCAGCAGATGCAGCCTGAAGTTGTGGAATCACATTCTACAGCAGAGTTGTAGTAGTATGTAGTCTTTAGGCAGAGTTTTCTCTTCTAGATTTGGAAATCAGGCAACATATAAAATGGGTTTTGGTCAGTTTGCAGAATTAGCACAGATAGTGCAGCGAAAGAGCAAGTTTTTTTTTAGTATTGATTTATTTTTTTTAAACAGCTCCCAAGACATAGCACATCCTGGCAGAATATTTAACAGCATTCTTTAGTGAGTTAGGATGATTTAGCACTGTGGATCCCCAATATTATTTTTTTTTCTCAGAAGACAGCTGTCAGCCTTAAGGTTCTTGCAGACCGCATTTCCCAAAACTTTAGTGGTAGATGCTGGAAAAGCTGTTTAGATCCAAGTTGGTTGTTGCTGTGAACAACTTACTCTGGCTTATGTGAATTACAGTGTGGCAGTTTAGATTAAAACTGTAGGGCTGACAGAGAACCTGTTCTGCTTCTGACTTGCTCTGTGACTTTGGATTTCCACTTAATTTTTCTGTCCTTCCATTTTCCTTCTTGTGTAACAGCTGCAGATAAAGCGATTAATTGTTCTTGTGAAAGCATTTTGACATGTACAGTTAAAATGCTGTAGATGTGCTTAATACTGTTACTGTGTTTAATATTCTATGCTGGTTTCTGAAGAGCTCTGTACTGCACACCCAAGAGGCAGAAAATGCCTGTTACTTAAGCATTTATGTTAGGTTTTGTGACCTTTCTCCAGACTGGCAGCTCCCAGAGATGGAGACCAGAATAAAAAGAATAATCAGAGGACAAATCCAGAAACAATCATGAGAAGAAACTGCTGGGTTTCAAACATAAAGAGGGAAGGGGGGGCAGAAGGCAAGAATCTTGGACTGCACTGAAGCCCACTGTGCTTAAAACTCCATTGGTGATTTGGGATCAAAACATGCAGATGGAAGGATTTGTTCGTGCCCCCTTGTTCTTCTAGATGTGTTTTTTTATGTATAAATAGATGTTTTTCTAGCTGTATTTGTTTTAACATTGTCTAGATGTATTCATAAAGTTAGCTCAGATCCCCTCTAGCATGTTCAAAGATGATGTTCTTAGAAGTGGAGAAATTATAGTGCTAATGTGTCCAGGCCTTTGCAAATTGAAGATAACCGCAGACTGTGTGTGTGTCTGTGTTCATGGTTTATGTCTAACTCATGGAAGTGTTTATTTTATTAAAAATTGCAGGCCTTCGACTCCGATGCTTTGGAGATAATATCTGGTGGGGACAGACAGAAGATACTGTCCTTCAGTTGCTTGCTTTCTTTTCTCAGTTTTGAATTATGGTGTATCAGCAGTGTATGTCCTGAATTGCTCAGAAATGTGATTCTGTTGTAATGGAGTTTGTTTGTCAGCACTCCTCTGGACCACAGTCCTCACTAGAGAACAGTGTAATAATTCAGTATAATCTATCATCCTCAGCATTTAGCCGTACACTGTGCAGAAGGATACTTGAGGGGAAGATTGTAAATTTCTGACTACGTGGAAGCTAAATTAGGGGCTACTCAGATCAGTCCCTCTTGCCACTGGAAGCCTTAATACAAACTTGACTTTAATTATAATTGAAAATGTGTAATCTGTGGCTATCCTTGACTGTGACAAAAATGTGCAACCTGAGAAAAAACATTGCTGACTTTGGAGAATCTAGAGATTGGAAAAATAGATATGTTTGAAACAAGCAGCATCTCTAGGTAGTATGAAGGAAAGTTCATGTAGAACTTGCCTATTTAATGATTTGCTCAAACCAGCCCTAAAAATTGAACAAGAAGTGTGCACATGATCTTTCAAATATGTGTTAAGAACCCTGTTTTCTTACCCAACTGTGAGATCGCGGATAGTGGAGTGTTTATGCCCTAACTCATGTTTTTGTTTTTCCCTTCCATTCAGAATCAGGCATCAGCATAGAGCAGTGTGAGCACGTGGTATCCGAGCTCCAGGACAGCATGCGCAAGGCCATTCACCTTTACCGCATGGTGAGTGACGTTGAGACATGGGCTCTGTCACGGCAGGTTGGCTTCGCAGCCCACAAACACTGAAGGTGTGTGCTTGCTGGCTCAAGGTGTTCTCCGACTGGAGAGCTCACAAGCTGCCTGGTTGTCCGCTTGACTGCACCTTAAGCTTGAACCAGGGAGGCAGGAGCTCCCGATTTCCAGCTTTTGGATTTGCCAATAGTTTGTTATGGTACTCTGAGCAAATCAATTAACTTTTCAGTCTGTTTAGCCTATCTGTAAACTGAAGATAACAATATGCTCTTTTTCAAAGGGGTATTAGGGAATTAGTTAATATTTATACAGTGCTTTTGGGATATGAAATATAGGAGCTTTAAGTTTTATTATCCCCATCTGTTCTTTGTGTTTGATGCATGGGAAAAGGATTAGCAAATGTGAGATACCATGGGAATCCAGCTGTGAAAGGGAGCATGCAACCATTCTCCTGTCCCCCTTGCTGCCAGACCAGAGTTACATGCAGAACGATATAACAGCTCTTCATTTCTTTGCTTAGCACTGATCTGTCAGGTCTCCTGTAATGAGTGTGAAACTTCTGGTGAGGATCTGCCATGTGGTCCTCTGCAGCTCTGGCCACAGCACTCTGACCTTGCTCCATTCCTGTGACCAGCTGCATCTGGCAGACAGGAGGGAAAGCAGACTGTGGCCCTGTGCTGCAGCTGGGAAACATAGCACCTCCTTAAGCCCAGTATAAGGGGAACTCTACCCAAAAATGTACTTCCCATCTCTGTCCTATTGGAGTAATGCCTCTGGATTTTGTGTGACTTAGCAGTATTAGGTGCATGCCCTGCCCATGACTAAATAGGCAGTCTTGAACGTTGAAGAAAAGGACACTAGATTGGTCTGTAAATCTTCATGGCTTCATCTCCCTAAAAGGCTGAAACTGCTTGCTTGGTGCTGTACCTACACCCAAATGCATTTTTTTTCCCCTCACCCCTTTTTGTTTTCAGGTGTTAAATAATACAGAATCTTCTACTGACAAAGATAAAATAGCAGGCCTCCTGACAGAAACATTCTCCTCAATGAAGAAAGAATTGGACTCTCTGAAGGATGAGGAAGAGCTTCCAAAGGTTGAGGAGGTACTGGAAAAGCCACAAGATAACACTAACCCATTGAATGAGGGGTGCGGTGCCCATCTACCGAGTCCCAAGGGTTTGGGAGATGAGCAGACACTAGCTTTGCTGGAACAGTACTCGGAGCTATTGCTACAAGCTGTGGAACGACGCATGGACAAAAAGCTCTAGGACGGGTGGCTTTCAGGTGTTTGTGTGTACACAGAAATAATCCCAAGAAGAGGACCACAGAGAGAGCTTCAGACCGATGCTATCATCACACTGGTCTAGGGCTGATGGGGACACCGTTATAAATGGATTTCCTCAGGCTCCTACAACAGACTTGCTCTAATTCTTAGCAATGTGCTGGCCACAGTTTTAATATTTTTTTTCAACTTCCCGTCTCTAAACAAAGTCTTGAAAGAGGAGTTTGGAGAAATTGCCTTGAAGTTTCTTCATAGCCAGTCAGGATGTTTGGCACTTAAAAAAAAAACAAAGAAATTCCAGTTTATCCAAGAAATTCTGAACTGCTGACTAAAAGCAAAGGAGTCCAAGTGAAGCCAATCCTTTCCTCTCCAAGGCTTCAGGAGAATCAAGAAGCAGACTTTTTCTGGGTTTATTTATTAATTTATTTCTCTGACTGTTCCTCTGTGCCATGTTTGTGGCTGTTATCTTTGTCCTTTAAAAGAACTGTCAATCCCTTTGCCATATCCCAGCGAGAAACAATCTCTGTATTATAAACCTCCAACAGGGAGACAGGCTGGAGTGTCTGTGCAATTAATGAACTGTTCTCTGCTTAAATCTTGTCTTGCTGTTCTTTCTTTTCCTGCCTTAGTTTTGTTATCTGCAGTAATCCTGCTGTTGTTTGATGACCCTGTCTGCTTTTCTTTTGTTTCAAGACAGTCCCCACACTGTATTTTATCTGCATTCACTTCCAGGGGAATGCTCTGCATCCCTTGGACCATGCTTTGGAGATTACTTTATGAATTCGTTAGTGGTATTTTTTATCTGAAGTTTGATGTTATATTGATACTTCAGACCAGGTTTTCTGCAGATATTTAAAAATGAGATTTAGATACAATACAAAAGTCTGTTTCAGCCACTTTTCATAATTAGGAATTGGATATTGACTTTGATGTTGTCATGACTAGGAAATTTGAGGTGATGATTTATTTGTTGAGAAGTGACACAGAAAAACTTGTTTCCATCTCTTGCAGTGTAACTCTGGATCTGAGAGATCTTCAGTGTCATGACTCATCCATGTAATTTGTTTCAGTGTGATAGGAAGATGTTTTCTTCTTGCCTTTACAGGAAAACAGAATATTTACATCTGAAGAAAGTTGGGATTCTTTTACCTTTTGTAAAGCTATTTCAACTCCCCACAGAAAATGATTTCCCAAGAACTTCAAACAAGATATTTTGGGGTGTGATTACTACCATTACCCCTACCTCCAGCCTCTTTGCTTTTCATGAACTTCTGGTCTGAGAAACAGAAAATCTTCTCTTCTTGCATTTGTGTGTGCAATATTCTTCTTGCCCTGTGGAGCTTCTCTAAGCCTATGCTAACTTGTGTTTGTTGTGGCTTAAAACTGTCCAGTGATGTTTTCAGGTCAATAATAAGCTAAGAAAAAAAAATTTTAAACCAATGAAATTCTTCAGCACCTTCCCCCTTACTCCCACTCCTTTCAAAAACAAGGGCAGATACACAAAATGTTTTATTTCTTCCATCTGCTGTCTGTCTTGCATTTATTTTAAGGCAGAGCAGTGTAATCCTAGTTTATAAAACTAATGCAAGCCTTTGGTGAGAGAGAGACTGCCATCATCTGTGGAAGTCAGTCAAAGGCAGCCAGACTGCATCACTCGGTTACATAGGTTACATAGGTTGGAAAAATTTTCTTTCATTTTACTGTCCTGGCTATTGTTTCTCTGAAGCCCTATGGCACTTGGAGATGTGGTCTGTTGACTTCTCTGTCTTTCTGTGACTGCACATCTGCAGTGCAGCCTTTTTTCTACTGGGCTGGCCAGACTATTGTAGGATGACCTATTTCTTCCAAATAACTCTAGAGCTGAATAATCTGCAGTTCTCTCTCTCCCCCTAATAGGTTTGCTGCCTGATCACCACTGCTGAGTGCTTCAGGACATGGGAGTATGGGAACACTTTGAGAGCTTTCCAGCTGCTTCTGCCTGTAATTTAAATCTGCCTAATCATGTTTCAGGTGTCCTTGCTAACCTTCCTTCCATGGGCTTGTACTGAAACTTTAAAAGTGTTATTTTCTAGTTCTGTCTCTGCACTGCACTGTGCTGAATCAGCTGGTGTGCTTGGTCCCATGGGCAGCTTCTCTTGCACAGACAGGTTTTGCAAAGGAAGGCAAGTTGAAAACCAGAGGGGAAATGTCTGGCGGTTTCTTTGAGTGAAAAGGTCTGTTGGAGAGGCCGCGAGTGGAATGTATGATGACAGTCATATTGGGTCTGTGATGGGAGTTAGTGTGGATCAAGCTTGCTTTTGAGGTGACCAGTTCCTCCACTTTCAGACTGTGAACATATGTCTTAGTATACAGGAAATCTCTTGCTATACTAGGGCAATAAGACACTCAGGAAAAATAGCAGTCCCTTCAATCTAAGTATCTTTTGGTACTGTTGATAACGGTTTGAGGGTTCTTTATATGACTTCCTTGTGCAATTTTATTCCATTTTATTATTTAAACTTTGAGGTAGTGACAAAAAAGTCAGAGATGGTACAGAAGAGCCAGTGGTGAGAATGAAATTCCCATTAAGATAAAGAGCAACAACCAGTAAAGCTGACATAGAGATGTGGAACAAAGCTCCTTGGCAATGAGTCATGTGAAACAAATCTAGTTTTTAAGCTGATCACAATGGGTTTTATTTCTGGGAATGGATTTTGCTCAGGGTCGTGGCTGTATACAGGAAACCAGAGGTAAAATCTGATCAGAATGATGGTAAGAGAAGTGTCAGGCAAGTAGATCAGCTGGAGAATAGTTGTGTAGTTTAAAATAAATTTAGAATAGTATATGTAGGAGACTCGGGAAAACAGAGTAGAAGTAGAGAGTTTTGGCCTGAAGAACACCATTTGGCCAATACCTGTGAAAGGTAGAGTACCGAAAGGCTTTAGGAAAGTAGGTTTAGGACTTGGAGTTGATGGTCTGTAATTGAAGAATGAATTGGAAGGGGTTTGTTTTTAAAAACGTCCTGTTGGGCCTCTTGTTTCTTCTCTTGCTGTTCTCTAAGCAACTGCTCTTTTCTCAAATGGCAAAGTTGTGGCTGTTTGTTTAAGGCTTTGATGTTATGAATTGAGTAGTAGAAGCCCAGTAAAGGAGATGCTGGTGCCACGAGTTTGTTGGTGAGAGGGATGAGGAGCAGTGTTGCTCTTTATAATTTGAGATTGATCCAACTGATTCTTCCCTACTAACTTCCTATTGCTGGCAGTAGGAAATATTCCTAAACATTCTAGTTTACAGAACAAAGAGATATGTTTCATTTTGTTGCACCTTGTGAGTATGTTTCATCACAGGCTGTCCATTGGGCCGGTAGAGAAATGCTGAATGGTAACTGCATGGGAAGCAAAGAGACTTGTCAGAGGAGGTAATAAATTTGAGTCTATCCTTCTTAATGGTTTATGATCCTCTTACTGATTTGTGTGGGTATTAGCACAGACACAAGATACCCGTGTTAAGACAAGGTATTTGTTTAACATAAAGCCTGTAAAAATAATTTGGACCTACCTATCCTCTTTGCATACATTTTTCCCCCTCCAACCTAACATTCCTGGTCAAAATGAGAAGTTGTAGGGGAGGTTTTTCCATCTTAGAAATAGTACTTCGTTACCCGTGGGACCCCTCAGTTCATTCTAGGGCTCTCTATTGAACTGGGCCAATAGAAAGGGCTGCAACCCGAGAGAGCAGCAAACTCTCTATTTCATGCTGCAGGCGCATAACACCCTCCTCCCCATCCCGCAATTGCACCCAGGAGCTGTGGAAATGGGAATCTGCATTTCTTCCACCTCCTCTCTCAGGTTGTCCCCTCCTTTCCATGCAGCCTCCCATGTGATAACTGGGCCAAGGCTTTACAGCAGCCCCGTCCCCAGTCCCCCGTTTTGCAGACTTCATCATGACTCAGAGGAATTGAGATGTTTCTTTCTGGGAGTAGAAACATACCAATTAAATTTTTAAAAAAGAACGAATATGTATATAAATATATATAAGAAAAAAAAAGAAATGCAGGTATTTAAACACCCTTGGTAAATTCATGCATGTATACAGTGTCTCCCCCCACCCCCATCCCTTTGGATGTGTAGCATCCAGGATACTAAATGACAAGAAACCTCATTAAAATGGTAGACAGGTCGTTTAGCAACCCCGGAGAGAGCACGTGCTTCCTTCTCTGGGTAAGTCCAGCGTGTCCCATGTTTCAGATCGTGTGTGCGAGTAAGCGGGGTCGACTGGAGCTGTGTTGGTGTGTGTAACCTGCTGCGCGGCGCGGCGGAAGCCGTGTGGGGCAGCAGCGTTAGGAACAAGCCATGTGCACCCCGTGTGCCCTGCGTGCGCCTCGCACCGGGCAGGCACCTCCTCACCTGTGTTCTCCGACACTGCCCTTTTCCTTCACCCCTGTAAAAAACGAGACAAGCAAACAAACAAAAAAAAAATCCCTCATGCTTTATTTATAAATGTGTGTTTTTATACTTTTGGCTTTAGGTAAAGTACTTTTTTTTAATTATTATTATTTGGAAAAAATAAAAATTCGTTTGTTGGGTTATTTTGTTTTTGGTTTTGCTTTGTTTGTTTTTGTTTGTTGTTTTTTTTTTTTTTTGCACTGTGAGGCTCCCCCGGGAGCAGTTTTTAACTCTGTATTCATTTGTACTCCGTGTCTTAAACTGTTTCAAATAAACAAGTGACCATTTGTTACCGAGCTGCGCGACCCACTCGCCCGAGGTTCGTTTTCCGGGGGAAGGGGCGGGGAGAAATGGGAGCCGGCGGCCCCTCCTCCTCCGGGGTCGGGCCAGGCATGGCGGAGGGTGAGGGGTTGCGGGCCGTGAGGGGCTGCCTGGCTGCTTTCCCGCGGGAGGCCCGCGGTGAGCGCCGGGCCGGCGGGGCGGGGGCGGGCCGGGAGGCCGCGGGTGGCCCCGCCTGTGACGGGCGCTGGTGCCGGGCTGGCTCCTCCGCGCTCCGGGGGCACGGCCCGCCCGCCTGTGGAGAACAAAGCGGAACGTGAACTGGGGCGCCCACTGTGCCGTCAGCCTCATGTTTTCGAGGTGAAGGTGCAGCAGAAAGGCCGCAGGGAAAAAAACCCCACAACAACCGAAACTCGAGGAAAGGGCTTTTTTTGGGTTGTTTTCCGATGTATAAAACAGCAAAACAAAGCACTACTCCAGCTTCCCATAAACGATCCTGTGGTATCACCTCTGTGTGGGAGTTGTACCTCCTGTAACATATGCCTTTCATCCTCATGGGCGACGGCCTGAGTTTTCCATCTGGCTCTGAAACCCCCCAACGCCCCCTGGGTTTTAACAGAGAATTTCTGGATCCAGTGGGGGTACACCACTCACTTTTGGTCGGCTGCATGTGGTGTGGGATTTGAAGCAGTGTGGTGGCAGGAGGCAATTCTCCCGGGATGCTGAGTAACACTGTTTGTCGTTTACCTGGACAGAGCTGGGGTGGCCGGAGTCTGTACCCTATCTTGATAGGCCTCCATCCCCGCTGGAGTTTTATCGAGAGTGGGTGAGTCCAAATAAACCTTGTATAATTCGCAATGCCATCAGCCACTGGCCGGCTCTGAAGAAATGGACCTCAGCATACCTCAGGTATGAACAAGCTTTGGAGCAGGACCGGTTGTCAATTTCGGCTGACCTCACTAAAAAACCCTTGGTTAATCTTTGCTTTTATTTGCAAGATTAGCTCAGATTCCTCTCTGTTTCTGTATGAAGATGTTCAATCTTTCTAAGATCAGGTGCAAATTTATTCCTTGCAAACATACTGTTCTACCAGTTCTGAGGCAGCCAGGTGGATTGGTGTTTTGGCTGTGTGCAGCCAACAGGCTTAGGCTATTGAAACCCAGCTTGCTGGAGTGGGGCTGTAGCACTGTAAGGACGGACTGACTGGTTCATGATTGAACAAACTTTTAGTCAAAAAACCAAACAATGAGCATTTTAACAATGAATGAATTTTTAAAGAAAAGTCCTTCTTTACAAGGGGATTTATGGTTAGACTTAAAATCTGTGGGTTAGATCTAATGTGTAGGTTTTAAAGCTAAATATCCTATGGAACTAAGGGCTATTAGCTTCATGATATGTGTATCTGTCAGTTTCTGTCCACCCCTTCTCCCTGGTCAATTGTTTTTGAACATGTGAACCCTTGAACTCTTGGATTTGGCTGCGTTGAGTGGTCAAAAGAATATCAAGCTCTGTCATGAGTCATGAAAAGAAGCAGCTGAAGAGGGCCCTCTACCTGCAGGGAGGAAAACAGAGCTCCTTTGTGAACTTCCCTGTTAGGAGAGAATTCGGATGGGAGCAGTTGGAGCAGAATGCAAGA
Source organism: Neopelma chrysocephalum (assembly GCF_003984885.1). Taxonomy (NCBI): domain Eukaryota; kingdom Metazoa; phylum Chordata; class Aves; order Passeriformes; family Pipridae; genus Neopelma; species Neopelma chrysocephalum. The sequence continues at coordinate 19,148,949 of NW_020897693.1, forward strand.
GTCCTTACCAGACAGTAGAAAATGTAATCTAGAGACACCCATCCATGGAAAGACAGCCTTCTTATTTTTGCTGCTCATGAAACATGTTGTTTTTGAAGTAACCAGTATCTAATATGTGGGTCAATTGCAGGGCGGGCTATAAACCTTTGATTTATTTTGCAGGGAGGTAGTAGGTCCCAAGGTAGTGAGTGTGGCAGTAACACCCAATGGTTATGCAGATGCAGTGTTTCAGGACCGTTTTGTCATGCCAGAGGAGCGCCAAATGCCTTTCATGGACTTTTTGGACATTGTGGAGAAGAAAGTGACCTCTTCCAGCGTATTCTATGTGCAGAAGCAGTGTTCAAACCTCACCAAGGAGTTCCCTGAACTTGTCAATGATGTGCAGCCTGACATACCATGGATGACTGAGGCACTTGGTAAACCCTCTATTTCTCCTGTATTCAGTAAATGTTTTGCATGGAGCTTTGAAACAATCACACTGGGTGAAACAATCACTGCTGAATTCTCGTTCTCTTTCTGAATGCCACAGCTCAGTTTGGTTTCATCCTCTTAGAAAGCAGAAGTGGTAGAATACCTAATAAAATAATCCAAGTTTTGGGGTTGGATTGCTTTGCAATCAGGGTCTTGGTTGTGCATTGGGACCCTCACAACTGAAAAAATGTGGTGATAGTGCCACGTAGCACTTTTTTACGTCAAGTGGCTTTTCTCTGATCTAGAGTCTGGTTTTGGCTCAGTGCTCCCAGTATAAAAGGAGGTTTCTGTTGTTCACAGAATGCTATTTGCAATGAAACCTGTCATAGTTACAAAGGAAGTTACAGGACAGAATTTGGCAGAAATTGGCAAAAAATGATTTGAAACGCTTTTAAACATGAGATATATTCTTTGTTGTTGTTGACAGTATTTCTATATTCATACAGGCAAGAAGCCTGATGCTGTGAATTTCTGGCTTGGGGAATCAGCAGCTGTGACATCTTGTACGTACCTTATGGCGCTGTAAGTCTTCTGCGTGCTTTCAGCATAGGTTTAAGAGGGTTTGTTTTGAGTTAGTGGCTCAGGAGGATTGTGTGGTTTTTCTGACAAGACAGTTCTATTTTAGCATGCTTTTTTTTTTTGCATTCTTCCTTCTGCTCTTCTGTGGCCTCTTGCTACTGTGTCTCTGGGTGCATCTACTTAGCATTGTGTCAGGCAAGGCACTGACAATTTATTTTATTCAATGCTTTTGCTACAACATGATGTTGTTACATTCCTCTCCCACTGGCTACAAGAGGAGGAAGCAGCCTGATGATAATAGGACAAGCTGATATTTTCAGTTGACTATAATTTCTGGTGCAGAGAAGGAAATAGCACTGATTTTCTCTCTTTCTCCACATTTTTTTCTCAATCCTAGTACATAAAGATCATTATGAGAACTTGTACTGTGTGGTATCTGGAGAGAAATATTTTCTACTGCATCCACCGAGTGACCGTCCCTTCATCCCATATGGTACATCATTTTACTATGCAATATGTCTGGAAGTTGGAAGGAGGAGAGATTAAAACATAGAAAGATATGAAAAAAAGGAAGCAGAGAAAACATTTTGATGTTTATGCAGTATTACGCTTTCCACTGTGAATAGAAATCTCTTCTATTTCGTGTTTGTAATACAAATGTTATTCTGAGGTCAGGTTTTCCAATCCAGTAAAGTTATAGGCTCATTGATATGCACTTTGAATACTGTCCAGTTCTGGGCCCCTCAATTCAGGAAGGACATTAAGATGCTGGAGTGAGTCCAGGAAAGGGTAGGTTTGTTGGGAATCTAAAGAGTAAGTCCTATGAAGGGAGCTGGGGTTGTTTAGTCTGGAGAAAAGGAGGCCCAGGGGAGACCTCATCACTCTCTACAACTACCTGAAAGGAGGTTGTAGCCGAGTGGGGTCGGCCTCTTCTCCCAGGCAGCTAGAGTAAGAGAACATAGCCTCAAGGTGTGCCAGGGGAGGTTTAGGTTGAATATTAGGAAGAATTTCTTCACAGAAAGGGTGATTGAACATTGGAGTGGGCTGCCCAGGGAGCTGGTGGAGTCATTGTCCCTGAGGTGTTTAAGGAAAGACTGGATCTCGCACTCAGTGCCATGGTCTAGCTGACATGGTGGTGTTTGGTCGTAGGTTGGACTGGATGATCTTAGAGGTCTTTTCCAACTCACTTGATTCTGTGATACTCGTGGCAGTCTCTTCAGCTTTAGAGTATTTAAATTATTCAAGTATCTTGTCAGTATTGTAGCATGTCATCTTTGATAGTTTACAGATTTGGATTCTGCCTGCTCATTCATTTCTTTAGGAAAAAAAGCCAGGAAGGTTAAAAATAAGTTGTAATTTAATGAAACATTCAAGTTACTAACTGAATATCTGAAAACTGGAGAACTGGACAAAGAGATTCTTATTGGCAGCATTGCTTTACATTGCCTGTTTTCTGTTTCTTCAAGTTGCTTTCCTATGTGCACAGCAGTAGTTTGCTTTGTTGCAGCATCATCTAGAAGATGGACAGCTTAACTTTATGCCTCATAAAATAAGGTTTTATTTTTCTCATTCCTTGACTTTCAAACCATTGGGTTAAGTGAATGCAAGGTGCTGCATGACACACATATAATTTTGCCTAGATATGTGAGCTGCTACAGTATTTACTGCTTTTATTTTGTTTACAACCTTGAAGTCATAGAATCAGATAATGCTTTGGGTTGAAAGGGACCTTGAAAATCATTGAGTCAATTCCTCTGCCATTCAGTAGACCAGGTTGCTCAAAGCTCCATCCAGCCTGACTTTGAACACTTCCAATAATGGGACATCCACAACTTCTCTGGGTAACCTGTTCCAGTGCCTCATGAACCTTATTGTAAAAAATGTCTTCTTTATATCCAATCTAATTCTACACTGTCTCAGTATGAAACCATTGGCCTTTGTCCTGGCACTACAGGCCTTGGTAAAAGCCTTTCTCTGTCTTTCATATAAGCGCCCTTTAGGTACTGGAAGGCTGCAATAAGGTTTTCCCAGCACCTTCCCTTCTCCAGGCTAAAAAACCCCAACTCTCTCAGCCTTTCTTTGCAGGAGAGGTAGTGTTGCATGTATGTGAATGTATGAAATACTTGTGTGTGATACAAATCATACTTTGTAAAAAAAGTTACTGTTAAAGCATAGAACAGAGATAATGCTAACATTTCATAGCGTGCAGTAAAAAGACAATTCCGTCTTTTTGAGCATCAGGTTAATTAATGGAGAGAAACTCTCTCAAGGGAGGGCTTGGAAAGCCACATACTTAAAGAAAAGCAACCAGCAGTTTCTAAAGCAGTTGATGAGCCCCATCAATTAAAATTAAAAGTGAAACGCTGGCCATGAGTCACTAATAACCCTTCTGAGTGCTTCCTTGCTAGACTGACCTAAGAAGAAACACCTGAGTATAGAATGATGTGTAAGACAGGGATGCATTTATGACTTCTGAAAAGGAAAGAAGGCTGGAACAAAATAGGCCTGGGATACAAATGGGCTTTGGGGAGAATTCCTGTGAAGAAAGAAAATTGGAATTCCGAACAGGAAGGCAGCTTAGTATTCAGACTGACTTAAAAAAATTATTAAGAAAATGGATAAAATTTGAAATAGAGAAAGGGAAGGATAGTGAGTACAGTAAGTTGAAAAAGGTTTTGTCCTAATTTTTCTTTTACTTGGTGAAAGTGTGACATGCCATTAGTTTCTCTGAGTTGTGCCATTTAATTCTTTCTCTCGTTCCAGAGCTCTATCAGCCAGCAACCTACCAGGTATCAGAAGATGGCTCGTTTGAAATTGTGGATGAGAAGACTGCAGATAAGGTAAAAAGTTTATAAAGAACATAATCAATATAGTAGAGAGCCCTCAAACTGAGCATATTGATTGATATTTAGAAATCCTTTATTACTGGGAAGAGAATGCCCAGATATTTCACTTGTATTTTACTATTTGCAAAGGATACCCAACTTCAAAAAAAGATTTATTACTGCACACCTGAAACCATTGATAGCATAAGCTATCTTCCATGCACCAAACTTACAGTTCCAGTTTTAAATGCATCAACAATAAACAAATTGATTGCATTCAGACTGAAATAGACCCCTCTACATTCACTTTCTTTTGACCTCTACTCAGATCTACATTTTGCTCTACAGTGGTATCACCCAGTGCAATAAAACATATCTGTCTCAATGAATAAATTGTGTTTTCTTAGTAGTAGCACTGTTTATTTGATTAAAAGGAGGCACTTCACAAAACCTCAGTAGAATCTAATCTCTTGCCTTTTACCTCTGCAATGTGTGAGTAATGCTACAACAAAACTTGAGCTGGGGCTTGTTCTCTGTTTCCAGAATGTTGCTCGTGGAATGTCATTCCTGTAACGCATTAAGGTGGAGTGCTGAGGTTAATAATTCTGTAGGGCATAGAAGAAATTAATGCATGCAAGAGGGATTTTCCAGCAACAAGAGGTGTTTTAGTTGCTGGGAATAAAAATTAGACCAGAGAGCTTAAGAAGAAGAAGAAAGGAATTTATAAAAAGACTGGTGCAGATAAAGTATTTAAGTACTGAATGTAGGAGGAACGAGTGACTTAAGGGGCTGGAGGTGTTTTGAAAGTATACCACGAGACTGCAATCTCATGGATGACATTTATCACCTTTTCCCTATTTAGAAATCCATCACTGAAGGAGGCAAATTTTTGCATCCTTGACCTGCTCCCAATTGCATGTGGGAAACTGTGTAGCTGTACATGTTTTGCTAGATAAAGTACATGTTTTGTAACCTAGTAAGTTTGACTATCAATTGATTTTCTGGAAGCTTGCTGGAATTTTTTGCCAGGGTCAGTACCATATACACATTCTGTTGCCTTCAGGTGCCCTGGATCCCTCTGGACCCCTTGAACCCCAATCTGGAACTGTATCCAGAGTATGCTCAGGCACAACCTTTGCAGTGTACAGTGAAAGCTGGTGAGATGTTATATCTGCCTTCTCTCTGGTTCCATCATGTTCAGCAATCACATGGCTGTATAGCAGGTAAAAGACACAGTATTTCCAGATACATTTTTGAACTGTGGTGGGTATGCAGCTAGATATCCCACAACAAAGCATCAGATAACTTTCAAGTTATCTGCCTCTCTGCAGGTTGAAATAACAATCTCAGCAGATCCCATGGGGCTACCTCCTTGCAGCCTGTTTTGTGTATAATCAGTAGCTTGGTTGACAAGTGCTTGGGATGTAGCAGAAGACAAAGCTTTTCTAGTTGTGAGGTCTGAAGAAGGATAGCTAATGCAGTGATCATGATCCAGTTTCTGTTTAAGACATGGAGTAAGCAGTTTGTCTGTCTAACCTGCTAACTGCAACTGGTCATCTATATTTTGCGAAGAAACTGCATGTAGCATGTGGCATTATCACATGGCAAAAAAGCCCGAAACCCTGGAGGAAGAAAAGGAAAACAGAAAGTGAATGACTTTTGGGCATAGATGTAGACACAACATGAAAGATACTCTGTTTTCATGTGAGCTGAAATGTTCTGACCCAGTCTCTTATCTTGCTGATAATCCTGTGTTTGTTATTGTTCCCCTGCACTTATCAAAAGTCTTGTTGTCTCTTTATTTGTAGGATTTATCATCACCTCTATATCCCTTTTTTTTTCCTTCCCCAAGAGAGTTCCAGAATTGCAAACATTGTTCTTTTGGTGCAGGTGGAGAGGTGGGGATACTGCAAAATATTATTGTCATGTCATGAAAGCTTTGCAAGGTTTGAGGAAGGGATTTTTGCTGTCCTTTACCTGGAATAATGCTGTCTGTCAAGAAAAAGTATTTTGAACAACACAACATTAGTATTAGTGTAACACTGCAAATATTGCAAGCCCTTTTTGTCAGTACTTGTGATTCTGTGATAAAAAGACAAGCCACCAGTAAAGCAGTATTTCTGATTCTCTTTCCCCAGTGCTGTTGCCTCAGTCCTCTAAAAAATCAGAAGATGTTTTAGAAAAAGTAGTGTTGTTTCCAGCTGCAAGCCTCTGGGCACTCTTTTTTTCTGCATTTAGAAGAAATGCAAAAGAGTTTGAGTTTATTTGACCTTTAGTCTGTTTACCACAGTACAGTCTGTACACACTTGAAAAATCAATATTCTCTGGGTCTGGTCCAGTGAATGTCTGAAGCTAGAGTATATCCTCCTCCAAGAAGCATTGATACAATATTACACTGCTTGGTTTAATTTTTCTAGGAAACATACACCAAAATTAACACAAGAAGCAGAACTAAAGCACTGTCTAATTGATGGCCATTGTGAAGTAGTGGTGAATTTGCGATCCTTTATACGGGAAGAAGGGTTCCTATCCAGATATTAAACTTTGTGGTTTGATATTTTTTGTATAAACAGAACCATATGTTTTCTATTCCAAAACATTTTGTCAGCTTGTGCTTCAAGGAGTCTCCACTATAGAGTATGAAGAGGAGTAGGTTTGGGTTAAGAAAGAGTTGCACTGGCAGCACTATTAAAGAACACCATTGTTCGCTTATGTTATTTTTGGCTGTAGTCAAAGATTTGCTTATTCCAAAGTTCAGTCTGTAATGAGGAAAAGCCTGTACTAACTGAACTGTGTATAAGTCTATGAACATATTTGTAAATCATTACATTCTAGCTTTAGAAATGTTTTTCCTTTTTCTTGTCTCCTCAGTGAACTATTGGTATGACATGGAATATGACCTTAAGTACAGCTATTATCAACTACTAGATGGTCTCACAAAAGCTGTGAAAACGCTGTAGCAGAGATGGGAGACTCGAGCGTGTGATCTCTCTTTTTTGATGCGATACAATCGTCAGCATCTTGTGACTGGAGTATGAACGTGACTCACACAAAAAGAACTCAATTATCGTCAACAATGCCTGCCAAACAGATCATGGCTACTTTGCTTGATTCCAGAGTCCAGATCAACTGGCCAGATTTTTTGGCTTGTCAGGAGAAGGTTTGATAATAGCACTTTTAGGCCTTTGCATGTAGCCTCAGTGATGGCGAGCAAAATAGAATTTGAAGGGAGGCAATCCAGGTTTTGAAAATCCCAAAACAGAAGCCCTGACTGTTCAGATCTACACATTTTTTGCATAAGAACCCAAGTGGACAAGGAAGGATCTGCTCTGCCACTCACCTGTGCATCAGGCTGCATCTGTCCAACACAGGCATTCTGCTTAAGGCAAAAGTCCTGCACAATTGTAATTCACTAAGTTCAGTGGCTCTGGTGTTTTAATGGTGGGAAACTACAACTTCTGGAATAAATAGGTCAGTTTAAAAGTTTATTTCTGTACTGTTTTTTTCTCCCAAATGATATGATGGCTGAAGGACACCGAGGAGGTCATGCAAAACTCAATGGCTATTTTCCATGTTAAGCTAATAGTTTTTATTGCTGGTTTTTACTTCTTTCCACTGTTGTATTTAAATGTAGCTGGATTCTCTTTCATCCTGAGGGGTGATTTTAGAGTTTCCTTGCCAGATTTACAGTCCATCTGCACATCATCTATGGTCTTGTGGCATGATGTGTGATTCTGCAGGCTTATTCTGTGCCAATAATTGCTGCCTAACACGTGGTCAGGCGAGATGTGTGAATCAGCAGCCTATTTCTGCAACCTCAATTCACATTTGTATTCCACAGAATGGGTTGAGACTACTCACATGTCTGAGACCCACAGAATAGGACTAGAAGGCTATTAAATACACAAGCACTGCAAAAGTATAATATAAGTAATATTAAAAAAACCAAAAGATAGTGTTTATGGTGAAATCTTCAAACAGTTCCTTAGAAACATTAGCAATATAGGGAAAATTTATTTTCCATATATTAATTAGGAAAATACAGATACCCTTTAGACAAGATTGATTGTGAAGAAAAATGCAGGGTTTTTTTTTTTTACTTTGTCTGTTTCTTTTGTTTTTTAAAGAAACATAGCATAAAATTTCATTTTATCTTGGGGTACTTGTCCAAAAATTGCTGAAAGCTCAAAAGGAATTACAAGCAGGCTTTGTTTTGCAGCTAAATTAAGATCTCGCGTTACTTCAGACTTTCCAGCTTGTTTGTGTTTACTGTGCCTTGGCAGAGGTGCCCAAGCCAGTTCTGCAGTCAAATCTTGAATTTCCTGCAGTTGGGGTGGAAAGACAATTTGAATATCTTTTTGCTACTTTGAGGATTTTAATTTAGTCTCTTTCTCTAATCAAAAGTAACACCACACGCCAAGAAGTGACAGCTTGTGTCTGCGCAAGTGGACGGTGTTAGTGTGCCACCTCTCTGCCGCAGTGTCTGGAGAGAGGCGTGCTCTGAACTACGTCTCCCAGCAGCCCGCGCTGGCCGACTGAAGGAAGTAGTCACGGTGGTTCTTCCTGAACTTTGAGCAGAGATTTTAAGCCTGAGAAGCGACGATCTGCTGACAGTGCTGTCTCACGCAGTTTCACGCGACCCGTGTCTTGCCACAAGAAAGGTCCGCTGGGATGGCGGTGCAGGTGTTGGTCCTGCCTTCCCCCAAGTGTCTGTTCGATGACCCTGTGCAGATCCGTGTGGTGGGTCTCCGGCCACAGCAGGCGGTCACCCTTCGAGCCAGCCTGGTGGACGAGAGCGGGGAGCTTTTCCAAGCCCACGCTCACTACAGAGCTGGGAGCAGCGGAGAGCTCGACCTCAGCTGCTCCCCAGCCCTGGGGGGCAGCTATTTGGGAGTAGAGCCGATGGGACTGCTGTGGTCTCTGCAGTCTAAAACGCCCTACAAGCGGCTAGCAAAGAGGAATGTCCTGACCCCTTTCTGTGTGGACTTGGAAGTGTATGAAGGCCATGGGGACATAAGCCGCTTGCTGGGAAAATGCACCAACGAACGATGGTTTTTAGGAGAGGGAGTGAAGAGGATTTCAGTCAGAGAAGGTCGTCTGAAAGCAACCCTCTTCCTCCCTCCTGGTGAGTTTTAATTCCATTCTGGTTTACCAGGTGTGACTTACACCACATATTGTGCCCCGTGTCCCCTGGATGCACTCAGCAACTCAGAGCAAAGCCTCAGCTAATGATTCCCTCAGCCTGTGCGTGATCCAGATACTTGGATCCTCACAGCAGAGCAGGGAGGAGCAGGTGTTGCCCAGTCGGGTCAATGGCTGAGGCAGGGGTGTGGTGGTGCAGGAGGGCAGTGGTGGTAACAAAACATGTCTCCTGATTCTTCTAGTTGAGGCAGGTTGGGACATCTCCTGTGGTGAGAGCTCTGGCAAAACTGTCTTTATTTCTTAGCTCTTCTGTGTAGCTGACGGGACAGAGAGGCCCCTGGGCTTTGGCAGAGCTGTGATATGTGACAGCTCTGGCTGTGGAGTGAAGACACACTTCTGGATGAGGCATGGTGGGAGCACTGAACTCAGGCTGCAGCCAGCCTAGGCTGCTCCAGCAGCTGCCACAGATCTTCCTGCAGGCTCTGGACTTGTATCTCTGTCTCTCTCTTTAGCTAAGGAAAAGCCAAAGCAAGAAGTCTCTACCTGGTTGAGCAGCTGATCTGCGTGGGATATTTAGGAAGATGGGAGACAAATGGGAAAATGAAGGTCTTAAGTAAACTGGTACCATATTCCACAGCTTCATCAGAGACAGTGCTGAGACTGGATCCTGTGCAAAGCTGCTTTGAGCCGTGAAATGTTTCAGTTTCTTGAGCAGAACTTAAACATGGCTGTCTTGCTCTGTAATTAATAAACAGTCCCTTACAGCTGTTGCAACATCAAAGCTTGTAAGGGAAGTCTGGCTATAAGAATGAGCAGAGCAGCATCAGGAAAGGAACGTCCTATTGCTGCAGGAGGAGAGCTGAGAAGCCCGGGGTAGTTACCTGTCTGAATTGACGTAGATTAGTGCTGGTATTTGTGAGTATATTTCATAACCCAAATATTCCCTCCCTGGCAAACCTAGCACAGTTCCTGAAGAAGTGCTGCTCATGCAGTAATACTGTTTATTCATTGATCCCCAGTGACCTGGAAGCATCTAGGCCAATGTCAGCAAAATCCATGATGGGAGAAGGATGTCCAACCTATGACTTCCTGTAATGAGTTTCTAAGGGAGAGAAGAAATATCCAAATTCATGTCCTTACAGTGACTTTGTGTGTGCCTGAGAACAACAGCCACCACAAAAAGCTTCAGAGGATGATTTCTTCTGATATCTACTGATGTGTGCTGAGAGGGCACCACTGAAATGACAACTGTGGGAACTTTTCTCTTTGTTAGTACACTTTGCTATACATACCCCTTTGTTGCAGGACCTGGTCTGTTCCCTGGACTTATTGATTTGTATGGATCTGGAGGAGGTCTTGTTGAATACAGAGCAAGTCTCCTGGCTAGCAGAGGCTTTGTGACCCTGGCTCTTGCTTACATGGCCTTTGAAGATATCCCTACTACTCCAGAGGTTCTTGAACTGGACTATTTTGAGGAAGCTGTGAAATTTTTGCAGAAGCAGCAGCAGGTAAGAGACAAATTATGGTGCTCTTCCTGTTGGTAACTATTTTGCAGTTTTCTAGTTGGAATAGTGTATGTCACTGAATGCAACAAAGTTTCTGAAATGTTAGAAGGAAACAAGGTTGTCTGAAAGACAATGTGATCTTGAGAGATGGAAAAGCATGTGCTTCAACTCAAATTTTGCACGTAGCTGGGTAGCTGGTTTTGCACAGCATCTTGTAACAGTCCAAAACATGCTGGCAAACCAGATTTGTGAAAGATTAAATCAAAGCAGTTCCTGGACTAGAAGTACAAAACTGCTTAAGCAGTAAATCTTAATTTTCCCCAACTTTTGCATCTTTCAAGATTTTAGAGGGGAAAACAATCCATTGACTATATTACAGGCTATTGATTCTGTACCACAAGTGTCCTTCTAAAGTTTCAAAAGACAATAATAGAAAACTTTAACAAAAGAATCCCTTTCAGTTGTAGCACTGGAGGGTGTGACACATCTTAAGCTGAGGCTGTATTTGAAAAAGTGTGTGGGATGAAAAAGACACTTAATAGCAGTGTATCATCATACTTAACTCAAAAGTGACCAAGAGATACTATGTAGCATTAAAATTTTAATGGAGTGCTGCTTAAAAAGGTATTAATTTCACAAAGTTATTTCCTTTCTAGCACATGGACACCAGGATTGTAGCCAGTGTGAGAGCGGAATTAAGCCTTGCTTATCTTCTTTCTCTTAGAGCTCTGAAACATCTAGAATTCGATATAAAGGACCTTCACTATATATCAGTTGATTTAAACAGCTGTTGGGGTCACTGAGCCTCAGGTGTAATGAACCTTACATTTTCTAAGGCAAAAGAGAAAATAACAGGTCAGCTGTAGAAGAGTATTAAAAAAAATGGCAATAAAGAAATTTAATGCAAGTAAACCCATGAAAAAGTGGTTTGGAGATAGGAACAGTAAAAGATTCCATATCGAGACCGAGTGTCTAGCCAGGATGTGGAGGGAGCAAAGAGACTTTGTAGAGGTCATCAGGAAGGAAAAGTCTTACAGGAGGAGAGATGTTGAGGAGTTGTGGAATTCATAGTCACTCTTGTGGAGCCTCAGCAAAGGGATAGATGAAGGATTGATATAACCTGAACAGAGAGAGGGAAGGGGCAAAATATAGGTGGTCTGAGAGGGATGAGTGAGAAAGCAGAACATTATGTCAACTCGGGAAATAAGGAGTAGTTGATAATGTTTTCATAACTCTGTTTCAGGTGAAAGATACCGGGATTGGTGTTTTGGGCTTGTCCAAAGGAGCTGATCTAGCCCTTTCCATGGCCACATTTGTACCTGGCATCAAGGCAGCTGTCAGCATATCTGGAAGTGGTTTTAATTCCTTCATTCCCCTGAAGGGGAATGGCTTCACTATTCCTCCCCACCCATATAATCTGGAGAGGATGAAGATCAGTGATGAGTCTGGCCTAGTAGATTTTTCAGATGTCTTGGATGATCACAGGGACCCAACAACTTGGGATTGTCGCATTCCAGTGGAGAGGTCCTTAGCCAAGTTCCTGTTCTTGTCTGGACTGGATGACACAAACTGGAAAAGTGACCTCTATTGCCAGGATGCTGTTCAGCGCCTTCAGCAGTGTGGACGGGAAGTGGAGTTTTACTCCTATTCTGGAGCAGGGCACCTCTTGGAACCACCATACTTGCCTCTGTGCCAGGCTTCGATCCACAGAGTGCTTGGGATGTTTGTGTGTTGGGGAGGGCAGTGGAGAGAGCATGCTAAAGCCCAAGAAGATGCCTGGCACAGGATACAGGCCTTTTTCCGGCAGCATTTGATGGACTCAGACATTCCTAAGAGCAAGCTATAGTGGAAGTTGTCAAAGATGCTGACCAGGGTTGGTATTTCAGTACTCACTAAATCTTGGAAACTCATCAGAAGTTTCCTGGACTACCTTCCTCCAAACCCCACTGTTGCATCATTGTTTATTTTCATTCTCCTAATAGTTTTCCACTTAGTTGAATTTCCATTTAGTTGAAATTTGGTTGACTTCTGGCCACAGCTTCACTGGTCTGCCTGTGTGCTGTAGTCTGACCCAGCATCCCATTATGTAGATTACATTTGTAATGAGCTATTTTTGCCCTCAATCTGCAACCGTCTCCTTTCATAAGAGGCAATACTCTCCCAGGAGTTTTCCACTGAATTATTTAGGAATATTATTTCTACAGGAAACTACCATTAAAAATAAAAATACTTTCTGCCAGCAAATCAACAATGAGGTCACAGATGCTTTCATACAGTTGTTACGTTGTCACATTCAGCCATCAGGTTCAAGGAAAACGGTGTTGAAACTAAGGGATGAAGGGAGCTGACTGGTGACTCCATCGACAATGACAGCACATGGGACCTCTTTGTTTTTTTGTTCTGGAATGAAAGCTTTGCTACCCAGTTAAAAGCCCTTTATTTGTCATTTGGATGGAAGCTGGCAAGAAAGACTGAAAAAGCTGGTTTAGCTGAGCAGCTCTGTGCACATAATGGAAAATATTCCAGCCAATTCACTTTCACTGGGAATACTTTTGAAATGAAACTCAAATTTGAAACTTATCTTCAGGAAATAGGAACTGGAGGCAGACTAATGTAAAATAATTGGTAATGGCTTAATTTCAATAAAATGCTTCTGTCTGTTCTTGAGCATGTTCTTAAGTATTTTGCTGAAGACTTTGATATTTAATGTTTCTTCTGCTGAAGAGATAATTTAGACAAATAGGGCTATAGGGCTAAGATCACATTCTTTTTCCAAGTTAATAGCAAAAATTCTACTAATTGCAGCCTGTTGAGTCAGGGTGATTTATGTAGTTTCTCCAGGTCTACTGAATACAGACAACATTATTCAAGAGCAATGTGGATTATTGTCCTGGTTAGAACGGCTGGGACCAATTCATCCCTGGATGGGTGTAACCCAAAACTGTGTATTCTATAGCCTCCATGCCATTTCCCAAAAACTGTTGTCAGTAGAAGCCTGCAAGGTGGGAAGATCTTCCTGTACCCTTTTATGGAATTCCCCGCTCTGATATCCTTATATGGAATTCCCCGCTCTGATAAGAGGGACTGAGCATCCACATGCCCTTTTATGGAATTCCCTACTCTGAGGGAGGGACTGAGCACTCCCGCCTGAACTGGAGAGTATATAACTGGGAGTTTCAGAGCCTTGGCTCTCTCTCGTGGGACCCAGAGGAAGACAGCAGACCACCGCTGCTCCCAACCAGGCTGAGACCACCACCCTCGACTGGACTGCAATCACCACTTCTGACCAGACTGCAGCAGCTCTCCCACCAGCAGGTTTATTCCCTCTCCCTTTGCTTTGGACTCGGGGGGTGGGCCAAGGTACACCACTTTTGTTCATACCCCAGGGTGCTGGGTTTGTACATTTGGGTTTTGTGGATTAAAACCAATTGTCTGTCTGTATAATTGTACTTATTGCATTATTTTAATAAATTGTTATTCTGACTTATAAATCTCTCTTTTGAATTGAGTTCATTTTGCCTTGCTGGTTAACTTTTAAACCAGCACAATTATTTAATTAAAGATAATAGACCTTTAGCTGCAAGAGATCCTCTGCCAAGCACAACTGATAAAACTAATAAAAATATGATGGGAAAAGCTGGTCTTGTAATCTGCTTGTAATTGAAAAGTGCTTCAGATAAAATAGAGCATCAAAGAACTAGCTTGAACCAAAAGATCTCATCTTGCTTCTTACATAGTCATCCCTTGTTTAGCACTTTGCACTACATTTCTGATAAGAGAATGAGAAAAGCTTGTGACAAGTCTCTTCAGAAACTGAGAATCTCCCTGCACGTAAGTTGCTATGAACAAGTTTATTACAAGGGAACAGTACATCTTGTGGTGCTCTTTTGGGGCAGGATGATTTCCCTAGCTAACTTGGAATCAGGCAACAATGGAGAGTGCTGATTTGCAAATGCATTCTTAAAATTTTCCATTTTTGATTTGGTACAACTTTTGGTCTCTTTACATAGGAAGGAGACTATCCCAAAAAGAAGAGAGGAGTGCAAAAAAGCATGTCCTTGAATGGAACATCTCTAAACTCATCTTTAGCCTTATTGCTCAGAGCCCATGGAACTAAAATAATCTGGGTGAATGTGATCTAAGTTATATGAAGCATATATAGCTTATTGTTTTTAATTAGGTGTCCCTGAAGCAGCCCACAGACTACTTGCACACTGTGAGACCTTTGGACACAGCTTTTTGTATCACAGTGCAGATGATTTACTTTACACAGCTCCGTCCTCCTGGCCAATCTACTCAGGAACCCTTCATGAAAAGCTCCAGGGACTCCTAACAGTTTGGAAATATATGGGTACTGCATGGAGCAATGTTCTCTGTACTTCTCAAGGCTTCTTGAAAAAATTGTGGGGTTCTCTTCTCATAGTTTGCCATATATGTTGTAAGGCTGTGTATAGCTCAGGAAGAAAAAAGTTCTTGATATTCTTTGCTGGAGACCTGAAAGTACTGAGTCCAATCAGATATGAGATTGAACACAAGCAAAAACTGACCCTGAAGCATTTCGATGCACATAGAGTATAACTTGGAGGAAACTGCAGAACAAAAGTAATCGAAGTGCCTGTAAGCAAGAAATGAACCACAGGTATAGAAGACGTGAAACATCGCTGGCAAAGTAGCTGCCTCTGCAGAAGTAGTGGGTATTTGAGACTGCAGTGGGTTTTTACTAGGGACTGTTCTGAACAAGGATATTTCAGTGCAAATGTACTCCTGTAACACCAGTGGCTTCTTACTCAGGCAAAACAGTGTCTCTGGATGGCTTCTGCAAGCAAGGTTATTTCACAACCGCAGGACAGAAGAGATGAAGTGGAAGATGAGAATATACATTGTGTGGTGTAATTTAGAGGTGACTTTTCTCCATTTCTTTTTTCTGTTTCCTGTGTGTGTTTGGAAGTCTAAAGATTTAGGTGAGGGGTTTTTTTGATTCAAAACTTAGTTCTCTAATACACTGCCAGATCATTTGTTATCAAGCTGAGGGATAAGACCAACGTTTAATGACAAAATACAAATAGTAAAATTTTTTTTATATCAGTATTTTGCTAACAAATTTATCATTCTACCATTTCAGAAAAAAAAATCACTATTCTGTACTTTTTAGTGCTCCATATACATTATTCAAAAATGGAATCTGAGCCAAATGTAGTGTTAAGCACAGAGAAAGGGATACTTTACGTTTGGCAAGAAGGAAGATTAATATTTCCAATGAACTAACACTCCTTGCAGCATTTACTGCAAAATATCCCTGCTACTTTTCATTGTCCAGGACAAAAACTAGAAATGCTAAAAGAGTCTTAAAAATTGTCCATGCAAAATTTGCATTAAACCTAAAAATGTCTGGACCTTGACTTTAGATAGCACTTAGAAAAAAATAATTGAGTTACATTCTATTTATGTAGGATTATATATTTTCAGTGACTTCAGCTGCTGAATTTTCAACATCTTGTGTTTAGACTGTAAATATATATTTGCATTAAAGTCACTTCAGTGAAAGGTGTGGTTTTATACTTTTCTTAACTGTTTCAAGAATACCTTGCTGTGCAGAGGGACACTCATGCCTTTTTTCCTGGTTACCGATCTAACTGGGAAGTAATCCTGTAGAAAAAAACCAAAACACAAAAGATTAAAATGTTTAGTTGGATCAAAGAAGGAAGCAGCAGGAATGTGCATGGGGTAATCAGGAGAAGCAGGGGTGAGTGATTCTGTGCCTTTCAGGATCAGTGTGACCTTATGCCAAGCCAAGGTAATTGAGAAATTAGCAGAGTTTTTAGTTATGTTTGTAATCACTAGTCCACCTGATTCTAAATTGTGAGCCATTTCTGTATACAGTGAAGTGAATGCTTGGTGGCTCGTTGTGTGCTGCCCCCATTTACAGTGGATCTGGTCCTGAAAGAGTGTTCAGCAGTGGAGAAAAGATTGTGAAATGTGAATGTCGGATTGGAGACAGCTGGATAGACATTTCAAGGGAGATGTCCCGTATAGGAACAGAGCATGTGCATAACTCTGCCTTCAACTAGAAGAGAAAGTTCAAATGCACTGCTATCATTTTAATATGCTATGAATTCAGAAAGATAGTTTTGAATCAATAAGCCTGTGCCATCTGCAAGAGTCTATCCCTGGATAGTGTCAGTCTGACATTCTCGACCATCAAGCACTAACTCAAAATGGATTAATTTTTCTAGTCTAGGCACTGGCTGCAAAGTGCTTTGGCTCCAACCATTCTCCCATTTCTGGATCATTTCAGATAAGAGATACATGTTGTCTTGATACAAGAAGACTACTTTGATACCTAACAGCATCATTTCTGTTGTAGTGGGAGAGAAAGAAGTCAGGGGTCTGTACTTTTTGTTGGAAATATCATATCCAATTGCTGAAACAGCCCAGCAATTACTGCTTCAATGCCAGTCTACATACAACTCCCTGTAAAGCTGAGACTTAGTCTCTTTTTAGACAGCAATGTACAGGGGCAACTATGTTCTTTCAAGCCTTCCAGGAATCTTGTTCTTGCTATGACCATCTTCCCTCATCTGAGGGTGTAATGTCTGCTTTCTCTTTTTTTCTCTATCTTTGGCAGTTTTGCTCCCGTCTCACTGACCATGACCCAGGCCATTCCAATTCCCGGGCACTTTGCATGATCTGCTGATGGAGGGGGAGCACCCTTAGCAATATGTAAGGCCAAGGCCAGAAGGGTATATGATAACACTGGCAATGATGCTTTGACTAGTGAAGACTAGGAATATTATGTTGTCCGTTGAAAAATTCCTCAAACTGGTCTTGTTTCTGGCAAGCTACCTTTAAGTAGGTCAGAAGGACAATTTTGCAGTGAGAATGAGATGTGTTCGGTATATTTATAGTGACTAATGACTGTATGCAGCGTGTTTTGTATGTGATCAGGAACACTGGAAAGTGTACCATATGTGGCACCTCAGCAGCAAGAAGTGAGATTTAGAGAGTGATAGGCCATCCAGATGGGTCATTCGGTCTGGGCTAATAGTTAACCTGAAGTAGTTTTTGTTAGTTTAAATTTTGACCTAGTTTAGTGTTTAGTTTTTAAGAATTATTTCAAGGAGACCTTGAAGTGGCAGTTGTTTTCACATTGTTCATTTCTAGTTGAGTTTGCTATTACCAAAAGGAAGGCATGGGACAGCTTTGGTTGTGCTTGATTGAAAGTAACATCTGCAATAATCAGCTAGTTTGAC
The DNA here is from genome assembly GCF_003984885.1 of Neopelma chrysocephalum. NCBI lineage: Eukaryota > Metazoa > Chordata > Aves > Passeriformes > Pipridae > Neopelma > Neopelma chrysocephalum. Next base: position 19,166,661 of record NW_020897693.1, read on the forward strand.
CATGTCTGACTGTAAGGGAGCTGGTGGTCACAGAACAGCCAAGTCTGGGTACAGAGCCAAGGTTTGGCTAAATAGCCAACCGTTATGATTTAGCAGGAGCAAAACACTGGGAAAATCCATTAATATCACACTAGCAGAACTAAAGTATCTGTAGATGCCATTCTTGTTCAAATCCAGCCTGCTCAACCTCCAATTTCTGGTGAGAGAACTTGCAAAATGGGAGACATCTGTGATTTGGAGGTTACCTCCCTGTGTGACATCAGATATATATACACAGATGACCGTGAAATTTGTACATAGTGATGTATGTAAGTGATACAATTTGTCTTGGAGCAAGATGAAAGGGCAAATCTTTCAATCTGAACTGATTCTTTATGAGAATCTCCTATGCAATTAGATTGATATTACATTGATAAATACAGCCAGTGATTAAGCTGCATTTGTTTATGATTCTGGATACTGAGCCTAAAAATTCAAGCATTAAGCAGGGACTTATAAGTCACACTTTGACATTGTGCAGAATTTGAGAATGACTCTATCAGCTGGACTTGGTACATTTGACTGCTGAGCAGTCAGCAGTTCCCTAGTTCCCTGCCAGGCACTGACTGTGACATGAATACTGATCTACTGTACTGCTCCTTGGTGCTTCTGTCAGAATATTGCTCATACTAGATTTAAATCTGCAAACAGATAAAGTGTGTTTGTTGCTTGCATCAACTGATGTCCAGGTGTTAGAAAGATAAATTGCTTGTTGATAGAATTGCCCTGTTAAGGTTTAGGGCTTCACATGTTTCAATTGATCTCAGACCTAGGGGGAGGTTAACAAAGTTTGGAGAGAAGGATGTACTACTACAGTGGATGCAAAGAATGCAGAATTTATGGACCACATACACAAGGACATTTGGCAGAACTCCCAAAATCTCCAGTATGTGGCTTTGGGCTGCTGCCAATGGACTGAAGAGACAGCATGCTGCTTTGGGTTTGGGGATGTTCCATGGTCTCCTCTCCTCCAATATAGGCAAATGCGATTAAAAATAAAATATTTGTGAGATATCTGTCAAACTATATCTGGCTGCCACTTTATCATGAGTATTCATAGTGCTGTTTGTAGTATGAGGTAGGTAAAAGCTAACTGTAAACCCATCCAAAGCCTTTCATTATTCTGACAGCTTTCATTACCTTCCGGACTTTTTTCTCTGGAAGGGATTATAACTCAGGAAGACAGTTACACGCTATCCTTCCCCGTAAGTTCAGGATCAAGGTTAAAATCCTAGTTGTTGGTCCAGACTTATAAACAGACTGTGCTGTGTGTACTGGTGATTGATTATTGTGGCAGTGTTCAAGGCTTTTAATAAGAAAGGTCAGGTACCCTAGAGGCTTCTGCTGAATACCTGATTATCTTTTATAGAATAATTTGTATGCTAGAAACATGGTGGCTGGTAAACACTCACAGCTGTTCTGGTAAAAACTACTTCATTCAGTTTGTGGGTTATCTTGCATCTGCAGGTAGAAAAAATAGTCAGACCCTCAGACACAATTCAACTAATTAAGCCACTCACACCAGCTGAGACACTGTTGGGAAAAAAAGAAAGAATATATTCAAAATAAGAAAGTGATACAGATTGAGCGTTCTCTATTCTACTAGCAGGAAATGTGCAGTGCAAAAACAACACACAGTGGTCACTGTTTGCCACATGGGACAATTGGGAAACAACAGAGAAAAAATTCCTCACAGTGAGAGTGGTTAAACCCTTGAAGAGGTGCCCAAAGAGGTTGTGGAATCACTGTTGGTGTACATTTTTGACAGAATAAAAGAAAAGAGCAACATCATATTACTTTGGAATTAAGTCCTGCTTTGATCAGGTGTTTGGACAAGATGACCTTAAGGGCCCTTTCCAATTTTTGAGGATTATAGGAAATGGTATATTCAGGTTCACTTTCCCCAGTGTGAAGTGCACTTGCCTGAACTAGAAAGGCCGGTTCATGAGATGTTAAACACATGTTGTTTATCCTTTAAAATGGTATATACCACTCATGCATTTTATCCACAGTCAAAAGAACAGGTACATGAACCCCTGGCTTCATTTAGCAAATGTATGAATACCTCAGGAGGAGATGCAGTAGCTCCTCCTGTCTTCTGGAATGTGTACAAGCTTTGGGCATCATCTTTCATGGAAACTGAGGGACAAATTTAACCAGGCAATGAATGACACAGTTCTAGTCAGTTCTGTTGAGGCAGACATTCATGAGATTCCTTTCTTAGAAGAAGAAAGTACATACTGAAACTGAAATATTTTTTGGGGGTAGAAACAGATTCCAGTTTGAGAGGAACTAGTAGAGTTTTGTAAAGAGACTACCCTTGGACCTAGCAGGCAAGTAATTCCATAGAGTACTTAGGGATCTTAAAGATACCTTTAGGATGGTTTTAATGAGTGAATGCTGTGAGTACTGTATGTCGAGTTCTGTAAGTCGAAGTAGAGCTAAGTGGCAGAGGAGGTTTGTTAATTAATTAAAAGAACTGTAGCTCCTGTGGAGACACCAGTTCTTACTTTTATATTGCTCTGTTGGTTGTTCCCCACTGAAGATTTACAAATCCGAGAGAACCAGTTGGGAAGTGGCAGTGAGTGGATACGTATATACCACCCACAGCACATCTTCCATCCAAAGCTGTCAGTGGTTTTATATGCATATTGCTTCAGAGCAAAACCAAACCCTCACTTGGAAGTGATGAGAGATTTCTAACAGCTGCGTGAAATCCTGCCATAGAGCAGTTCTAGCTGGCTTGTACTGGAACAGAACAAAAAGATGATGCTTGAGAAAACTGAATGTGAGGCTGTCTTCTAACTGGTTCTTCCTTTTATGGTCTGGTTCATTTATGCCCTTCTCATCAGGCTGTTTATTATGGGACAAGTCTCCGTATAAATGATTCCCATTGTCTTATTAAAAAAAATGGAAGGAGAAAGGGCAAAAGAGTATCCTGCAGAAGAATCTGTACATTTATTTTGTCAGGAACATCCCCACAGAAAAGGGAAGTTAGTTATTTCAAAATTGTCTAGATTTTATCAGGGACAGGGGTTTTGCCTTTTAAATCAAAACTCACCATGAAAGTAATTTTGTTAAAATGTGACCATGAAAAATTTGGTTGTGATTGCTGGATAATAGTCCTGTCACAGCTCCTTATTCTTCTCAATCTGTTACTTCAGAGGTTTGTTCATAGTCAAAGGTCAATGCATTCAGCCCGTAGTCACTGATTTATTGTGTCATACACTGTCACAAGTGATTTTCAATACTTCTTATCAAACACATTTTATCATCATGTTTTAGCTCTGTGGGAGGAAATATTGTGCAGCTCAAACATGGTAGCTTTTTAAAAGTGATCCATTACATGTCCTGTTGCCCACTACTGTCTCAAGTGGTTTTTTCTAGTTTCTACTTTATGATGGGAAAGTATGTAGAAATATTTTGCTCCAGTCCAGTATATGCAGTGGAATTTCAGTATATGAAATACATAAACTCAAAATCACAATGCAACTAGACAAATCATAAATCAACTAAAATAGAGGTATAAATTGTACATTTATAAAGAAAAAAAGAAAAAACCTGCATTTAAGGAGTATCTTAAATTTCTCCCCTTTGTAAAGGGAAGTATGTGAGTGTGTGTGAGAGGAGTGGTGTGGGCGTACATAAAAATCCATTGGAAAGGAGGGGGGAAAATGGAGAGTGGAAAGAAAAGGATAAACAAAAGAGTATGGGTCACTTACAACTTGAGATATTCTGTGATTAAAAAAAATCTGTTTAGTAATTAACTTGTATGGTTTTTTGTAGAATGTAGAGTCCCCATCAGAAATCTCCTTCTGCCAGAAGACAAACATGTGCAAGTGAAAGCATGATGGCTCAGGTTGTGACCAGATGGTTGGTTTCACTGTGCAGTGCCAGAGGTGAGTGGTAACCACTTCCAGTTCCGGGATTAGTAGAATAATCACAGTGCCAATTGCTGAGCCACAAGGTGAATCCATTTTTCTCTGTAGGATAATATAACGAAGGTATCACCGGCTAACACAGAACACATTATCTACCTACAAATAAGTCACTGAAATCTGTATTTTGTATGCCTTCTTAACTAAGAGGTTTTGCAATCAGTTATTGTTAGTACAGTTATTGTCTTGGGATGTTGACAGCTAATGCTCTTATGAAGAGGTAATAACTGCTTTCCATCACTGAAGCATCATTCTCGTCAGGTTATAGAAATTTTCTCAAGGTCTCTCACTTTGAGGTTGTTGTAGAAAACAAGGAAAAAGTTCTACTTTTTTCATCTCTTGTTAATTCCACTCATTTTTCAGTCACTCATCAGAGGTGAAAATAACACGGTCCTTTGTTCTCTAACTGCTAGAGAGTCCTGAGGTAAGAAAAGTATTAAAAAAATAGATTTTCTCCCATTGGGGAAAAGATTAGCACTTAGTTGCATAACTCCATTTTATCCTCTTAAAGACTGGTGCTAAGAGTCTCCCTGAAATAGCCATTAAACTAAAAGCTGGGGTTTAGAAGGGTGATACTCATGCCTTGGCTGTGCCTGATGAGGTTCTCCCACTTCCCAGATTAGTGTTCTAATCACCAGGTTGTTTACTGGGACATGAGTGCTTATGATGGGTTCAGAAGAAAGTCTTGGGTTTTATTTCCCGTTAGACCAATAGGTTTTGAAATCTTGTTATTTTTTCATAGGTGAGAGTTTTCTTTTATCAACAGTTACCTTACACATCATCTGATGCAAGGTGAGTCATTTGGTAATTTAGCTTCCTTAGGGTATATGGCTTATGGTGTGCCCTGTCTGTTTCCCTTGATTCATCTAGAATACTATGCCCAAAAGAGGAGGGAGAAAGACCAGAGATAAACATTAACTTTTTTCTCTTTTTTTAAAGTTGTCTCTGACTACTAAAGTGCTTTTTGCATAGCCTAAAAACACTGTCCACTAGCAAAAGAACTGTTTGGAAAAAGCCAACCCCATTCACCTCCTTACATGGCTTTTTCCTCCTCTGAGGCCTGAGAAAAAGCTTTGAACCTGGAAGGTGAAGCCTAGTAGTTTCTAAGCAGCAAGGATTCAGACATATTTAGACCAGACCTGTCTTCTCTCTCTGCTTCATTTGCTGCTTGTTCCATTTGCTTCTGAGTATTTTTATCATTTGTATCTGCCTTGTTAGCCATGTAACAGACACCACACAGAGGATGGTAATGGGCTGAGGCAGGGAATACCACTGTACCTTTCAATTCACAAATTTGAGAAAAATAGCTTGAATTTTTAAGAACATTCAAATTTTTTAAGTAATTTGCTCTCTGTCCTTTGCATATGCAGGTTCTCCCTTCCACTGGGTTGAGAGGAGAGTAGAATTTTTTAAGACAGTAAGTTATTCTTCTTCATTCCTTTCAGTTCTCCACATAAGGCTATTTGGCTTTCCAGTGCTTCTGCTTTTTTTTTCTTCTCCCTACAGAAGAACATAATTTTGCATTATCAATGAACATCAGGCTAGACCTCATGGGCATGCAATTTCCTGGACTCAGGAAGGAGTCCAAAGGTTAGTCTCATAAATCCTATGTGTGCTATGCGGCTCTTCCAGCTCTTAGCCGTGTTTGGCAACAGGGTCATTTGTTCTAGCACTCACGTAGTAAAACATGTTTCTTTTATGACCTCTGAGCAAGCTGTTCAGGGTAAATCACTGTACATACAGTCATGACTTGACCAATGCCTGTGCACATTTCCACTGCTTTCCTGTTATTTTGTCTGTAAAATAGTGCAGAATTCTCCTTATGAGGTGGTGTTCCTGGATGACAGAGCCTCCTGCTTCACATAAAAATAAGGACTGATTTTTCTGAGGGTTAACATGTGTACAGATTCCAGAGTCAAGGAGATTCTAGATGGAATGTTTCTTAGTATAAGAAATACAGTTCTTCTGGAAGTAAATGAGTGTTTGTGAACAGTTCCTCCTTGCTGTGGTCTCCAGTTCTCCAGTGCAAGGTTCCATGTGGAGAAAATCAGGAATGCTTTTATTTGTGAGATTTTTCTTCATGTGTTTTAGGTTTTCATTGAAGAGGTGTAAAGGCTGAAAGCATATTTAAGCCTGTTTTCAATATTTTCATACCTCTGAAAGTGATAGTATGTGGTCATGTGCCTCCAAACAGACTTTTCATCTAAAAAACAGAAAAAACCCCCCAAAAACTCTGCCTTCTCAAAAACCATTAATCGTCTAAAAAGTGTTTCACTCAAACAAGAGATACTTTGATGAGCTTAGATGTCATGATATTGTTTGCTTGGCTGGCAATTCTGCAGCACCCTCAGCTCTGACTTCCTGCAGGTACCATAGAAACAGCAAGCACAATATGTACCTACCTCAACTTTCAGGGAAGAGCCACAGACTAAACCACTGTGTTCTGTGGTTGCTCTCAGGCAACTAGAGGCCTGAGCTTTATCCCTCCTTGGTCCTTTGTTTTATTCTCCTTCTATTTTACTTTGTTGCACTCTGTTAGGTTTTCTGAATTCTGCTTTTCTTTCTTTCCTCGTATCTCTCATTAGAAGAATGCCAACTTTATTTTGAGCTCTCATTGCTGACAAAGTTTGCAAAACAAGTTCTTTATCTCTTATAATACAAATGATCAGATTATTTTGATGAAGTAGGTTGAAAGGAAAGGTATTAATTATCAGGCCTCAAGCTTTAGTCTAATTAGTAGGCTCTCAAACATACTTAGCACTGGTGTGGACTTAATGCCTCTGTGGCTGTTTGGACTGCTGTTGCAACCTGAATCCATTCTGGGAGCAGACTGTATCAGAGAAGGAAGAGCCTAGTGTATTACTGCAATAGAGAGGAGATTATATATTATGAAGATTTAAAGATTATATTTGCTTCAGGGCAGAAGGAATCACTCATTACTTCTGGTAGGTCTTAAGCCCTCCTTGTGAAATGAGGAAGAAGTGGCAAACCCAGCACAAACTCTTGTTCCAGAAGTGGGTTATATTTAAAAATAAAATATTTGTATGTCTGGAGCTGGGCTCTAAGAATATGGAGATGTAAATGCTGCCATGGCAAGGATTCCTGCAGGGACATACTACCTTTGTCATCAACATGTGACTGTCCATTTCCATATGTGGATTAAGTCCGAGAGAGAGGGTATGTCCTTGCCAGCTATGGATTTCCAGTGTATCCTTGGCTTACTACCATACCACAAACAACCATGATCAATCCCTGAACATTGAATTCCTGAAGTCTGGATTCATAGAGGTTTTCTGACAGTATTCTACTATTTTTTTCTCATAAGTGGGTCTTCTATGCCTTTCAGAGGAAAGGAAAGATCTCTTTAGCAGTATCTGTCTGCTATAAAGACTTCTTGTTTCAGCTCACCATGTGGAGTTCTGAACACTGTCTCCATGATTTTGACCACAAGATTACTACGAGACAAAATGGTACATATCCTGAAGGGCTTCCAATTGCTATCAATGGAATTTTACAAGTGATCAGCCAAAGTGATCAGCATCTTATAGGAATGAATGCTGAGTGAGTACAGAGATTCATTTTTCCTCTTTCCATATTCTAGAATTGTGATTTACTGGATAGATATGAAGTCAGTAATGGATCAGTGGGGCTTTATGGGTTGGGGCTAGAGCATTTCTCTGTGCAGATTGGGTGTAATAATTTTTTGCTACTCAAATTCCATCCTGGTTGTAGTCTGAAGGCTGCTCTGGAGTTTCACTTGTACATTGTTTTGGTTGACCTTTTGTACAAGAACTCACTTCATCTAAACCCAGCAGAGATATTGAATACTTTCTTTGCTGTGATAGAAGGTGGCTGTAAAAGAGACAGTAATGAAAGATAAGGGGACAGGCAGGTATGTGCTGCTGAAAAAAATATTTGTTCCCTAGATAGTCATCAAGATGTACTTTTAGCTCCAGCATCTGGTTGATGCTTCATATTTCATTATATCCGTTGGTGCTTGCTGGAATGAAAGGGAAAAGAATGAACTCCATTCTCTCACTTGGCTATAGATTATTAAAGATAAGCTTTGATGTGAGATTATGTTGAGGAATACATTTGGTGCTGGTAGCTCAGTGTGCAGTGGCAGTGGAGCTGCAGATTGAGCTCTGGGGCGTGGGAGCCCAAGGCAAGAGGCTGTGACTTGGCACCAACCACCCTTTGCACAACAAAGGGCACAGGAACCTGTGGCCCAGCCAGGTGATCAGACACTCAGAGACAGCAGGAACTGAGGGCTCATCAGGAAGAGCTTCACGGGCTTGGACTGTGGGGGTATAAAAGCCCAGGATTACCTCTGTTGGGGGTCCCTCCTTGGAGGCACCAGCTCGAGCTATTTCTCTGTTACTGCACCATGACTAAATTGTTCTAAGGAACTAGACATATGAGACTGTGCTAAGGGAATCCTGGGGTCGAGGCAGTAAGGAAACCTGGTCTGACTCTCAGAGTGGGGAGTCAAGCAAGGCTTAACATGAACCTGTCAGCTCACTGGAGCCATCCACTGTGAAGGAGCTTCACTCCCAGCAGTTAAAATCTCTGGTGGTGTGAGTGTGACTGCCAGAATGGCTTCTGAATGGTCAGACAGGAAAGTTTCCTTAACAGATGATTTAATTTTTCTACTACTTGCTTACATAGTGTATAGTAAAGGAGATGTAGCAGATAGTCTGGAAAACTGGAATTCACTTCCAGTTCTATAGAGGGGATTGGAAAGTGGCTGTCCAGAGTAAAAAGTATTTACAGTTCCAGAAACAGTAGTATGGGTGTCCTTTCTCAGCCCTTTCAGAAGGCTCAGCTACCCCAGCTGGATCTCACGCTGTAGGTCTAGACTTTTGCAACTGGTCCTTACACTTACATTCTCCTGGATCTCAGGCACATCAGCTGTACAAGCTGCAGCGTCTTTCCTGCATCGTGCTGTGCTGTGTCAGATGGGTCACTGCTAACTTGCAGCACAGTGTCAAGGACTCTCCTCCTCATGTGACTATGCCAAATATCTCCCCTGACAAATTGCGTTGCTGTCAGGAATATTGGAAAGAAAGGATCTTGAGATGTCTTCCTTGTCCTCTTGAGCGAAGGTCTATGCCTGTCCTCACAGACTTGCTGAGGCCTTCACTGTAGACTTTACTCTCTACATTGTTTTTTTCTTGACTTAGCTTTGCAAATGGATTAGATGTAAATCTGCCCAGAGCTTCACACTGCCATAGCAGTAATAGTTATTATTATGGTTCTTGAAATACACTGCTAAGTCTCACAGAGATGATTCAGCTGGCTGTGTATTTGCCTGAATACTTTATAATTATAAGAAAGTATAAAGTCGAAGGATTTGAGGTTCCAGTTATACAATCAATGCAATGCAATTGGCCTACTCAAAAACAGGGAACTGGCAAATGTAATCTTCAATGGTTAGCTGGGAATGCTTATTCTGCTGTGCCATATCCTTAAGAAAATACAGTGTGTCCTGGAAACTAATCAGAGTATAAATGCAGGATGCTTTGGCAAACAAGGATTAGAGAGAAAATATGATTTGGTGTATAATAGTGGTTGAGGCTCTGATAGTGAAGAAAGACTGATGATTTGTCTCCAGGTAGAAGTGTTGAGGAAACCTTTTAGCTATGAATGCCTTTCATGGGCTCTGCCAAACAATGCCTCAAGCTCAGAGCAGCTGCCTTGTTAGCTCAGAACTCTGCTTGTTCCTGTCATGTCTCTGCTTCTGCCTTGCACATGCATTTCAGATTGTCATCATTTCAAGGTTTGATTCTATGTATTCACTTCTGAAGTGTCTTGGGAGTGAACACTGATGGAAGCACATATAGTTGAAGTATAAGGAAAGAATGGGAGGTTATTAGCAGAGGGGTTCCCAGCTTTTTTTTTTCAATGTGACTGCACCCATACTAAGCTTTTTTGGGGTATTCCAAAGTACTGTGTAAGCAGTCACTGTGCAGTGAAGTCTGTACTGTTTCAAGGGAACAGCTTAACCACTTTGACATACAGCTATTTTATTTAATTTAACCAGATGGAACAATCCCATTTAGATTCAGAATACAGCCAATCATAACACAGGTTTTTTTCAAGCAAGAAAAATTCTACCATAAATATACAAGCTTTATATTTGGGAAGATGGAGAGGAAAATTTCATCATCAATGTGCAAATTTATATAATCATTTATAATCATCAGCCTTCCCAGCTGTAAAGAATATATCTTTTTCTTTCAGTGTATACTGTAATTTTCAAATGCTAACTGTGTGTTTTGCTTTCCAGAATGGATGATTCTCTTGGCAGCAGGGGGACATTCTGTAACCTTTGTTACAAAACCACAGTTCTTTAAACTATGGGTTTCACCCCCTCTGCAGGGCTGCCTTCGGTCCCTGCACTTCCATTAGCAGTGACAATGACATTGAAGGGTGCAGCCCATGAGTCACAGATAAGAAAGCTAAGGAGAGACAACATGGGTCTGAATATAAAAGAGGTCTCAGCTGCTCAAAGCATCATCATTGCGTCTGTGTACCAAGGAGATATGTACACTGCCCTCCCAGTCTAGGGGGAAAACTTCTGCCACGGTAGCTCAGTAAAATTTACAGGTCACAAGATGGCAGCATAATCTCACTAGTGAGGTTGACAGAATTTGAAGGATCAGGTCATTAATCTTCCTCAACTCAAACTCCTGTTTTGAGCAGTCAGAAAGTCTTGTGTCTAACTGCCTGGTGCTTCCTGGGCTCTCTAAACTACTATGTATATACATGAAAGTGGGTGAATAGCCTGTTACATCAGGCTTTCAAACTAACCTATTTAATTTACACTCCGATGCACTGTGATATTATTGACATAAATGGCTCACCAGGAGTTCAATACTGAACCAAAAAATTACACCGGCATGTTATCTAACTAATCAGTAAGAAAGGCAACATTGATGGAACATTGACTTTGCAAAGCCTGTGCAACTGGAAGTCATATTTGTTATAATTTGCCTTCCTTTCTGGTCTTGAAAGCAAGATATTCTGAACCCTGCCTCAAAATACAGGTTTCTTACTGAACATTAATTTTTTTTTTTTTAGTACTACTGAGTGAATATATTCTCTGCGAAGAGCTGATTCATGTATTATTCTCTTTCTGTTTGATGGATATTTAACTAATCTGTATTCAGTTTTCATCTGCCTATTTGTCTGCCTGTCTCTGTGTCTCTCTTTCAAAGAGATCTGCCCCTTCTTACCATTCGCTCTGAGCTGTAGTGTTTGAATGTGCAGTACTTCATCTGGAAAAAAAACCTGTGCTAGGGAGAGATGATTCATCACATCAGTCACCATATTATATAATGCAGAGTGATAACAACTACTGTGAACATTTCTAGCAGCAGTATTCCCACTCATGACTTTAAATACTTACCTCAGAAATGCCTGTAAAAATAAATGGAGATATTTGCATATACTTGGAAGAAAAACAAGTAATGAGAGCAAGGCAAAAATCTCTTGATTTTCAAAATTAATTGCAATTTCGTGTGATATTATTGCAGAATTAAACCATGGATTTTTAAGTTCACCTTCCAGGTACACTTTTTTGAGAAGAAGGTAGAACCATAGATTAACAGTTGCTTGCATCCACCAAGTGATTAGGATGTTTTGGCACACATGCAAACTGTGCTTATGGATATTCACTTGCTAAACTTACAGGTGAGTTTCCAATGGACGCTTTTGCAAACATTAGACATTTGAACATATGCTGAAATCCTAAGTGGTCACTGGCTTTGGTTTTGTGTACTATGACCATTGTTCTCATGGAGTTTATTCTGACTGGTCAATATAGTTGCATGTGAGCATGCCTAAGAGAAATTTAATAAAGTAAAAGAAAAATGAGAAAATTGTACTCTGCCCTTTCCACCAGCAGGTCATTTCTGGCCTAAGCAATTGGCCACATGGTGTCACTGTGTTTCAAGGCAGCAAAACTTGTAGCAATAAAGCCTTTAGCAATTCCGAGTTTTCAAAGTATCCCAACCATGTGATGTTATCTAAGAAGACACTTCAGCAAAAATGGCAAGGTCAGGAAAGCTTCACAGTAGGAGTGTTTTTTATAGAAAACATCTGTTTCTCAACTTCTCGTACCTTCCTGGAATACATCAGAAATGTTTTTAGCCCAGAAGCACTTGTTCTCCAGATGTCTGCATAAGCTTTCCATATAAGCATTCTCACTTATCTTAAATTGTTGCAAGTTAGAAATTTAAAAATTCAGTGGTGCATCCTACACTTTAGTCATAGTCCTTTTTTTCTTCTTCTGTCTTTGTATATCTGAATGTGCAACAGCTTTTGACTTTGCTAAACAGAGGTAACTTGTCCTTATGGTGCTCAGAGTAATATAAAATGCAGCTCCTGGGACCCACAAAATACTGTTTAATCCCTGCTGGCTCTGAAGAATGCTTTGCAGAACACACCTGCTCAAGAGAGCTGTGCCAAAAGCTGATGTATTATGTGTTTAAGGAATCTCATGATGTACAGCTATAGCAACAGTGAGAGAAACCTTTGTGTACGGATACAGTATGAGCCCTTAGCCAAGAAGATGATATCTGGCTCAGGGCATGTCGAAAGACTGCAAAATCTCATGCAGTAATAAGTGTTGGTGTGCACTGTTTCTTCTGGGAAATGATAAGTGAGCCTAGAGTAGCAGGCCTTACTCTTTCATCCTGATAGTCTGCATAGGTTGGGTTAAGATTTTATAGAAAGGATAGATGTCTGGCAATGACTTACCACCCATGTAGAGAGGAAGGTGCTTTGTTTTGATTGCTAAGAAATTAGGTTGTTGCAATGCTTTTCCTAAGTCAACTGCTTCTGCTTTGTGTGAAGCTTAGTCTCTGCATAGCTGTTAACAGTGACAGTGCTGTTTTAAGATGCATATTTCTTATGCAATTAGTAGTTTTGTGACCAATTTTGTTTGGACCAGGAGTTCACTTGTAATATATCTGTTTTGATGGCCGTATCGTCAGTTTAAGTGCACAGTCACATCATATTTAGAGGTATTAGGTGTACAAAGCATGGAACTCTGAAAATCTGAGTGCCTTGATATGAATTTCAGTGCAGTGGTATGAATTGAGGAAATAGCTGTGCTAGTTTGGCCTTGAATGTGACCTAAGTGCTAAATAAAACCCACCCTGTCAGATGTCAGAGTAGAGCTGAGATGCCCTGGAGTGTGTGACTTCCTTGCAGAGACAGCAACTGCACACAGGGTGAATTTGGAAGACCAGAACACATTTCTGAGTAGGAAGTTATTTTGTGTTTCCTCTTGTATGTGCCATAATGTTTATTTAGGAACACTTACTCGAATATGATTTTGGCCTATGGTTCCTTCCCATTCCCCCTCACCATTGCGTCTGTAGTTATCTTACCTGGAAGAATTCTCCATTGGCCTCTCTGCTGGTGGCGGCCCTTAGTATGGGAGCTTCTGCAGAGGGTAAGATATGGTTCATCCTGAGGAAGAAGATCCTGAATCAGAAAGTAGCAAGGGAGTTCTAACATAACTATAATTATCTTAATGGCACTTCTGCCATGAGGGTATATAAAATATAAACAGGAAAGGCTGAAACCCACTGGCACAGATGAAATGCAAATGAAGGGCTGGTGCCTCTACTATGGAAATGCAAATAAGAAATGGAAACTGGCTGAGGAAATCATTCAAGGTTGTCTCCAGGAACTGCCTTCAAAGTCTTTGCTCAGGGAAGAAAGCTGTGAAGCAGGGGAAGGATGTGTGTTTCCTCCCCTTGTGATTTTATGAACCTCAAGCCCTGGAACAAAAGCTCCTTCTGATGAAACTTTTATATGTTGTCTTGTGCAATGTATTCTCTGGGAAGCTCTGTTACTCCATATTTTTTTGGAAGAGGTACACTATGTATCAGTGCCAAGGGCATTTTAGTGTGTCTCTAATACTATTAGACTGAAGAGCAAGTCTTGTTGAAATAATGGGAACAACTTCTCTTCATCTGAACCTTTTTTGAAAAGCACATGGACCATCACTGCCTGTGGATACAAGTCAACTACAGGTTCCTAATATATGTTTGATATATAAAGAAAAGCTTGAAGAATGAACGAAAAAGATTTCTAAAGTGAAAGCAATCTATGATTATTTAGTTGGACCTACACAATGCATGCATTTTTCTCAGTAATTCTTGAATCAAGTTCCTATTGTTTGATTGAGCTACGCATAAGAGAGAATCATCCAGTTTTGATTTAAATTTAGCTATCATGTGGGAGGGAAATGTGGTGTGGAGGCTGAGAAAATCAGGGGTCACAATGTGAAAGGAAGGTGTAGGAGGGAAAATACATAGTTTAGCTATAACACAGGTTTCAAGATCAGAAATAGAATTTATTGACATTTATGATACTGTGGCACTTCAAAAAGTCAAGAGAGAAGCGATTTCCTAAAAGTGATAAAAGTTCTTAGATAAACTATAGAGCTTGCTCAGAAAAAAACCTGCAATCTAAATAGATTACATGAACCCCGAATGCAAAGGAGAAAATAGAAGTAAAAGAACAGGACAATAATTAAGCCTATGAAAAAAAAATGTGATATGTTTGGTTTTCATGGGGAGCAGAGAGGGGAGACTAGGCTGGTGTTTTGTGCATGTTCCTTTGACTGTTGTTGGGTTGTGCTCCAATTCATCAAACACTTGTGCACCTGAAGTGGTGCTTTACCTGTGAATTATCCTATTAATAACGGTTGGAGTATTCCTGAGAGGAATGTATGAAAGTTTCCAAGAGGATGAAAGCTTTTGGCTTTTTAAATGCAATAACTACTAAATGGATAGCAGAAAAACTGGTATTGTCTAACCACAAAATCTACTATGAATTAGCAGTAGCTGCAGATTAGGAAGATGTCTCTGAATCTTTTCAGCACATCTTTTCCCACTAGCAAAGCTACAGCTTTGAACTTTCAGCATTTTACTGTAGGACTTTTTTTTGGCTGGATGAACTTTGACTAGCTCCCCTCAGTAATCTGAAGTAGTGAGGCACAGGGGGCAGATCGTAAGGGATGAGGATTTTACTTGAGCTCAGCACTACACAGCTAGCAACAAAAACCCCAGGATGCGCTGTTGTTAGTATGTTTTTCATTAAACACTGTCCTGATGCAGACAGTGTCACATAATGGTGACAACTAGATATGTCAGCAGGGAGGAAATGGAGCTTGAATGATCACAACCAGAACTAGAATTAAGATATCAAATAGGTGTTCTTGTGTCTAGAAGCTGAAATGGATTGGCATGGGTTCATCTGTACAGTTTCCTTTCAAATGTTAGGAATGAAAGGAGTTGTTAATAGACAGCTGTTAAGATCTCTTCCCATTTAGGAAAGCATCAAATTGCTTTACAGTATCTTTGTTTCTTGTTTTCGCAATGGAGAGCATAATATCTTATGTTGAAGTTTATTAATATAGACTTCCTAGTACATGAGTATATTGAATGAAAATTAGGCGCTGCTTCTTACAGACTGTCTTGATGCTGAATAAAACCATTTATTAACTTTCTGACTCCCAGGTTATTCCCCCCAGAGCTGAAGGATGTTTTGCTTGGGACAAGTGAACAGCATTTAGCTGCATCTGTAATAATGTAGAACAACCATTCATTTTGTTTGATTCAGAGCCACATAAGGCTAGACAATGTCCTGTGTGGAACAAGAAGCATCTTAAGAATATGAATTCAAAGTGTGGGACACATTTGTGACCTATGCTATGGCTGCTGGACCTTTTGGTGCTCTCTGGACCATGGGTAAAATGATGCCTCCCACAATACAGACACTTAGTAGAGAATACACTGAATTTCTCTGAACATTGTCAGTGTCAGTATGCAATGTTTGCATTTGTAAATGGAAGGTGTATTCTACAACAATAGAAAAATTCTATTTTTTTCTTTGTAATTTTAGTTTGTCTTTCTTCTGAGTTGCACCGGTTTCTGTGATCTCAGGTGAACTGGCTGTTGCTACTTTCATTTCACACTACAGATTGCTTGCTAACTTACCTAAGATGTGCAGAAGATTTATGACATGGCCAAGGAGTATTTAAATGGAGCAGGGGGTACCTTACCATTTTAATTCTCATTTCCTTCCTCCTTTTTTTACTGTAAATAAGTTATTGCACAAGGCATTCCATGCTCCACATATCTGTCCATGTTGTCAGCTGTTTGTGTATCAAGTCTGAGGAGGAGGAAGAAATATGAGGTGTGTTAAGAATAGTCAGGTACTTCCCATTCACAGCAGAGCTGACCATAAGTTTTCTGATGCAACACTTCTCCGTTCAAAAATGTTGATTGGATTCTGTATTGCTGGGTTGGCTGGTTCTCCAGCTTCTTGGAAACCTGCTTGGAAAGTTATGCTTTCGTAAACCTTGTGGACCCACCTGGCCTGTTCCTCTGGCTACCCACCATTCTGTGATGACATGACACTGCTGGCTTCTCCCAGTTAACAGGGGCTACCCCTTAGGCTGGTCAGCAGTTGCATGAGTTGCCCATTAGATGTCCTTCAGCTATTGGTCAATTCCTTTGATTCCAGCTTCCTAGATATCTTAGCTTTGAAGCTTCCAGCGTGCCCAGGGAACTGTCAAGCCACCCATGTCATAGCAAAACAGCTGTGTAGGCAGTGTCTTGGCATGTAAGCTGAGGCATCAGCCCAGAAACGTTTCAAAATCTTTCTTATATATGTGAGTGAAATCTTTTTAGGGAGGTGTGCCAACATGATTTCCTCTGTGGGATGAACATTCCAGTTCCCAGCACTGGTGCAGGAGAGTCACAGGACATTTTACCTTTTTGTGGTTCACAGTTTGTTTGCTAGTACTTGGCTGACAAATGCATTCAGTATGTGTGTAAGTATACAGCAGGGAAGACCAGCAATTAGTGGATTTGAATCATACAAGGTGAGGGTCTCTGCCACTTTGCAATGTTTCTGTTGCATGGGGAGAGATTGCAGAGTACAAATTGCTTGTGTTGCAGAGAAGGCACCATTACTGGTTTGTGCTCTGCCGCATTGGCCAGCTGTGGGTGAGGTTTGCTTCCTGGATGAGGTTTGTTTCCTGGAGCCGTTTATGAGAGAGGTCATCTGAAAACTAGTCTTCCATCAGATCTCTATCCCTGGAAGCTAGAGTCTCTGGGTGAGTGCATCTCCTCTAGACTGGACTCTCCCTGACGAGGTCCAGGAGTTCTAATTTTGGACCTTTGGCACATGGATTTGGATCCTCTGGCAAAGGAGGAAGTGTAGGTAGCTTGTTTTAGTGTTCCATTCTGAACAGATTCAATGCCTTTCATGACCTACACAACAGTTTTCTCTCTTGTTGGCCATAGCATGTCTTACCTGCCACATAAACCATGAATGTGGGAGGCCTACAGTTAAAAACACTCTAGTTCATTGAGATGCCAAAGGCTATAAATTTCTATTGGCTTTGGTATTTCAAGAAGCACTTTGTAAAAATCTTATGAGATTCAGAACTCCCAAGGTATTATATGAACTAAGAGGTTAAAAAAGATCTGTGCCTGGGAAAAATAATTTTTCTCCTAGAACGAAAGGATTTAAAATTGCAGTGTTATGCAAGTGCCATGTTTTATGTGCTGCTGAAACAGAGGAATTAAAACTGACCTAATATGCATGCGTAGAGACATTCAGAGATAATATCAGGCTCCATGGATGACTCTGCCTTGGCACAGGTTAGAGCAGCTTTCCTGAGACCAACTGAGATGCTCAGTGTGTTTCAAGTGCCAGGTTCTCTGCTCACACTTTTCTGCCTTCTCCACTGGCTTAAGGGGAGCAGGCAACAGAAAGCTGCTTTTATACCACTGGAAGTAAGCTGAGTACCTTCTGCAAGACAAATTCCCAGTTGCACTATTAGGAACACTTCATGTCTTCTTTTTGTCACAGGAATAGTACCAATTGACTAGAAGAAGAGACACACACCTAAACAAGAAATTTTTCTCATTGAAAATATTTCCAATAGGGAGAAGTATCAATGCAGAAGGAGCTTTTGTATTTATTTAAATTCTCATAACTCTGTAGAGCCCATGAAATTGTCTTCTGCTGTCAGAAGTTATAATCTACCAGGAGTGAGTCACAGGGTTCTTAATTGCTGTAAATAAGCTTGCAAGGTTCATAACTCATAATAACTCTAATGACTAAGTCAAACTCTGGTTATTCTATTTTAAATTGTTCACGTAGCTTGTTTGATGCCTAGAATTTTTGTATTTATTAAAAAACATCAACATAAGTGAAAGAAGGGAAAAATTCAGTTTCCAAATTTGACAATCTTTCAGTAACCTTAGAAAAGCCATACAAAGAGGTAGTGAAAAGCCCCATGACTTTCTGGTATTGAGGTCAGTGGTCAGTAATGATCCACTTTCAGGAATGCACACTGAATTGTCTAATGTTTTTTCCACCTCTGATGCTCATTTCCATATGAGTTCTGATGCTTTAAACAGCTTTTACGGACGATGCTGTTTGTCCATGGTCAAATCCCCACTCCTGAACTCAAGCTGAGGTAATGGCTACATGCCACTACAGAAGGGCAGTCCTGGAAATTCCTCAGGAAAAGGAGAAGAGTAGTTTTCTTTTCTTTGGCCCCTCAAATGAGCTTAGCATTTGTCCAGAGGAGTTCCAGAGCCAACAGTGTGAAGTAGGAGCAGGAGTTTCTAAGCTTGGGACTTGGACAGGAGCAAAATCTCCTGTTTTAATGACAACTAGCTCTCAGATTTTTTGTTGCAACATGAAACTTCACCCTCGGGTATTTTTAAGACTTGAGCATTTTCAGATATTTATCAAGGATTCTGTGTCAGTATTTGCTTTTTCTTTGTGATCACTATGCCTGCTACAAAGACATACTTTGCAGATATTTCCAAAGCTGCTGGTGATAGACTTGGATATATTCAGTTCATCATGAACTGGTTGTTTCTGTATTTCTTTTCCTTGTCTCTACTCTCAGATGAGTGGTTTTCTTACATTTACACTTACTCATTAACAGTACTAACCTACAGAATAACATAGCAAGAATACTACTGGTTTAGTCTTGTGTTAATTTTGAAGGGCTACTTAGACAGTAAGTTACTTGGAGGAATGGATGAACTGAACCCTTAATGAGCTCCATATTATTTGAAATAAATCACTGTATATCTTTTATCCCTTTCTGAGCCAACATCTAAGGGCTATGCTCAAGTGAAGGTAGAACCCTGAATAAAATCACATACAGGGCTGAAGGCAGGTTTGACACAGAAATAGAAAGGAAATACTGCTATATGTGTCATACAATCACTGTAACCTTTGTTTTTTAATTACTCTCGCCTGGTATAATTCAGTAGCAAACATTTCCTTAGCATGTCTTGTCCCAAAGAACTTGCAGTCACAGAGAATGAAAAACGGTAACAGAAAACAAGACTTAATCTCTTGATTCTAAAAGAGTGACTATTTAAAAAAATACAAGAGCTTGGTGGCAACTAAGAAAGAAACTCTTTTCTTGATAATTTGAAGATGAATACCATAACCATAAGTCAAATCTTCCTGCCAGCCAAGTGGTGAAGTGTAATACTTACCTAACTCTTCTGAGGTCTTTGCACAAGCAATTTTATATTGACATCAGTGTCAGACTATATGAATAAGATCTGAAGATAAAGGTTTGAGAAACTGGCTTGAGTGGAATGACATTGAAATATCTTACTCAATTATTTCAATTAGCTCTGCAATCACTTGGTTTAAAATAAAAGAGCAATTTCTAAACATAAACACAGTAGGTTTCAATGTGTGGCTTTACAATGACGTGTCTTGGAAAGGTAACACAGCAGTCCTCAGATACCCCAGGTAAGTAATAAGCAGCTTCCTCCCATCTTGAAGCTGCAAAGATCACTATCTTGCCATATTTACAGCCACACCTGCAAAGTATCTAAGGAAATTAGTATCTCTCTTACTCTGGCCAGGAAAAAGAGCCAGTGATACTGGATTTACTGTACGATATCTTTGTTTAAGATTACAGTGGTTCAGAAGATAGGTAAGAGGATATACACCTTTTACTTTTCTGAAACAGGTATAGATCTTGATAGCCAGAAGGACGGTTCATTTACAGATGCTATCACCTGATTGCTGCTCAGATAGACCACTTGGTATTTTGTTCTAATTAACATCAGGTGCTGAAAATGATGTTTGGAAAGTATTCAAAGATCTGAAATAATTTCAAATTATCTGCGTTGTTTGCTCAAAAAGAATGGAGCAGGGGGAAACAATGAAAAATTAGAAAGCTTTTATTTCAAAGTTACGGGTTACATGTCCCTAAATCTGGCATTTCTGAATCTTTGCTTTATAGTTTCTAGTTTCACATGGTAACTTTGAATTGAAAAATGTAGATAGATTTTAATAAAGGTCGGTGGTTTTTGATGTTTTAATTATTTTTACAGTGGTTAAATAAGCCAAAGATGGAAAAAAAATATTTTGGGGATCATCTAGGGAAAAGAATATCTTTTTATCCCCCCAGTTTTTGAGAACATTTTGAAAATTTTTGGTTTGAATTTGACTATAGGCATTTTTTTTCTTAGGTGACTATAATTTTTCTAGCCTAGCCACTGAGCTGAACAAGGTACAAACTGATTTATAAGACAAAAAGAAAGTGACTGTTGTCTCCCATTGTCACTGTCTGGCACAATAATATGTCTCCTCAAAGCTGCACAGTCTTCCACCTCCATCTCCTCTATGGTATGGCTGCATATCTGGCCCTAGAAAGATCCATTGCTTATCTCTACTAAACAGCTTTTATGGGATGAATAAACAACTGTTCTCAAACAAAGTCATGGGAGATTTATGTTTCAAGGAGAGTGTTTCAGTAATTGCCATCCTTCCTTGTGAAGCTGTGAGGATTGAGGGTGGAAGGACTATGAAGAGAGTGCCTCAATTAGGGCAGTTTTTGTACATCAAAGCTGAGTTTGAAATTTTGCTGTGCTGTTGCCATTGCTGGGATAAATAATGATCCCCACTAAATGAGACTTCAGTACCTTTTGTAGGTTCTGTCCCAGTTAGCTTTTAGGTTTGTGCCAGAAGTAGGATGATCCAGTTCACAGCTATTGAGAGTTGCTGTCATTCTGTTGCTTAGTTTTTGGTAGCTTAGTATCTTCTTGCAAGGGGCTGTTAGTGAGCAGCTCACTGGGTAAATTGCATGTAGCTGAACACTGTATTAATTGGCTTTTATTTCTTGCATGCTGGGCTTGCAGCATGGGCTTGCATTCCTTCCATTCTCATTCTGTTTCACATAGTCTCGTGTGCATTACCCAAGTGCCAACAGGTTGCATATGCAACAATTTAACTTCAGTGTAATTTGATATGTATTTTAATCTGTTTTTTCCCCTTATTCCAAGTACTTTCCAAGTACTTTCTTAATGTTAATTCAGAGAAGAAATAAGATTCAGGCATAGAAGTGGAGTAAGACCAGCCTAATTAACACATAAAATCTTTATAGAATCCGTCTTCTTTTTGTCTCCTGAACAGTCTTTTACAATCTGATGCTGCAAATACAGTGTAACATTTTCTAAATCTAACTCCACTAGTATAAGCCTGGCATGACTATGTCCTCCCTTTAAAAAGGGGAGGGGGAGGACTTGCTGTACCCTCTTGAAGATATTGCCTACTATTTGGCTAGTTCACTTATGTATTGTGCTGTGCCCTCTTCAGGTTTAAGCTTTAGTTTTGTCTTTCTTTCCTTATGCAGTTGATTTTCTTTGCCTTACTTTCCCCATGCTGTACATTTTTTGTGTCTGCAGTAAGTCCTGACATCACATAGCCCATCTCCCTCATGTCCAGGAGGAAATGGATGTGGTACTTGTCAGCGTGCTTATTGACAAGAAACACAATGTTTTATGTGGTTTTGGCCATACTGATTTACTGGAAACATTAACTTCTTGGAGGGGCTATTGGAAAAATTAGTTCTGTAGCTCTCCAAAATAACTTTTGCACCTTGATTTTAAGGCATCCTGGGACCATTTTTTTTCTTCTTTCCTGTTCCATTAAGACATGGGTCTCCCTGCTGCAGCTGTTCTGTTTTTAATGTGTTGCTCTGTTTCCAGGCAAATATACTGCTGTTTGAGTGGAGTTCATTTTTCTCTGGCTGTTTTTCCATTTGCCTTCTCTTTAGGAGGTACATTTTTCAACCTACTATTTCGGTCTCTCTGTTCACTACAGCAGCAGAACCTATGATCAAAGCTGCAACTGCAATATAAATAGAAAACCAGAACTCCACTCTGAATAAGAACTTTTTTCCTTTATTCTCTGCATTTTCTCTTATCTCTGGAAATGGAATATTTACTGTCCCCTGTGTCCAAGGGAACATGAAGATGAATGTGTGCACCGCAGTCTTAACTGGTCCTGTAAAAATGCACAAGTGAGGCAGCAGGAGTGCAAGACCTGCATAGTTCATTACTCTGAACCCCAGATTGCCTTCTGATGAGTTTGGCTGATTTGTCTGGAAGTAACTGCCCTTTGATTTGCTGCACATAAACAGCAGACCTTTATTTGAGATATCTTTCTTTTTAGTATTTCAAAGATGGCAACCTAAGTACTCAGGTTCTCAGCCTGCTGTTTGGGTGCTTGACTGCATGCAGTCCTCACTGGTGGTGAGCATGGTGGCTGCATTGCCAGCCACAGCAGAATCTCTGTGAAATGTCAATTTGAACTGTTGTTTGTCACTTGCAGAAGCCCAGGAGCATCTGCCTAAAACTGATTTTCTACTGCTCGCAGTTTTTTTGTGGAAAATGTTTTAAAAATGCCGTTTAAAGGTGATTCACAGTGTGCATTGAGTTTCAGGAAAAATCTAACACCAGATTTCAGGTAAACCTATTTTCCTACACAACTCCTGTGATTACAACTAATTTTTTCTTCGCTTGTCAAAAGCCAAATTCGTAACTACTATTTGATGAAAATTAATTTCTGACACTGCATCAGTTTAAGGTGTCCACTGGCTGTTTTGTGAGGCTTGATCCTATCTGATATTTACAGTAAGAATACACCTTACTGCAAACTTATGATGGCTTCCAGGCCTTTTTTAAGTCTGGGTCTGCTTGCCATCCAATATGAAATTGCAAGTGTGAATTAAGATACAGACAGAACAGATTGCATGGAGCAATGTCCTGACAGGCACCCCATGGATGGTCTGTCAGCAGGCCACAATAGGCATGGGAGAGGTGGAGGAAGCTATCCCTCTGCCCTTTCCAGGGGTTGTCATAGGACCCACCACTGGCAATGGCAATCTGAGGGAGGAATAGGATGGGAAACTGAGGGATGTCAAGTTGTCATGTTAATATAAGAAGTGCGTAGAGGGGAAGAGCCCAGAGGGTATGCTGCTTTCCCTTTCTCTACCAATATTTATCTCAATTTCACCAGCATCTCTGCATTGGCCAGGTAATCAGACAGTAGGTACTTCAAATTGAGGAGACTTGATTTGCTGGTTGTCAGAAAGATTCATATGGTAACTTCAGCTTTCTACTCACCTCTGACTTTGCAGATCTTTCCCTCTCAGATGTAGGCAGGCTCTTCTCCACACAGAGGAGGCAGAGGGTGGAGCTCAGCGCCTGTATAAATTATAAGTGTCCTTCAGGTTGTTTCAGCAGCAGCAACAAGCTGCTAGCGTGTTTGTCAGCTGACAGATCTGTTAACCAAATTGGGGTTTCGGTTGCTGCCGCCATGTTTCGTGCCATGGGGAGCCCACCAGCCAAGGTAAGAGAATGGCATCTCTGCACTTTGCCGTGGCCCAGCACCTTTGCTGTTGGACCTCCCTTCTCCAGCTCTTGTGAGCAAATTCCCTCCTCGGTGCATCTGCTGAGATGCAGAGGCAAATGGCCGCTGGTGCACTGTGGCAGGGGCATCTTGAACTTCGCAGATTTACTGTTTTCCCCTTTTCCCTCACAGTAACTAATGTGTAAGAGAAAACAGCAACAGTGTGGTGCTTTTCTTTTATCGTGTGGTGTACATGCTGGAGTGAACTCCGTGAAGGAAGAGGAGGCTGGCCTTAAAGAGTTTACCTCCCTTTGAAATGAAAGTGCTTTAGCCCTCCTGCATGTTTTTCTCAGGATAGCACATGTTCATTGCTTGCCCCAGCTGAAATAAACCAACTGCTTTGTCTAGCAACAAAGCATAATTTATATTACTTTAGCTTCAGGGGAGAGATGTAATGAGTTACTTGGCTGATATAGCTATCTTTAAGGTAATGTTTACAGCATCTGTAATTCTACTGGAAGTACTTCATGTCTGGACTTGAGTTTTCTAATAGTAAGTTCCATTCAGAGATTTTAATTGATAGCATTTAGTATAAATCAACAGAATTTTTAGCTGAGAATTCTTTTCTCATGTATATCTTTAAAAAATAATGGACGTGGTGTCTGAAATGCAAGATGTGAATTATTTACAACTAACCATTCTTTATGTATCAAATCCTATGTCAAATTTTGCAGCAAATAAAAGAAATATGGGCATTTGTGGGTTTAAAATACAGTGGGAAACAATGTTGCATGCTATGGCCTATAGAGATCATTAATTGTGCAATGATAATATGTACAAGTGAAGTTAAAGACTCAGAAAAATATCAGTAACTTGAACAGATACTTCAAGTGATAGATTAAAAATATTCAAATATTGGATGCTCAGGGCAAAGAATATACATTGTAAATGTCATGTACTTTCCGGATAAAGTTTGTATCTAATCCATCTACCAGTTAGATCTTAACCTATCTATTGTAGATATGAATATTATCTATCAATTTCAAATAGTAAGGTATCTAAGAAGTTAATTCTGGAACTGATATCTAGGTAGATAGCTTCGGTATAATTTTATCTAGAAGGTCTGAATTACAAAGTTCTTGCACTGCATCCGAATGCTGCAACTGATATTGCATGAGTGTAGACATACTCCTGATTAATAGGCACCACTGCCAAAAGGTTTGAGTACCAGCATAGGTTCAGATCATAAAGCTTCTGTTCCCAAGGAAAGGGATTAATTCAATACTTCAGGTAGCTCTGGTGTTCTGTCAGGGAAATGTGTTTTTCAGTATGTGTAAGTTGGTAAATAGATACGGAAATAAGAACAGTGGTTTTGTGGGTTTTTTGTTTTTTGTTTTTCTTTTATATTAAAAACCCCCATGTTTAGAAATGTGGATGCTTCTATCTATCTAAGAAGACCTCCTTAAAGTCTCCTAGTAGTAGTTTAAAAAAGCTACCAAATTGACACAGAAGTGATGGTAAGTATTAATTTATAACTTTTGATATTCATAACAAGGTCTTTTCTTCTGCTCAGACAAGAATAATCACTCTTTAGCAGTTTTATTTTGTGGACTATGGAATAACTTTTACCTAGTAAAATACTCAGAAATTTTATCAATACAAAGCCTCAAGGGACCCACTCATACATGTAAAGAGGTGAGTGGTAGAATATGAACAGGAGATACATCCAAAATGCACAATGACTCTGGAAGCAATCCATCAATGCTAACATGAAGTTATAGTAAATATGTGTAAGGTGAATTAGATTTCTTCACTAACTGTTCAACTTCCAGTGAAAAGATTTTGGATAATTGCAATTCCCAAGAGAGATGAGACTTCTATGGTCATGCTCTCTCTTTCTATCCCCTCTCATAGCTTTGCATGTTTCTTCAGTCAGTTGCTTTTCCCATCAGAACTTTTCATCCCTTTAATTTTAATGAAAATAGGCAGCTGGTTGGAAGGACAAATTCCTATCAGTATTCTCACTGATGGAGGGGCTAATAAACTCAGCCCATACTAGACATTAGAGGATCTATGTGGACAAGAGTGCTTTGGAACCAGGCTGATCATGAAGCTTTTTTATAGTTTTTAAGTTTATGGATTTAACTTTAGTATGATAAATCTCCAAGCTGTAGTTGAATCAAATCCACAGTATCTAAGATAAAATAAATGGTTTGGCGTGAGATTTAGTAGACAAGATATTGTACAGCTTCTAGTGCACCACTGAAGAAACAAGTAATCCATGAAAAGAAGTAATTACTTATGTCTGAAAGATATTGATAAAGCTGAGCAAGGAATTCTACAACTATTTACAGTATGTCAGAAGGTAGCAAACTCCTCATACTAAATTTAATATAACTTGGTGTTATCCCATTGTGCTAACTCTGCTCAATGAACTGCTTAGGTTTGGTGTAGGGGGAGTGAAACACTGACATTCCAATCAGCCTGCCTACATTTACAAACCAAGGACTTTAAAAAAAAAAAAAAAGAAAGAAAGAAGAGGTAGGTATGGGAGGAGGTTCCCAGATTGCAGAAACTTCCCTAGAAGACTAACTTTCTAGTGAAGGTAGCCATGACGTTGTTCTAGGAGCAGCATGGAGGGGCAATAAGGACTAAAATCGAACATATGAACTCCTGGTAGGTTTTTGTCCTTCTACTGCCATCCAAAGACTGTCTTGGAAGGCTCCTCAATATTTATGGACTTTGAGAAGATTTAATACTCTCAAAGTTGTCTTTTTGGAATGAAACCTTAAGTGATTAACCACCTGTAAACAGGAGAATTATGTGTCCTCCTGAAGCTGACCAACATTCATATGACTATTCTCTGGAAACCAGCGAATGTGTATTATTGCAATCAGAGAGATGTTGGCAACAGATGTGAATTTTCAGTTTGTTAAGGTTTGACACAGCTGTGGCAATTTTGACATGCTAGTTTTATCTCCTGATTGTTGACTTTTCCGTATTTTGAACAGAAATGACTCTCTCAAAAACTTGCTTTCAGAGTACAGAAATATTGTTCAATGGTAAATACTATAGAATGAAAAGAAGTTTGGGGGTTTTTTTTTGTTTTTTCTTTGTTTTGGTTTTTTCCCCTCCAATTTTTAGCCTACCCTTTCTTTGGTACTCTGGAGATGCTACTATTTGTTGGTCTGGAGTGTTATTGTTTAGAATGCAAACATACACAGGTAGCTGAATCCTTCACTCTGTTGTTGGGCTCAACGTGGCACTACTACTTTTCCAGCAAAAATAGAATGATACACTTGTGGGACTTGTGCACCTTTGACTCTGAATGTTTACAGAGGGATTTTGTTACTGTCTGCATGCCTATGCAAGAAACCATATTTCTCCCAAGGAAGTGAACTTAAAATAACAAGACCAGTACAGCTGCAAAACTGTCAAGAGCTATCTGGATGTGTTGTCTGTGCTCATCAAGTTGCATTAATTATGAAGTTACATGTTGCTTTTCATGTTATGAAAATAGTAAATCTTATTTCTAACCATAATTATTTTTTCTAGAAGGGTATTCTGGAGTACCAGCACTTTTGGGCAAAGATGTTATTATTAGACCATCCAAATCAGACCCTAATATTCTGCTCTGGACTATTGTCAAAGAAAATTAGCTGCCTTTATCTGATAAAGAAACGAATTAGCCCACTTCTGAATGGTTATCACAGGCTGAAGTAACTGCAGTCTTGTGGGAGAGGGGTGGTTTCTGGCTTCCCCATGGGATTTACACAGCCCATAGGGTTTGTTATGGCCACATTTCCCCTTCAGAACATGTTGCAGAACTGCAACAAAGTCAGGGCTAAGATGCACTGAATCGGAAGTAGCGAACAGTCATCTTTGGTTATATTTCCATTTGTGGGCAGATGTTGACATGTTTAAGCAAAGTGATTGCTGTTGAAAGGGAAAGGGAGGAGGAGTGAGGGTCTCTGGCTCTAGTGGGAAAGGATGAAAACACAGCATCTATTACAACTGAGAGTACTCTGATGATGAACTGCAGATGCACCATTTTTATAAGCCGTTTTTTCATCACAAATGGTTCAAAGCAAATTTTATATCAACATCCATTTCTTCAGTGAAGGCAGACTCTGAGAATGGTTTGGGCTTCTGTTGAGCAAGGAGGAAGCTGATTACAAAATAACATAACATTAACAAAATAACATATTAATTAAAACCAGTCACCTCTGTACTTGTCTGCATAATCCAATAATTTATGCAAATGAAAACCACAAGGAATGCTGAGTGAGTTTTCCATTTGGTAGTTCTATGTCAAATAACTATTTGCACAGGAAAATTATAGTAAAATTCTTTCAGTGGGCAACTGTAATAATATGGAAGTCTCTCAGCTGGAACTGTAATGTCCACAATGCAGTAAACTCAGAAAGTTTTAAAAATATCAATTTTAAATTTGGAGTAACACATAATAGAACTGATTCTTGCCACACAAGAACAAATTTGTCTTGCATTTTTATACAAGCAGTGTTTCAATCAACCATTAAGAGACCAAGAGACAGAGTAATGTGATTTTGTAGGTTCAACAGCAGGGTTTCTCTGCTCAGGGTGACTCTTTAATATTAATCTGAATTTTAAAAGTATATAACTTTAAAACTGACATAATAAAATTTAATATCAAGCCTTCTTTTCAACATGCTACTTTACAGATCAGTTGCTCTCCATTTGAGGTAACATAATTTACCTCAAAATAAGCCTGAATTAAACTGAATGCGGGTTATTTTAATTGCTAATAAACAAGTCCAGCAGTCTCCACCCCATTTTAAAAGAATTTCAGATTAACTGCAATTGAGTGACTCCTTCTGTAGAGAAGCTCCTCCTTCTCCAACAGTTTGTCTCTCCAAAGTTAATCATTTCAGTGTCAGGAAAATTAATCATGGTGCTAACTTTCAAAATAAAATTGTGAAATTATTTAGTTACAGTGTACTGGGATTCTCTCATTTAGACAAATTGAGACAATGTTTCAGTCAGTGTGTAGTTTAAGCTGTAAGTTTTAATTTATTAATGGTAGTGGGACAGCATGTTATTATTGCGTATTATTGCTGAAGAGCCACTCTAATATGCAAACAAACAAAAAAAGATAAAAGAGCAGAAAGTAAAAAAAAACTTTTATGTGTACCAATTTGAAAAAAGAATGAAATATTTCTCTCAATCATTAAGATTGTCATGGTTCATATGTGTGTTTGTTCACACTTATGAGAATGTGTTTTGAAAATGCCAAGTATTTTCTGACCAGCTTAGGCTGAAAAACTTAATTTTTTGTTAAGAGTAAGGAACAAGTAACTTGAAATAAGTATTACAATGGTAGCTTGCCTGTGATAGAAATAAATCTCATGTCTGGAAGGGAAGTGGTTCCATTCCCATTAGGTATTTTCAGGATACATAATGATACAGGATTCTGTGATACCATTCCTGCAAAGCAGGGCACTTTTTTCTTCATCTGAAGGGTCTGTGCCAGGCCTGTGCACTGTTCACTTAAAGTTGTTAGGACGTTTTGGTGAGCTTAACCTACTTACAAGTGTCATGGTAATTTAGTCCTAGTTGGGATACAAAGTCAGGAGTTTATAGAGAACTTTGGTAAGTACCACGTCCTGGCCTACTGTCAGTGCTGTTCCATGACCTGGGCAGGCAGCTGCAAGTTCCTAGTATCCCCTTCCACGGGCCCCGTTATGACCTCCTTGTGGCACTGTGGCTGTGCATGCAGCAAGCTGCATGAAAACAGGCACCTCTAGGGTGACTATGAGAGCTTTCCATGCCATTGTCTGAGTCTGTGTTTTCTCTCTCTCTTCATTTACTCAAACTACTTAGCAAGTAGCTGCATATTGTGCAGTTGTGTTACCGTCTTAGCATGGTGTACTTCAACTGGAGGGTGAGTACCTCACGTCAAACAGACAAGCAGAATGACAGACTGTGCCCTGTGCTGTTAAAAGTACATCTTGGTTTTGTATTCTGAACAAATTGTATTTGTTTTCTTTGCAGATGAAGTTTTGCCCCCTCCACATGCTTTCTGTAAGAATCATACAAGCTAAGAACATCAAGTCAAGAGACCTGTGTGAGTTGTGGTTTGATTGTATTTTTAGTCACCTAAGTGACACAGTGAGCAATATTCTTAAGTTCTGAAGGTATGCAAGCAATGTACATAAAGCACAGCAATAGAAATATTAATGCCAGGGCTATAATTAGATCAAATGCCTGAGGTATCCTTAGATTTGAATACATCTCTAGTGGCATTTCAGGGAACTGGTAAAAATCGAGACACACGGTTAAATTTTTTGGGCCAACAAGGGAAAATAGACTTTGTGAGAACACCGCACTCTATAAATCTGCTTGGAATTGTTTGGTTTTGATGTTTCTAATTGGTAAAAATCGTATAACGGACAGGAATTTTGCCACACAGGCCACGTATTTAGGCACCTTTTAATGAAATCATGTACAATAGTATGCAATAATCAAAGGTAAATTAGAGAATTTCAAGACTTCTAAAATATCTTATCTTTCAGGGTATTTGCTGTTCTCCAATGACCAGTCACATTAAATTATATTGGTAGTTTTGGTTAAGGAGGGCCTCTGTGGATCCAGCCCTAAGCACATGCTGAACATGAGGGCAAAACAGACTTTTCTTAGTACATTTGTGTTCAACTGTCTTTAACTCATTATCTCACCCTCACAGCCTCCTATGGCTCCTTCTCAAGGTGTGCTGTGGACCATTCAGCTGCCATTTTTGCAGTGGTCTCCCGTGGGTTCCTCAGTTAGGGCGGAAACCGTGAGCTGCCTTTTGTCACACTTGAAACTTCTAGCCTCTGTATTCCTCTAGTGAAAAATGACTCATTCAGCCAAAAAAAGCATCACTTTGCAACGATTTCCTTGAGTTACAGCAGAGACCATTTGTGTCTTTCCATTCAGGGCTGAGCCTGGATGAGAGGGAGACCAGAGGGAGTAAATCCTCGTTGGTGGAGTTACTGCCAGCCAAAGGGCTTCCTGTACTCTGGTGGCAAATGCCATGTAGCACTGTCCAGAGGGGGACGCTAGAAAGGGGTTAGAGCGACAAGACCTGTATTTCTGAGTTTCAATGATCTCTTATATCTACTCTATTGAAGGGACAGGTCCACTTTCCTGCCAAAACCTTGCGGGGCAATGTTATTCACTGCTTGATACCAGTCTGAAGTATTTAGGCATCTCGGGCTGCAGTAGACATCTTCAGTCAAGTCCAGACTCCAGCTCTGAAAGACATCACCCTGGAGATTTCCTTTCACACCGTTGTCAAGCTTCACAAAGTAAATGTGCTTTCCCACCCTGGCTCTCCCCAAAGGATGGCTGCTCAAGGCACTGACCGCACTAACCATAAGGACTAGATGTAGGCTGGAAGTGACATGAAGATTTCCGACTTGCTCATGCTCTCCTGTTCTTGGGCCCACACCAGCCTTTAGCTGCAGCAGATCATCTGCCCTAGTACCTAACCCTTCTAGACAGCCATTTTGTACCTCTGCATGTTTGTGTTGCTAGACTGAGCGAGCCAGTCTCTTCTGATCTTTTCTGTAATATGCATTCTCCTTTCCTGTAATCATCCTAACAGCCCTTTTTGGAACTAGCTGTAGTTTCAGTTAAACTTTTTTAACATCATTGACTTGAATTGTAAGGACTGTGCTCACTGAATGGTCAGTGGGGTCTTTTATACCTCTTTCTCTTCACATGGGAAACATGGCTTTTAGTGTACTTTGTACGTGCATGTGTACACATTTGCAATTTGTAGTTAATCAGGAATTAGGTGGTTTTCCTTGGTTGTTGTTGTTTCCAGCTGACGATCTCTTTACTAACTAAAAAAACAAAACAAATAAGTAATAATGTTTATTAATTCCCTAGGATTATGGCCTAGCCCTACTTTTCATCTATAACATTGGCATTAGGTTTTTAATTTTTCTCTGCTGCAGTGACTGCATCAGACTGCTATGTGCGCTTGTGGCTGCCATCTGCTTCAAATGGAAAGCTTCAGACCAAAACCATCAAGAATTCTGACAACCCTGTCTGGAATGAGACTTTCTACTTTAGGATCCAGAGAGAAGTTGAGGTAGTAAAAAAATAGAAATTTCACCATTTTGAATATCTGGGAATCCTCAGCTGACACTCTGTTGATCAACTGTGCTAAATAACTTAAGAAAATGCTTGTGTATCAGTATGGTTTGCACAGAACAGTAGACATAAGCAGTAGTGTTTCCCTCAGCTAGTTACAGACATTTGTGATGTAAATGCCTGTATCTAAGGTAGTCCAGATTCCCTTTGTTGTCACCTGAGTGAAATAAGCACTGTTGTAGCAGCTTCTTCTGTGCTGTTTTGAATGGCTAATGTAGAAAGAGCTCTCCCTCCACTGGTTCTGAGGGAAGACTAGAGAAGTTGCTGTGTTGTAGACAACAAATTTAATCCTATTCTAAACTGTGTAATTGAGAGAACTTGGGGGATGAAGAAAATAAATGTGTTCTTTGGGTGGGTTATCAGTTTGATGCAGAGCACTGACATCTCTTGAATCATGTCTCTCTTAGGTAGTTGGTTTCTGTTTCATAGGTTTCCCAATATTGGGTTTAATAATGTTCCACATTAGCAAACTCCCGAAGGAAAGCACATGTTTCTTTATTTTTACCAGTGTGCTAGTGAAGCAACTGCAAAAATTTATAACCCTTTTTTTGTTTACGTATAACAGAAGCTCAATAAGTGTTCTTATTTATTTTTTTCTACTACTAGAACATTTTAGAATTGGCAGTGTGTGATGAAGATCCTCTCACCAAAGATGATGTGCAGTTCACAGTTCTTTTTAATGTTGCTAGAGTCAGACCTGGGGAGACAATCCGCGAGACATTTGCCTTGAAATCAGAGGTAAGAGCTGAAAATACAGGGAGTGATTGACAAAACTGTATTGTCCACATTGGCTTCCATTTTGAGTTTGGATCTTCATAAAGAGACAGCCTTATATATCATTACTGATACCTCATCAAAACAGATATAATTTTTTCTGGATTTTTGTGACTTCAGTAATCTCTTTTTACAAATTCAGAAAAGAAGTAGCTTCTCTCTCATGCTCTGTGGAAGCAAAATATTTTATCAGGAAGAACCTGTAAATAATAATTTTTATATTTTATAATCCAAATAAATAACTTCTTTACCTTTCAGCTTTATTCCACTTTTGCCACTCTTAGAGGACATTTCTGCTTAAATGGCAACTTATTTATTAAAAACATGAAGGCAATTCACTCATCACTTGAATTAAATGATGCTTTCAGGCTTCTCCCGTTGGCGTTCATACCGTGTTTCCTTCTAGGTGATTCAAATTTCTCTAGTGCATAGTAAAAGAATGTCTGTTCTGCTAACATCTTTGGTATTTTATTAAGGAGCCCGTGAAAGAGAGTTGTCCAGGAAACAAGGTGGGATAGGTCTGTGGCAACTCCTGGGCTTGTCTGAGCTGTGGCTGAGGTATTGCTACACGCTCATTGCAGGAAGGAGACAGCCCATAAGAACAGCTACTTCCCAAGTGCTGAAAGCTGTTAACATGGGTTTTCCTTGCTAGCTGGTGCCATGCACTTCTCAGCCAGTGGGTGAGTCACTGGGAAATGCAATGATTCAATAACCTCCTCAGTCACTTGTCTAATTCATCTCTTCTGGATTCAGTGTAAATGTGATTTAAATGGTTTGTATGTGGAAATGTCTCTGGCCTTAGTCTGACTTGTTGCTGGGCTTCACTGCCTTTCTTCCATGCACACTATCTTGCAGAAAGCCATTATATTTCCTTTTCAGTCAAGCTTTCCCTCTCCGATGGTATCTTTGGAAATGTGTATTGTTCTACATATCATACAATGGGAGAGTATTAATCTTACATGCCATTCACAAGTCTGTGGTTTCCATTGCAATTTCAGCTTTGGAAAGACATAACGGAGAGCTTTTTTTGGTATCATAAGCAGGAGAGATATCAGCCATAGAAGTGCTTTTTAGGTGTGTCTATGCTGCCAAATTCTTACAGCTTCCAATAATGTATACTTATTTTACCAATTTCTTTTTAGACAGAGCGGTGTGCTAAGAAATGGGAAAGTTTGGAAGTGGAATTCTGGATGGAAAGAATGTGAGTAAAATTCCAAAGCTAGAAGGTAATGATCTTCCAGGGAGTAATAATATCTCAGAGAAAGAGAAACTTCTTCCAGCTCTTTATCCCAGCAGTGAACCTATATTACAGTTTCAAACTTTTTTTTTTACCTTAACTTCTCTAGCTAATTCCACCTTTCAGGGTATTTCACACAAATCTTAAACTTCTGTTCAACATGTACATCCAGATCCTAGAAATGGTATAAAATTGGCACAATGTGGTAACTTTTACACAAGATGCATGCAAAACGTAACATAGGTGTTCTTCAAATTGTTAATATTAATTGAACAATGCCTAGAACACTGTGGAGTTTCTCAGAGACCATGAAACTTGTCTTGTATGATTATACATAGAGTTATGTAGACAGTATTAGAAAAGTTAACCATTAGGTGATAGCTTAGTCAAACTGAAAAAAATACAATCAACAAGTAATAAAATTAAGACCATCCCCCTCAAAGTGGTGATCAGCATTGTCTGGAGGAGAAGAAGTTCCAGTAAGATAAACTTTATCTGTCTTTTAAAAGCTATCACAAGTTTGGTTGAAGAAAACCTGCTTAACTGCACATTCTGGCGTATTTGAGCTTCGAATTAGCAAAAAGAAAAGAATGTAGCCCAGTCAAAACCAACTAATTGCATGATCAGAAAAAGGAGCTATAAATAAGGCTTCTTATTCTTAAACATGAAGAAAAAAGGAAAGTTCCTCCTTCTTCTCAAAATTTGACAGGTAGGACGGGTACCTTCTGTAACAGATGTAAAGCTCTGGAACTAGGACGCCAGACAACTGATGAGGTTCTTTTGGTGTAGTGGGGCCTCCTAAAACAACACCACCTGTAACAGGTATCAAGACCTCCTCTGTTAACGGGAATAGAAGAGTAGTTGTAATAGGAGACTCCCTTTTAAGGGGAACAGAGGGCCCAGTATTCAGACAGGGAAGTCTGCTGTCTCCTGGGCATTCGGGTAAGGCACATTACTAGAATACTGTCCAGTCTAGTAAGGCCCTCTGACTACTATGTGATATTGGTCATTCAAACTGGTCATTGAACTGGTCGTTCAATGAGGAAATAATAAAGAGAAGTCCTAGGGCAATCGAAAGAGATTTCAGGGCCATGGGACAATTGATAGAGGGATCAGGAGCACACGTAGTAATTTCCTCGATCCTTCCCGTAACAGGGAATAATATTGATAAGAATAGGCAGATCTGTCAGGTCAGTGAGTAGCTCCAAGGTTGGTGTAATTGGAAAACTTTTGAGTTTTTTGACCATGGGATGATCTATTTAATACCTGGTCTGCTGAAACCTGATGAGATGCACCTATCTCAGAGGGGAAAAAGAGTTTTAGAGCAGGAGCTAGCAGGTTTTGTTGACAGAGCTTTAAACCAGCTTGGTAAGGGGAAAGGGACAAAACCAGGCTCACCAGTGATGAGCGATGGGATGGTGTGCCAAAACTTGAGAAAACCCTACTGGGGTCCTGCAGTCTGCCTCAGGAGGTGTTGACTATAATGTACCACACCTGAATTGTTTCCATACCAATGCATGGAGCATGAGGAACAAAAAGAGGTGTTCAAAGCTTTGGCCCAGTCCCAGAGATTTGACATCATTGGCATAAGTGAAACCTGATGGGATGAGACCTGTGACAGGAGTGCCCTATTGCACGGTTACAGGCTCTTCAGGAGGGATAGGCATGGCAGAAGAGGTGGAGGGGTAGCACTGTATGTAATATAAGGGTTAGAACATATGGAGCTCATAGTTGGCAATGACATAGTTGAGAGCCTCTGCATAAGAATCAAGGGGCAAAATATTATGGGACTCTGCTACAGACCTCCCAGCCAGGACTGTGACACTGACGAATTCTTCTTTGAGGAACTCAGGGACACTTCCAAATCAACTGCCCTTGTCCTTATGGGGGACTTCAGCTTGCCAGAAATCAACTGGGAGCATCACACAACTGGTACAACACTGGCCAGAAGATTTCTGAAACGCTTGGATGAAACTTCATGGAACAGGTCCTAAGGGGGCTGACTCAGAAAGATGCTCTCCTTGATCTGCTGCTTGTCAACAGACTGGATCTCGTGAGGGAAGTGGAGATTGGTGGCTGTCTTGGCCACAGTGACCACAAAGCGATTGAGTTTAAAATCTCTGTTGACAGGAGGAAAAGTGCCAGCAAAACTTCAACTCTGGACATGAGGAGAGCAGACTTTGGGCTGCTCAGGGAATTAGTAAATAAGGTCCTCTGGGAAAAGGTTTTTGCAGGTGCCGGGGTCTATCAGTGCTGGTCACTTTTCAAACACCGCCTCTTAGGGGCACAGGAGCAGCAATTTGCAAGTGTCAGAAATCAAGCAGGCAAGGCAGAAGGCTGGCTGAACAGGAATCTTCTCTCTTCAAAATAAGCAAAAACGATGTATTTCCAGGGGAAGCAAGGTCAAGTGACATGGAAGAATTCAGAGATGCTTCTTGCCACTGTAGGGAGAAAATTTGTGCGACCAAAGCTCTACTGAAGTTGAAGGTGGTCAGAACTGTGAGGGACAATAAAAAGTTTTTTCAAATATGTTAATGGCAATAGGCAGTATAGAGATATCGTCTGCCTGTTACAGGATGAGGATGGTCACCTCACAAACAGGGACAGAGATATGGCAGAGATGTTTAATGCTTTCTTTACCTCTGTTTTCAACACGGATGACGGACCAAGGAGATCCCAGTGCCCTGAGCTGGAGGGCCATGACTGTGAGAATGATCAACTCCCAGTTGACCCTGAAATTGTGTGGGACCTGCTGCTCCAGCTGGATCCTTACAAATCTATGTGGCCTGATGGGATTCATCTCAGAATCCTCAAAGAGCCTGATGTCATTGCAAAACCTCTCTTGATGATTTTCAAGCTGTCTTGGGAATCCAGAGAGGTCCCAGATGACTGTAAGCTGGTGAACGTTGTTCTGGTTTTTAAGAAGGGCAAGAAGGAGCAACCTGGAAACTACAAGCCTGTCAGTCTCACTTCAGTGCCTGGTAAAGTTATGGAGAAGATTATTCTGGGAAGTATTGAAAAACACCTGAAAGACAACGCTGTCATTGATCAGAGCCAGCACGGCTTCATGAGAGGAAAGTCCTGCTTGTCAAACCTGGTTTCCTTTTATGACAAGGTAACCCACCTAGTTGATCAGGGGAAGCCAGAGGATGTAATCTTTTTGGATTTCAGTAAGGCTTTTGATACTGTCTCTCACAGGATCCTTCTGGACAAAATGTCCGGCACACAGCTGGATAAACACATCATGTGATGGGTGAGCAATTGGCTCACAGGTCGAGCACAGAGGGTAATAGTGAATGGGGTAACATCAAACTGGCGACCTGTCACTAGTGGAGTTCCATGGGGCTCCATCTTGGGCCCTCTGCTCTTCAAGATCTTCCTAAATGACTTGGACACGGGACTGGAAGGGATACTAAGCAAGTTCGCATATGATACAAACTGGGAGGAGCTGTTGACTTCCTCCAAGGCAGGGAGGCCTTGCAGAGAGACCTCGACAAATTGATCAATCATATGAAGGGGAAGTGCTGGATTCTGCACCTGGGATGGGGCAACTCCAGATGTTTGTACAAACTGGGTGATGAGATGCTGGAAAGCAGTGCCATGGAAAGGGACCTGGGGGTCTTGGTTGAAGGCAAGTTGAATCTGAGTCAGCAGTGCCCTGGCAGCCAGGAGGGCCAACCGTGTCCTGGGGGGCATCAGGCAAAGCATCACCAGCCAGTCAAGGGAGGGGATTGTCCTGCTCTGCTCTGCACTGGAGCAGCCTCACCTTGAATATTGTGTGCAGTTTTGGGTGCCACAATGTAAGAAGGATACAAAGCTCTTACAGAGTGTCCAAAGGGAGGCAACAAAGATGGTGAAGGGCCTTGAGGGGAAGCCGTATGAGGAGCAGCTGAGGTCACTTGGTCTGTTCATCCTAGAGAAGAGGAGACTGAGGGGAGACCTCATTGCATTCTACAACTTCCTTGTGATGGGAAGAGGAGGGGGAGGCACTGATCTCTTCTCTGTGGTGGCAGTGACAGAACTCGAGGGAATGGTGAGAAGTTGTGTCAGGGGAGGTTTAGGTTGGATGTTAGAGAAAGCTTCTTCACCCAGAGGGTGGTCAGGCACTGGAACAGGCTCCCCAGGGAAGCGGTCACAGCACTAAGGCTGCCAAAGTTCAAGAAGTGTTTGGATGATACTCCTGGGCACATGGTATGACTCTTGGAGATGGTCCTGTACAAGGCTAAGGATTGGACTCACTGATCCTTGTGAGTCCCTTCCAACTCAGCATATTCAGTGATTCTGTGAAAATCACTGGTGTTCTTGGTTAATTTCTCCCACAGTGAAACTCAGGAAAATATATTTATGAGAGATACCTTAAGAGAGTTGTAATCATCTCCTGCAAATGTGGAAGCAATCACAGCTACATGAGAAGTTCAGAGTGAGACACAGTGCTTGGGAACTAGACTAGAAATAAGAGGAATGCCTTTCACCATTCAAGTTACAAGGCATGTGGGGGATTCTCCATTCTTGGAAGTCAAACCTAGCTATTTACATTTAAAGACATTTTACAGCTGAAATAGAATTTTTAAGGCTGAAAGTGGTTTTTGGTAATATACCCTGGACTTTGCACAAAGTCAAAGTTTGCATGCTACATAACTTTAATGGTCCTTTCAGATATATGAAAACACTCATGAATGTATGTAACATAGGAGTGTTGGAATATTTGCCTTAATGAAAGGTGCTGTTCTTAGACTCTATAGGTTACTCATATTATTAAATAACCACATCCATTCAGTGACAGACCTAGGTCTTACAAGGTAAATATCTGGGACAAAGATTTTTATTGCTTACCTCTGTGTTTTGCAGTCATACATATAGCACAGTGGGAGCTAATTCTTATTTGCCATTCATTTGTGATCAGCCATAAATTATAATCTGGAACAGTCAGAAATGTCTTTTCTAATAAGTATTTTCAGAACACATTAATAGTAGTCTTTGCTTTCCCCGAGTCATATGGTCATTTGTTAATAGCAGGACATGATCCCACACAGATCAGTATGTCTTTGTTCTGCTGTATCTTAGCATATAGTTTTAAGCATTGTTATTTTATGGGCTTTCCTGTCCTTATTCTTGTTTGGCTACTATATTTTGGTTCACGTGCTTAGCAGGTGATTGTGTATTTTGCCTTTTAGAAAACAAATTGTGATAAAATAACTATATTCAGTTTTAAGTAGGAAAGGTCATAGCAATGCTATTTTAAAAGAAAAACCAGCAACCCAGATACTCAAATGGCTTTCATGTGTTTGTTATTGTAACTGGATTATGTCTTTTCAGCCCTGGCCCTCCAGAGCGCCTCATTACCAATGATGTCCTAGTGGTAAGGTTCACATATGTATTTATCTTGGAGTGAATTCTCCTTCATTTTGATTCTCTCCTCTTCCCTGTATTCTTCTTCTCCTTCATTCCAATGTATTCTCCTTGGAATATATCTGTAATTTTATAGAGAGAGCAGAAACTACTATGATAGAGAAGAGCATAGTGTGCATTATAAAGTGAAAGATGTGGGACAGTTCCCATTTGTTACGGCTTAACTGTTGCCCTCTCCATGCAAAAACAGAAGCTGTGTTTCTTGAAGTCCTCAGATATTACAGATGTCAATATGTTGTGAAGCTGTTGTTTGTTAATGTCACAGACCCCATATTTGTTGGTGTTTAAAGTGAAAACAGCTTGCATTTCATGTAATACAGTATGGCACTTGGCAGGAAAAATAAAGGTTCTAAAAGGGATGAGTCTGTAGCAGACAGTAGTAAGTATTCAGTGTGCTTATGACTGGAAGGATATGTAATGTAACACCTTTTTGGGAAATGAGTTTTTTAATGAAGAGTTATTTTAGTTGTTGAAACATAGAGCTCTGTTTTGGTATTAGTCAGCATGTGGTACATTACCTATCTCCTTGGGCTGGCCCTGCGGCTAAGGAGTACAAAGTACTTCATGCCAACCACTCCAAGCCTGCTCATGGTTTCCAGATGCTAGTCCTTAGTACCCCTGAGGTAAAGTAACGCATATTCTGTTGTTTCCCCCTTATTTTCTGTGTGAGGCATAAGAGCTGTAATGATTGGCATGCATTGTTCCTGAGATGACTTGAAAAACTGTCCTGGCATGAGTTATTAAAGGTGAACTGGATTGACTCAGGTGGAGGGTAGGGTGAAATAAATCCATGATTTCCCTACATCAGGACCAGTAAGAAGATGCCATGTAGACTAATCATTGCCATAATACACAGAAACTCATCATCAGATGTTTTCCCCCACCCTTCCTAATAATTATTAGATATATATGTAACTGTTTGGGCACCAGTGTGTTGTACAGAGTTTCCTGATTTTGGGATAACTTGAATGGGTTAACCATCTCTGACAAAACACCACTTTATGGACAATCTGAAACAGTGCAACTGGGCTACTGTCCTGGAATAATGAGCTCTGAATTTACTCTTGTGCAGTTTGATTGCTTCCAGCACTGTGACCAGTTCCGTTTGCTTTATATTGTAGGTAGTGGTTTTCCGCATGATGCTTCATTATTTGCTGCAGATGTGGCATTTGCTATCTTCACCCTTTTCTACTCCTGTCTTTTACAGTCCCGTGAGGTTTGCTGCTTGGAAGTGCAAGTGGACATTAATGAAAGCAGGAAATATTTGAAAGGTATGGAAATTTCTCTGTGAGCTGAGGACATACCCAAATCAACCCTATCATAGTCATTCAGACCCAGAGACAACTAAGAATGTTCTAAATCATACATACATATATATATATAAAAATATATAATTATATATGTTCTAAACAATAAAATGTAATGCAGTGAAAGTCCCTGAACTACCTTCAGTTGTAATGCTGATCTCTGTGTCTTTTTCTTGAAGCTATCAAGTTTGGATACAGTAAACTTTGGTGGTGGAAGTGTGAGAGGGTGCTGGATCTGGGAGCACTCCAAGCTATAGGGTAAAGGCAGGAGTACCAGTTCCTGTGCTGTAGGAGACTTGCCAGTGTGGCAGCTTACAGAGAAGCTACCACAGAAAATTACTCCAGCAGAAAGTTTGTCAACTTTGTTAGCTATTTTACCTGAACAGCAGTATTATTCTCTTTTGCTAGAGGGTAAAAATCTCGTGCTTAGCGTGCCTGCCTCTCACGAGGGAACACAGAAGACTGTAGAGGACACAGATACTTTCTACTTCCATTGCTTGAAGGCTTGGGAGCCAATTCTAAAAGCCAGGCTGCAGGTAATGGGCATTATATGCTACTGCTGTTCATACTGCTTGCTTATTTACAGTGTCACCAAAATAGCAAAGAACTGGATTGTTTCTACTGTGAATACAACCCATGTTTTTTGTTTTGTATAGAAAGTTTCTGATAAGGAAAATGACAACAGCAATTTAAGTGACACCTTAACAGTACCACTGAAATTTCTCCCTGTTGGACATAGAGTGAAAGTAACTCTCCCTGTAAGACATGTAAGTGTTTCACAATTTATATGATCTTTTGGAGAGAAGAATAGAATAACTCTCAGTATTTAACACCATAATATTGAAAAAAAAATTTAGTAAATCTGAGTGAGAATTTTGGGCAAATACAGGTTTTCTATGAAAAAGGTTAGTTTTCTCAAAGAAATATGAATTTTTTGTCAATAAAATCAATAATTGGGAATTCATCCTGGCCAGTTTGAAATGTATTTCAGACCAATCTCTGCTGTACTTTTACAGTTAAAGGAGAATGTTTGATACCCTTAGCAAGGTTTTGGGATGTCCTACTGCTCTTTATCAAGCCTCGGTGGCTACTACAGTTTATATACCTAAATTTTAGATGCCTAAAGTTAGATGCATTGAATCATGCCCTCAGAAAAAAATGCTGCCATGTTCTTCTAAGTGTACAGTCATGATGGTGACTGGTGCAGAGGTACAATTCTAAGTTGCTTTATAAGAGCAGCAGTAATGCTACCATGTGGCCAGGTGAATCTGTTAACAATAGCCAGACATCCTTTTCCGGATCATGCAGCAAAAGACAAGGAAAAATAGGCCGAGAAGAATTTCCCTGAATTTTCAGCAGCCTTTCCTGTAACGAGAAGGGAGAATGAATGTTTGTTTTGCCACTAGTGATTCCCCACGTCTCTTTTTGTACTATCTTTTACCTCTAGCTTTTTGAAAGGATGAGATGACTTGTATTTCCTCTTTTATCACTTCTATCACTGTCTTTATCTGGCTGCTTTTCTTCATCCTCAGGGATGTTTCAGTGTAAGTTTTACTGTGTGGCAGTGAATGCAACCAATGCATTTGGGTGCAGAGGGTGGCAATGTGATACTGCTGCTGGGTTAGGATGGTTCATGGAGGTATGTTCACAGTGAGGAAGAAATCCTGTTTCACAGCCTGTCCATCTAGCCACTTTGACCCCTCCTGCCTCTTTTACTTCTCTGTACAATATGCTTGGTGTTGCTTTCCACTTCTTTCTTGCTACAGTTTTTTTTTTTTTAAAGTATGCAGGGTGGTAGTGGTGGGATATTCCAGGAGACACTGAAAATTTGGATTTCAAAGCTTTTCTTTTTCCCACTCATTCACGTTCCTGCTCTTATTTCTTTGTTTACAGAAAGTGCCACTGCAGCTGTACCTCCAACTTAATGATTGGTAAGAGGAATGTTTTATTTTTCTCTAAAGGTTTTATTGCTTTTTGAACTGTGAAATCTAGAACAGAGTATCTTTTATTTAGATACAAGGAATGCACAAGACTAGAGGCAAAATATAACAAAACTCACCATTAAAGAGTCACCACAATAGATCAAAGTTAGATGTCCTTGGGGCAAAGGAGTCACACCAAGATGCAGAAGAAATTTTGAGTTTCAAACAGTGAAGAACTTAGTCACTGAGTGTCCTTTGCATCAAAGAACCAAAGACTGAGATTGAAGGCTTCTTCAAAAAGGACACAGGAAGAAGGCAGAGGGAAAAGGAAATTTGAAACAAGCAAAACATCCAGAGTCCATACATTACTCAAACCACATAGGTGCTCTGAAGAAAATAGACTTGTGGTTCTGATGATATCAGTAGAAAGAAGTATAAGCTAGGAAAGACAAAATGTTACATTGTAAAGTAATGAGTCAGACAACAAACAAACAAAAATTATTTTAATATCTTTATCATCACATTGTTTGTGTGTTAGAAATGCCCATGAAAGACCTTGTTAGGTTCAAGACACCCTTTGCTCAGAAATGATTTGAAGCAGAAATAGAAAGGACTCAATTTACAAAGCTACTGAAAGACACAAAGCCTTTCTCTTTTCATATTTGCTATCCTTAGCTGACAGTAAACCTTACACTGAAACATCAGACAATAAAGACACCACGTAGAAGCAAAGCAGTTGATTTCCTTGAAACTGGAAGATGCGTTTCTGTTTAAATGTGAACAAGGAATCATGATTTTTTATGATATTTAGTAGACTGAAGTTGCTGAAAATAAATCCATATGCATTTTAAACACCAATCCCGTACCTCTGGATTTATTTATATTTCAGCACAGAAAAACTAGATGTGCGCTTCGGGTATGATCTCTGCCAAGAAGAGCAACAGTTCTTGCAAAAAAGGAAGAGAGTGGTTGCCGGTGCCCTGAAAAGGGTTCTTCATCTGAAAAGAGATCTACATGGACACGAGGTCTGTGAATTGGAATCCAAGCATGGTGTGTGGGTCTATTGAATTAGGATTGGCACAAGTCCCCACAAAATTTCTAGTAGTTTTTGCATGTTGATAACATAGCCATAGATTTGATTGGCAGCAGAACAGAAGTTCTCAGTGTGACATACCCCCTACTCATGTAAAATTTCAGCTCAGCTATCCATGCCTCTATTCTTTTCAATGGGCCGAATTCCCAAGGGCATAATATACCACTCTTCAAAGCCAGAGATTCAACGCTGCAATGCTGTGGGTCAGCAAGATATAGGGTATTGTGTTAGATACAGCCTAGCCAGACAACCCAAACCAACAGGAAAACAGGAGTATTGGAAATTCACCTCACATAGATATTTATTAAATTATGGTAATGTCCCTTCTTTAGGCTTACCTTTTTTTTTTTCATTTTCAGAACACTTCCCACAAAAAGTCAAAATTGTTTGGGGTGAAGGAAGAACATTTTATAACAAGATGAAGTATTTTAGTTGCCAAGATCCAGGGTGAATTTTTAAGGGAAAATATGTTTTCTTGTTGAAATTATATTTGTTGAAGCAAAAAAATGCTGTCGAAAGAATCATTTTGGGTTTTTTGAATTCTGCTAAGTTCAAAAAACTTCCTTATCCATTCTTAATTGCATTTACTGCAATTTTTTGTTATTTTTAATAAAATCATATTATTATCTATTAATAATAATTGCAATTCCAATTATAAAGAGCAAGGGTAGAAAGGAGAGTTAAAATCATTGTGTATTGAAATTCATCCAAGCTTTGGGATTAAGAAAACCCACTGAGATCTGGAGGTTAATTTAAAGAAGGTACTGGTAAAGACAGGCTAAATACTGATTTAATTTCATTGTCCTCCAATGAAATCTGCTGAGGAAATCCTATGAGCTGTAAATAGACTTTTCCAAGTAGGCAAGGGAGTAGCTTTGTGAGGATAATACTTATATTTTGAACAGGTCCCAGTAATAGCTGTTATGGCAACAGGCGGAGGTCTCAGAGCAATGTCAGCAATGTTCGGCCACCTCTTAGCTCTTCAGAAGCTAAATCTGTTGGACTGTGTTACCTATCTCACTGGGGCTTCTGGCTCAACATGGTGAGTATAGAAAATGAGGTTTATTGGGAATGACTTTGACTACGTTT
The DNA here is from genome assembly GCF_003984885.1 of Neopelma chrysocephalum. Lineage (NCBI taxonomy): Eukaryota > Metazoa > Chordata > Aves > Passeriformes > Pipridae > Neopelma > Neopelma chrysocephalum. Next base: position 19,211,369 of record NW_020897693.1, read on the forward strand.
CCACGCAGTGAGAGAGATGCATCTCTTTTAAAGACTTACATTGTTAACAAGTGAACATAATTGCCTGGTGAAGCTCTTACTGTTGCTTCTCAATTATAACTTCAGTTTGGGCTTACAGATTTTCTTTGTTGATTAAAGTGATCGTGTAAATATTGCAATTTTCCAAAATCATCTAAATAAATGGTCAATTTTCTCACATTTCTGCTGCTTAGGACTCTAGCAGACCTGTATGAGCATGCTGACTGGTCACAGAAGTCTCTAGAGGAGCCACTTAAGGCAGTAAAAGAAAAAGTCACAAAATGCAAACTCAATCTTATGTCTATAGACCATCTGAAGTATTACCACAAGGAACTCACTGAAAGGGCAAAAGCAGGACATGTGTCATCTTTTACAACTCTGTGGTCACTTGTTCAGGAAATGTTCTTACATGAACGGGTATGTACATGGTCCTGCCTAACAACTGAGAAACATCCACTCATTTTCTTTAGAGCTTTACTCTTTGAGAGCATGATGTAATGTGTGTAACAAATTCAAAGAGACTGAGACATCCCAGTGTGATTTGTAAACTATGACAAAGATCTTGGAGTCAGGATTTTCCAGAGTAGATAATGATTTGAAGGTGCCTCTGTACTAGGGTACCCAAAAGCTAGGAAATTCAGGAGGGAAACTTTCAGAAAGAGCTGAGAAATTCCTGCACCTACCCCCCTGAATAGTCAGATCTTTTAAAATCTGTTTGTAATTTGACACTTAAGAGCTGGAGTAATCTGTCCTCATGTGAACATTAATCTCAGCCTTAGTAAAGATCTGTGGGATGCAGACAACCAAGGCACTTAGATATTCTAATGAAAAAGCTACTAGGTATCAAAAAGGCAACCAAGAAGGAAAGCTCAGGAACATGAAGGAAAAGGTCTCGTATTAAAATGTGACTCACAGTTTCCTCCATGTTGTAAAATATCTGTTATCAATCTGTACTTGGGTAAATTGTGTCAGTGTTATGCTCTTCCAGAGGTTTACTGTGCTTTTTTTTTTTTTCCTCATTGATTAGCCAAGAAAGTACAAACTCACAGACCAGCGCAGAGCATTGGAGCATGGACAAAACCCACTGCCTTTCTATGCAGTCCTCAATGTGAAAGACGAGAAGTTTGGTACTTTCAAATTTAGAGGTAAGTGTTCCTAGAGTTTTTTCTGATTCTGGGTATGGACTAAAGAGAATTTGGAGGGAGGGGGTGTGTGTGTGGAGAAATAAAGGGGAATATATCTGTTGCTTGCCCTGATTCAGTAGTTGTCTTTTAATGAAATGTTTGTCTTTTTTACAAACTACTGGTTTAGAAAGAGCAGATCTGCTGGGTAACATCCTTAGCCGTAAACAGGACACTTCTGAAATTCTGGGGTGAAATCCTACAGACATTGTGTAGAAGTAGAAGTCCTACTACAGACATTGTGTAGAAGTAGAAGTCCTACTACAGACATTGTGAGTGAGTGTGGGCAAATCATCTGATCTTTTTCTGCCTCAGTTCCACACCTATAAAATGGCTTTGATGCTTCCTTAGTTTGTAGAGGTGCTGGGAAATGTAGTTGTCACTTCCCTAAATACTACACTGATAAAGGTATGAAAATGGAGTGGAGTATGATTGCTGTGATATGACACCCTTTAAATGGACACAGGCCACATTAAAGAAAGGGTATTAAAATGAGAAGATTCTGGAAGGAAAAAGCAATTAGTGCTTACATTTGGTTAGGTTTGTAGCTACTGTTCTACTGCAATGTCTGTACAGGACAGCTTGAGTCAGGAAACTGCATGGCCATCCCCACACTGTGATGCTTTCTAGTTTTATGCTGATGTGTCTTCAGGCTGCTTTGTTATATCACGTCGACTGGCAGGTTTGGGTTAGCTTTCATGCCAGTTATTCCTTGCAGTTTAGATCACACTTGCATGTTGTACAGTTGATGCTCTTGATTTAGAGAGGCAAGTGGGATTCCAGAATCTTTATATAGAAATAGATATTTAAGCTTTGAACCTAATGTTAGACTTTTTTCTGAGGTGAAAAGGCTAGATCCTTTTGTATGCAAATCATCTCTCAGTTTGTATGGAGGTGTATGGTACAGCTTGAATTGCAAAGCTACAAATAGTACCGAGCTGCTGAGACAAGCAAGATCCATGGAGCTTGTGGATAGTTTTATCCACAGAGGAAGGTTTTGTTTTCTTAGTTCTGTTACAGTAAGCATGCCATGTGTCAATTCTTTTGTAGAGTGGGCAGATTTCTCTCCTTATGAGGTAGCCATACCAAAATATGGAGTTTCCATTCCTTCAGAATATTTTGACAGCAAGTTCTTCATGGGAAGGCGAGTGAAGAAGCTGCCAGAATCTCGGATCTGCTATCTGGAAGGTGACCTAACAGTGCAATACAGTTAATCATGATACTAGCTAGCCACTGGCCTGTGTACAACACTCCTTGCCAGCAAGTCTACTCTAGTCTTGATTCAATGGACTTTTTACCCCTTTTGTACACTTCTGCTCTTTGTAAAGCTTCTTTCCTTCTGTCCTCCCTTTAAGCTGGGCAGATTTGGGAAAGTTGGAGTGTGGTTCCCCTTGCATTTTCTAAACCAAACAAGATAGTAAAAAAGGCAAGTTGAGGAAATAATAAGCCTTCCTTCCCTGAACAGTCATCAACTCTTCAACTTCATAAACTATATTTCTAGACAATGCACGACTGGAGTAGAATTGGAGGGATCTGAAAATAAAATATGTCATCTAAAACAACCCACAAAGGTGAGAGCCACCTGAGCTTTGTGGGTTGAGAATGATGTCACTAATCTTCTTTGCCCATAAGGATGAAGGAAGCCCTTTTAACCTTGAACAGCTACCTTGACTGGCCATTCTGCCAGTAAAGGTAAAGAAAAGGGTAAAAACAGCTAGTCAGAGGAACCCATCTGTCCCAGGCAGATTTTAAATCTTTGCAAGAGTTTTAGTTTTCATACCAAAAACAGCGGTCCAGTGGAGACAAAAAACGTATTTCTCTCACTGTGAAGTCTGCTAGAGGTTGAATTTGTTCCTCATGTAAGTACCTGGCATGGGGCTTAATGACAAAGAATAGTTCTTTCTTTTCCAAAAGCAGACTCACATATGGGGCCCATTCTGTTTTGACCCTGGACCAGTTGTAGTCCACAGAAACAAAATGTACCTGAAAGGGAAAAATGGATCCTAGATCAATTTAAAGAATAAATTGGTTTAAAGAAGGCCCTGATGCTTCACCATGCTTTCAAAGCCCGCTTCTCTCACAGCTACACAGTAAACACTCTAAAATATCATTTGGGTGATTGATACCTCTTGTTACTCTCTACTGTGCAGTGAATGGTCTGTATGTAGTTCCCTTTTGAGAAAGAGCGGTGAAGTGGTGACACCATTATTTTTGAACTCTGTGAGACCTACTGCTTAAGCTGTGTTATGACAGGGTCTGTTTACGTGGGCCAGTAATATGATGCATGGATACTTGTAATAGTCAGTGGTTAACGTGTGGTAGGGCAGTATTTTCACCATGTGATTTGATTTGCAGGTCTTTGGACAAACATCTTTACTAGGAATTTGCTGGATGGCTTGTACTGGTCCTCAAATTCAAATGAGTTCTGGGAACGATGGGCCCAAGATATGGTAGATATAGGTAAGAGTTTAAAAATCAGTATTTATTTTTGCCCAGATAATACTTCCTATTCAGGAGAAGCTTAAGAAATGTACACTGTTGGTGCTGTTTCTGAATAATCTCTCACATGTTCACTCTAAATTGCATGTTGTGTTGCCTCACTGTGGGTCTTCCAGAATAATTTTAATCCATATCAGAATGATCACTATGTGATATTTTCTTTCTTTTCTTTTCCCCTCCCCTCCCCTCCCCTGCCCTGCACTGCCCTGCCCTGCCCTGCCCCTTCCCTTCCTTTCTTTTCCCCAGAGCCACACTTCATGCTAGTTACAAATGTTTTTCATTTCAAAATTCCTCCTGGTCTGTTATATGACTCTCCCTATGACTGCAAATGAGAAGGGTGGCTTTTACTTGTGGGCAAAAGTACAAAGCCAGTATGTCATTTGAAAGAGTAAAAGACAAAAGCTGTAGCTGCTTTAAAGAAAACCAAATATCTCTTTGTTTAAATGATATGGGTCATGTGCACATGTTTTCCAGCAGCCTACAAGAAACAGGGAGGAGAGGGACCCACAGAAAGACAAGAAGGGCAGCTAGCCAGTAAACGGGTCTGGCAAAACAGGTTGCTGATTTTTTTTTCCCTCTATCTCATAGTTTCTTCTCTATTTCAGAAAAACATTCCCCTGAGGATGATATCACTGTCATCGAGCCTCCATCCTGTTTGTCAGGGAAGTTGTATGAAATGTTTCAGGACATTATGACCAAGCGCCCACTACTGGGAAAGTCTCATAACTTCCTGAGAGGCTTAGAATTTCATAAGGATTATATCCATCAGAAAAATTTTATTGAATGGAAAGGTAACTGCAACAAAGAGTTAGCTGCATTGTGCAGGTAACATCTCAGATTTTTTTTTTTAGACTTCGGAAAACTCACATTTAGAGATACTTTTTCAGGGTTTGGAAATATGTTGAGGTGGAACTATGTTCACAGTGTCTGTTGCTTTAGGGTAACAGGCTAAAATGAATTAGTCCATAGGCTGCTCTTTCCCTTCTGGAAGATATCTGTAATTTGTGTCAAACCGTGCTCTTCTACAGGAAGTTTGTCACTCTGCATAGGTACAGTAGTCAAAAGATTCAGGAAAGGCAGAATCTTTTGAGTCAAGAAACAAAGGTAACACCAGAAGCACAAAATAGCAGGTTATTATGTGGATCAGATGAAGAAAAGGACTGGTTGCAAGCCTGTGGTTGCCCATATGTCTGGTATTTCTGCCTGATGATCTATCCATCCAGAGACCTCTCTTTAACCCCTCAGAAACAGAAGTGCCAAGATCCTGCTACAGGAAGTTGAAATCACATAGGGTTAGACTGTATGTATTAAACAACAGAATACGTAGACTTGATGTATAAATGGAACAGCAATTTTCTATGGTCTGTGCTCCGCAGGAAGGCAAAGTAAACTCATAATAGTTTTACCTCAAAATCTATGAAACAATCTGTGAAATGATAGCAAGGTGATGGAGATGAGGTTTTGTGGATCAGAAACCTTCCTATAATGCCACCACCCTCATTTATTCCATGAACAGGTAGCAGTGTGGGAGGACCCCACGTTATCAAGGTTAATCTGACTTCAGCAAGAAAGTATGCGTTCTCTGCCTCCTCTGAGTCTTTCTCTTTGGCAACTTGTGTTTTCTTTCCCCTGTTTTATGCAAGTTACAGTGTGTTTTGTCCCTCTCTGACATTGCTACATGGTTTGCTGACAATGGCAAGGCATGGTGGTGCTTTTTGTGGATTAAGACAAAGCTCACAGTGTGCTATCTGCTTTCAAAATGTTCAGTAAGCAAAGACTCAGTGTCCTGAAAGTCTGGTCCAAGAAAGTAAATGAGAGAAGGAGAAAACAAGTAGCATAAGAAGGGTGGGTGAGAGAAGGAGCAAGCAAGTAGCTTAAGAAGACGGATGAAGGATGAAATTGTCAGTCAGTAAATGTTAAAAAAAAGCTTTCCTTACATTTGCTGATTATCAGTTTTAAAGACAAATGGCTAAAAGCAGATTTTAAGGAGGATTTTGTGGAAGCGAGCATAGGAACACTAAAGACTATCTCGGGGTAGACAATCTACAGATGAAGTAAAATATATGGAAAGCATGAAGTCTGGAGAGGGAAAAGGAAAACTGAAAGTCTGGAGTGGGAAAATTAGCAGATTTTCTATCTTCTTTTGGTTGCCTGCATAAGACCAAGCTAAACCCTAGGAGCAAGAAGAGATGTCAGGTCTGTGAACAGAACTGATCTTGTGGTAGGTGAAGTCTCCAGAATATAGCTTTGTTTTAAAGGCTTCCCTACATCTGAGGTTATCTGACAGATTAAAACAAGACTTTAAATGCCTAATTTTCCTGATGAGATATTTCAGAACTAATACTGTGGAATTAGTGTAATGCATTTACAGTAGGGTTCATGCTTTAAAGGGAATTCCTGAGACAGGACTTCTTTAAAGAAAGTCTCTATTTGCATGTGGGATAGAAGAAGAGATTCTCACAAGAAAACACCTACTTGTAGTTCACATATCCAGCCATGAATAAATGCTACATACTTCCATCTTTGTGATAAGAAAAGGAGGGTAATGTAATTTCAACTAAAAATTTTCACTGGGCCAAAGACAAGTAAAAAGCCCCGTTTCTTTTGTGAGGGACTACAAGCAAATGTCTTTCATGACAGCAGAATCTGTGAATTCTCAGCAGCCTCGAATGCTAAAATAAGCACATTTTGTAAAGACCTGACAGTGAGGAAATGGAAAAATTATGAGTTATTACTTCAAGCTGCTGTGAAACATTCCAGGCTATGGAACAAGCTAGAGTTACTCTGCACAGTTTAAATTAACACTACAGAATGAGGCCAAGGAAGCAGAGAGGTTGAATGAATTAAATGCTGCAGTATTTCTGTGATCAACAGTTTCTTAAAATGCCTAAACACAATAAGTGTTCTGCTCTGGGCTTTGCTACCTCATTTTGTGAACTTGAGGGACACTCTTAAGCCATTATTTTGATACTTAAAACCATGGCAAAATGTTTCATGTTTCATGGGACTAGAAGAGTACTAGGGGAACAATAGAGGACTTGCTGTCTACAGGGCAAGCTGGTGAGGTTGCTAGCAGAGAAATAGCTATCAGAAACTGGCTTTAGATCTCAACTTACCAGTTGGTGTAATCCCCTTTTGGCTCCTTTTGGCATTAATGTGAGATTTAATTAATTCAAGCAGTATTTTAAGCTGTAGGTAGGGGATGCTGTGTGCATGATGTGGTATTTTTTTGCAGATAATTTATGTGAGATCACTGAAAGCAGGTTGAAGTCAGATTTTTCAACATCGGAGAGGAGCCTACAAAAGCTGAGAATACAAAAGCAAAAAAAGAGCAATGCAAAAATGCAGTGATGTATTGCATTTGTTAGCTGTGTTGCTACACTGTGAAATTGTTTTTGTTGTTTACATTTTTCCCAGTTCTTAGGGGGAAAAAATCTGTTGAAGTCTGTATTCTGTGAAAAATGACTCCCCAGAGCAGCTGTGAGGTCAGTGGAGTCTGTGTATCACCTGTCCTCTTCCTGGCTGCCTCATGGCCTGCCTTTGTGAATGTGTCTGGGAGAGTGTGGTAACAGGCCAGATGGGCCCAGATGTGCAGTCTAAAGGGCATGCTTCTGAGGCCGTGTTTGTGGGCTTGCATTATGGAGGGAGGTGACCCCGGTCTTGAGGGCAACCAAGGGGCTGCCCTTAACATGTAGCACAGACAGAATTACTCACTCCTCCTTTCCTAACAATGCAGCACTAACTGTATTCAAAATGTTTTTCAGACACTGTACTGGACGCTTTCCCTAACAATCTGACACCGCTGCAGAAATATCTTTGTCTGATAGATGTTGGCTATTTCATCAACACCAGTGGTGCAGCACTTTTCAAGCCAGAGAGGAATGTAGATGTCATTATATCCCTTGATTATGGTTTGGGGAATGTGTTCAAGGTGAGAAGATTAACTTACTCTGTTCCTTGCAATTCTGGTAAAACTATTCTTATCTTATTAAAACTTGATCATATATTCAAGACCAAACCAGTCACTGTATCTTGGAGGAGGAAAGAAACTTACTTCAAGAACAGAACTATAGAAACCGTTAGGCTCTTTTCTCTATAGTGAATTATAGCATACACTTCCTAGGAATTGCAGTAACAATTGTTCGCTGGAGACATGCCCTTGATCTCTCCTGGTCTGTCATGACAAATTCTAAATGTGGTTTTGGATCATTCTCTTGAGCTTGTAAAAAGCATTATAAGCTGATAAGAGGCATCATCTGACTTGTGGTGAATGGTGGCCAAAAGCAGGGTTGTACTGCAGTTGCTTTGGACTACACATTCATTTCAGAGTGATTCTAGGGAATGACTTAAGATGCCATAGTATTTCTAGGATACATGAGTAAACCTGATTCTTGGTTTAGAGCTTTAACTCCGTGACATTCTGTGTCCACAGCAATTAGAGATGACATACAAATATTGCAAGATACAAAATATCCCGTTCCCCAAAGTGGAGCTAAGTGAAGAAGAAAAGAAGAACCCAAAGGAATGTTACGTCTTTTCGGATGCCGAGGATCCCAGAGCACCCATAGTAATCCATTTCCCCCTGGTGAATGACACGTTTAAGGAATTCAAGGAGCCAGGTAAATTCAGTCAACAAAACTGTGTACTGTGCTCTGCCCCTGGTATGTTTCCACTGATGACAGGCAGAAGAGCAACCTCCGTACACCTGCTGGTCATTCTCCACTTGCAAAGTATGGAGGACACAATCCCAAGCAACTCAGTGCCACACTGTGTTGGAAAGCATTGCCAAGAGTGAGTGGGTCTTCAGTTTTGTGAAAAAAAACAAAACAAAACAAAATAAAAAATAATCCAGCCCCTGGAAAGCATCTGAATGTTTGATGAATGCAAGAGCAGGCAAAATGCCAAGCTTGCTGCAGTGCTGTGCCAGTGCGCTCGCAGGCTGCGGCTGCATGGCTGGCCGGACGCGGGGCCTCCTCTCTGGCCCTGTTGCTGTGGTTGGAAGAGAGGACCATGAACCACTTGTAGTGGTCACCTGCTTGCACCCAGCTCAGGAGCAGGTGGAATGGCTGCCTGCAGAGAGGGCATGTGGTGCTCTGTCTCGCCCAGTGATTAATGCAAGTAGTACAGAATTGGTGGAGGCAGAAAGGCAAAATTCCAAAATTCTATTGTGTTTTTGAGTAGGACCACAGCAGAATGGGTGTCTCTCAGGCAGCATTTGGAGAAGGGTAGGAAGAGCAGCAAAACATTTTAGGTTAAGGTCCTTTTCTGCTCTGCTATTCACCGATGCTCCGTGAATATGTGCATTAAGAGCTAACCAAGAAAACCACATTTAGAAACTTTATGGGTGAAAAGAGGAGATACCCTGTAGGCTTGTTCAGTGGAGGCTGGAGATGGTCCAAATGGCAATGTGTGGTGAGTTCTGGTTATTGAGCAGTGGCTGGCAGGTAAAGAAGGTGAGGTTTTTGGAATCTCTCTGAACGATAGATGAGATGATGCAGAGCAAAGCAGCTGCTGCAGCTTCTCAGTGCTCCAGGCCCAAATTGGTGAGCTATTATGCTCACCTGCATGTCTCTAGCAGTTGGTGATTCATCCATCAAGCTGACAACCAGCAACTGATGTGGGTGGTTGGGGGAGGAAAGTCCTTGGCAACCTGGTTTTGTGGATTTCAATTTTAACAGTGGAGCTTTTTGTTTCTAGGTGGATGAGAGACACCTTGTGGAATGTGGGTACTTTTTTCTTGTTTTTAACCATTTAAATTCCAAAGAGACTCAATTTGTGAAATGCCCATTTACAATGCAAGTATTATAGACTGTGCTTTTGTGTGCTTGAGGCAGATGCAGCTTTATATGGATGTGGGTAACACAGATAATATCTCTCTGAATATTGGGAGGCTTAATGAAGCAACACTGGATATTTTAATACAGCCACTTTTAGTGATAGCATGTGCCCAGGACCCTGATGTCACGCTGCCCTGAAACCACTAGGTTAGACTGCTATTTCTCAAGCAAAATTCATGTCAGTTCATGAGCTTCTGGTTGACATCATAAGGAATATCTCAGCAGTCTTTGTAGTCCTGGTGACAGTCCTCTCACATTACATTTGTGTTTTGGGCATATTTGGTTCAGATTGCAAGGAGATAGGCAAAAAAAAGCCAGCAAAGAAATGTAGCTAAATTTTTGTAGAAGCATAAATATGAGACTGCTGAAGTCCCTGGTGCAAAAACATTGGCCTAACGGGGATTATGGATGTTGCCAATTCCAAGAGGCTGAGTTAACTCAAGGCCAAGCTGGAGTTTGCTAAGAGTCTGATGTGGGGTCCTCTGGTCCATCTGTACCTACGCACTCTGCAACAGGCAGTGCTATGTGGTTAGCATCACAAGGCCTCCTTGTATGTACTCACTCAAGCTGGCAAATGTGCACTTGTCACCTGCCACGGTTAACTGAGGGGTGATCATGGATTTTGAAAGGTGTTCTAGGTGTGTGTCTTGTCTTAGAGTCAGACTTACAGGGTTTGGGAAAGGATGTGGACCCATGGGCACGCTGCCAGGAATAACTGTCTGCAGGGACAGGATAAGGAGGAATGTAAGGATTTGTGCCAGCTCTGCTGAGGGATTTCCAGGACGGAGCCTTAGCAGGAGGGGAGGGAGGAGTAGCTGGGAAAACTGACCAGGAATGGCTCTTTCAAGCTGTGGGTGGGTTTGTAGTAATTCCTAGGGGTTGTTTTTAACAGTGGGTTCTGCCAAGTAGATCAGTCCCTTACAACACCATGTATTTAGTATTCCAGATTCAGCTCACTGTGGTGGTTTTTGTCTTTCTCTGCAGGGGTAAAGCGCGGTCACTCAGAGATGGAAGAAGGCAAAGTAAATCTGGAGAACAGCTGCTCACCCTACTACCTCATTAGGTTAATCTACTCCTCTGAAAATTTCGATAAACTCGTGAACCTGAGCAAATACAACATCCTCAATAACAAAGACACGCTCCTCCAGGCAATCCAGAGTGCTGTAGAACGGAAGAGAAGCAGCAGGACTGGGAATGTCTCCAGCTATTCTGGATACCCCTAGGCTGGGTTTTTGCACTGTTTCCTACTGAAGGCTATGGCAGCACACTGGAACACATCACAGTCACATTGCGACACATCAGTGTTCATTATTTGCAGAAAACTGAGGAAACCTGTACATTTCTCATCTTGCCTTGTTCAAGCTCCTAGCTTTCAAAAGGGTTTATTTAATCTTATTCCCCCATGTTTTCAGCCCACAAGAGCCTCACACTGTGGTTAAGAAATTAAGGTCCTGGTTAGCAGAGACCTCTCAGGATCTCCCTGATGTTATATGATATGGTGGTGCTAGATAGTTTCTTGTATGCGCCTGTCCTTTCAACCCTGAGCCCATTATTGGTGTCTTTTCAATGCTTCATCGCAAACCAAGTCTTGGCCATTTGCATTCAGTAATGTCCAGATTTTCAGATAGGCTGAGCAACTAGAATTTGCACTGAATTGGTGGGCTCAGTTTTGAAGTCAGGCCAAAGAATCATGCATATATATGTGAACAATGTCCAAACTGCAACGTGGACAGTGACGCTCTGTCTGGCCAGTTCCCCTTGCTGATTTAGAAGTTACTCCTTTTTTTTCTGTTCCCCTGCAAGAGTTTGGCACAGAAACACTGCTCCAAACTGCCACAAAAGGGGCAGTTACATTTCAAGGAGAGATGATGTTAGCTGCAGTGAGTGAGTACGGTTCTTTTGAGTGTTGGCTGGAGGAAAAGTTCTGAATAAAGCGTGAGTAAATGCATTGATTTATACCAGCAGTGCCTTTATACGTTAAAATGTCAAGAACCTGAAACAAACTTATGATAGCAGAAGCTTGAGAAGAATAATTAGCATAGACTCAAGTACATTTAATTAAATAATCATGACCAAGCCATAAGCTGGTGCTCCTTATGGATGTAAACTGAATGTACGACAACATAACTCACTAAAAGAATGCATAGCCATTATATTTTCACAGCCAGAAGATTTTTACCTTTTACAGTCTTCTATCCCTAATGTTACAGGCAAAGTGTTTTTAAAAGGTGCTACAGAAAATAGAGCACAAATAATAAAAAAAGGAAATTCTCTATCGCACCTCCTTGTTGGAGGAAAATATTTGGAAAAATGACACCTGGTTTTCATTTGCTTTGGAGTGCAGTGAGAGATTTTTGCTTTGAACTAGGAGATTGGAACATCTTTATGGCCTTGCACTATATTAAAAAGATGGTAGGGAAGGATGCTGAGCAATATAAAACAGAGATCCACAAAAGTCAGAGGAGTTTGCAGACTTCTCTAACATTGAAGGATTTGGACCTGCTTCTGCCTTGTTTATTCTGAACACAGCATATTCAGCAGGGACCTCCAAGGAAAATCTTATACATTTCTTCCATGTTGGAAATTTACTTGAGATCTAGAATTATTTAATTTGAAATCCAAAGTCAGACAAAGAAAGAGCAACAGGGTATATGCAGGCAGTACTCAAGCTCAAAGGGAGAGCATTTACAAAGACTTCATTGCCTGAACCCTGCATTTACTAAATGCTGCTTCTGCTGCAATGGCAAGTAAGCCGTAGTAATATTCCTTGTACAATGCAAATTTCCTGAGCTAAAGAATGTCATGCAAAACCTGAGGAGTAGTAAAAGCTGGAATGCAACTGTACAGCTGAATTCTGGCCATGAGACGTTAAGAACTAATGGGATACCAGCTGCAAGAAAAAAAAAAGAACCATTTTGAGTTGAGAGGTGAGATGGCAGCAGGGGGCTATCTCAAAGGAGAGTCCTACCAGCAGGATCTGTTGCCTTTGCATAGGAGAGCAGCACGTCCTGGCACAGTATTTTGTGGCACATACAAATTTTTGTGCTCCTCTGGCTGGTCCTATAAAGAAACCCCTCCCTATAACCTGCTTGGACAGAACAAAAACTAATTCCATCATGACTGCGAAGAGGCTATGTGCTCCCATGTCCCATGTCCTGGTGCACCCTGATTCACCTAGGCTCCACAGACATTTGGTGTTTGACCCCCTGCTTGCCCTGGCTGGAAAGGATGGACAAGAAGTGACTAACACCATCATGCTGTCCATCTCATGTCCTCACTGCTCTTGGGACATCAAATTATTGCCTACATTTTCCAGCATTACACTGTTACACAGGAGCTGCAAAGGTTTGAGCTGGAGGAGAGGGCTGGGGGCTGAACAGTTAGAGGGGAGTCCCAAAACCAGCAACTGATAGCAGCTAGGTAGTTGTGGCAGGGAAGGTGGAATCTCCCTTTGCCAGGAGAACTGTCACCAAAATTTGTGCCAACACTTAAAGTTAGGCTGGGGACTGCTGTTCAATTTTGCAGCTGGAGTCACAGACAAGCATATACCCTTTCATCTCCTTGGGGCCCCATGTGGTACCATTGTAGCCTTAAATGATAATAGTTTTATCAAATATATTTTTGTGTTTCAGGGCTTGAAATTGTGTGAGGGCTCTATCATTGCCCGTCAGACTGCCTTTTTGTTTTATTTTGGTTACTTTTTTGTTTTTGTAACATGACATGGATGTGACACATGGGAACACGTTTAGTGGTGAACTTGGCAGTGCTGAGTTAACGGTTGGACTCGATGGTCATACAGGTCTTTTCCAACTTAAACGATTCTATGATTCTATGACATTAAGGGAGTACATTGCTGGCTTGATGGTGTGGCAGGAGGACCTGGAGGGCAAAGGCTGCTGGAGGACTCTGCAGGATGGAGGGACCTACACCTGGCACAGTCTTGTCTGTGCAGCTTCTTGGGAAGTGGTAGCTGGTACAGGCTGTCTCTCAAAGCACACCTGAGCTGTGGTTCACAGCATTCTGATTTGCACAGCCCCAAACTCACAGAACTATAGAGCAGAGTTTCAGTGACATGAGGCTGATCAGTGACCTGTGCTCTGGACTGGTCCTTGGTCCTTGTTCTTTTTGGGTATACAGCGAGTCTAAGGGCCTCTGAATTTTGTGTGGTTGTTCCCCAAAGGTTGTGGTTTCGATTTTTGCCTCGGCCCCATTCTTGCCTGGCCTTGTGCCACATGCTGTCCTGTGACTGAGCAGAGTGCATGCAAACCAAAGCAGGCACTTCCAGGAGAAAGTTGTTATCTGTGTCTCACCCTAAAAAGGCACATGACATGCTTATAAATCAGGCATTGCTAGTCTGGTGTTATGGTTGCTTAATGACTGAATATGAATGCATGCCTGCCAAAAAGTCACCCGAAAGGCACCCCAGAGCACTACTTTCCGATGGATAACCCCCACAAATACAGAGCTTGCTATCTGTTGCCAAACACAAAGGAAACAAAAGTTTGTTCTTATAACTGCTAGCTGTTTTTCAGAGAAATTGCTTGCTTGTGTCTTTTAACCATTTAATAATATATTAATTAAAATATAATAATTTATTAATTAATAAAATATTGTGAAGGAACACCAGACCCATGAAACTTTATGCACTTAAACACAAGGAAATGTTTTTTCCACTTGTATTAGCACTATTTACTGCAAAATGCCTGCTGAGAACTTCATAGGGCATTTACTGTTTTCAAGATTGGATGGAAAAATTTGGGAGAAGATCTTCAGGTTTACAAAGGCATGGAGAGCCTTGGAAAAAGTGGAACAAAATCTGCCTCCTGTGGTAAAACCCTCTTCAGTGGAATGGCACAAAGCAGGGTAAAGAGGCAGCTGTACTAAGCCACAACCAAGGCACAGCTTTGTTTTGCCTCTTGGTGGTTTGACCTAAGTGAGTACAGAAGGCTGCCTTTCTTGATAACTTTGCTGTTATCAGTTGAATGGTAAGTTTAAATGGTAAGTTTAAAATACTTTAAAAAAGTGTTAGGCTTTTTGTGGTTTTTCTTTGTTTGTTTGTTAGTTTTTTGTTTGGTTGGGTTTTTGTGGGTTTTTTTGGTGGTTATTTTTTTCTTTTTTGTGGTTTTTTTTTGTTGTTTGTTTTTTAATAAAAGCAGCTAAAAATGATCAGCAATAATGAAAATGCATCAGTTTCCCATTACTTTCATGTGCTGGGTTTTTTTGGTTTTTTTTTTTGGTGACAGGCATCAGCTCCAGCTGAGGTGGAGCAGATGAGAGAGCTGGACTAGCCAAAAAAAATGAAATTATTAGATCACCTTGTTGGATGCAAGTGACTGATCTGAATCAGTCTAAATTTAGACTCTAAATGTTGCATGTACCCAGAAAGTATTTACATAAACTTGGTGTAAAGGGTTCTCCTTCCCTACCACTGGAGAATTACTCAGGGCAGAGGAGAAGACTGCAAGCAAAGAATGAGAGTCATGCTTCAGATGGGCTAGAAAAGGACCAAGGCTGAAGTCCTTGTCAGAGGATTTAAGGACTTGAAGCTTTAGCTTCCATCTGTCAAAGAAGAGCCCCCAGCCACTATGACCTGGGGGTAAGAAATATCCTTTCTTCCCATCTTCATGCTAGATAACTTTTCTTTGGCTCAGCAACAGAGATAAGTTGGGGAAAATATATATATGTATTCCTCCCCATGGTTACACCATACCTTAGCATGTGGAGCTTGCTGTTTGGGGACTAGACCTCCTCCTTGCTAACCTGTGTTTCCTCTCCTTTTATACTGAAAGAGTGATTGTTCATGCCTTATTTTAGATTCAGATTCTATTAAAAATGAGTAACACTGCAGGACTTCTTTTATTCCTGGTAACTTCATCCAGAAAGAATTGGCAAATAGGGAATTTTTGATTAATGTATTGTAAAAAGGCAAGACTGTGGAGACTACAAAACACTCCAGGAAGTATATAACAAACATTACCTTTGGGTGCACAGACCACCGAAGCCTCTTAAATCTTATCTGTTGGTATCTGCAAATCCACTTGCAGGTGGCTGTAGTTCAATCACAGCTTGCACCTCATGCTCTGCTAGGTGCTCCCCACTCCTGTCTTGCGGAGTCACTCCACTTGAGCGGTCTGGCTTAAAGGTCCCTCTGCTCTTCCCTGAGGTAACTCAGAGTAGATATCACTTGTGTGGTATGGTGAATGACAGAGTTGTCGTACACATAAAAGTACACCAGATGCAGTCCTTTTTAATTGTATTTAAAGATTTTATGAGATTTAATTCATAATTTAAAAAGTTTCAAGGGAATCGATTACCTTAAAACATATCCATACATTTCCAGAGGGCTGAGTTAAGATATAATGATCTGGTATTAATTGAGGCAAATATAATTTTTCTCTTCCTGCTTCTAGTAGAGATGGAAGCAGTTTTGTTTTATTTCCACTTTGTTCTAGACTTAGGGTGGTGATGGAGGCTTGTGTCACTGCAGTCTCATCTTCCTTAAAATCTGGAAAATTCTGCAGACTTTCTCTCCGCTTTGATTTTGAAGGATGGTGTTCTCCTATCAACAACAAGCATCACCAGAAAATCAGGTACAATCTAGAGTAGTTTAAATCACTCTGTATGTATAAGAACTTGCTAGGCATCTGGCTCAGCAGCAAAAGTCTGCCCGGCAGCAGGACTGGGATTTCACATCACAGTCTGTAAGTTTTTTACGGATTCCAAATGCAACAGAAAGTGCACAAAAGCCAAATTTCTGAATTTGGCTATGGCTTTGTTTTCCATGTCTGTGTCTCCCCTGAGCCTCCTTTTCTCCAGGTAAACAATCCCAGCTCCCTCAGCTGCTCCTTGTAAGACTTTTTCTCTAGACCTTTCACCAGCTTTGTTGCCCTTCTTTGGATACGCTCCAGTTTTCTTGAAGTGAGGGGCCCAGAACTGAACACAGGACTCAAGGTGTGGCCTCACCACTGCCAAATACAGTGGATGATCACAGCCCTAGTCCTGCTGGCCACACTATTTGTGACATTAGTGACAGAGGAGTAGGACTTTTTGACCTCAGTGCAGTCTCTCTTTGTAGGTGACTGCTACCTGAGCAAAAACAGCACTGACGTCTGTTCAGCTTTGTGGCACAGAGCCCATACCTCACGAGTGAGCTTTTGCTGGTCAGTCTTTCAGCAGAGCCCCTGTCTGTAAAGTCCCGCAGTCTTTTCTGGGAGGTCTCTGTGTTTGGAGTGAAAGGCTGCATCATCACTGTGGAATGTGATCTATTACTGTTTCCTGCAAGGTCAAAAAACCACACAAATAAAAACCTTCTGAAGTAGCATTAGAGGCAGAGTTTGCCTTTTCTGGGTCCGTAACAATTTTCTCTGAACATCATAGTTATATCTGTTCTTTGACTTCCTTTCCAGTAAGCCACTGCTTAGAGAGGTGTCCAGAAAGAGATTTAGATTCAGCAGAAAAGCTGTTGATCAGGATCCAAGGCAGCTCCTTAATAAAAGGAGGAATACAAGGCTTAGAAATAACCTGACGTTGGCCACAGTACAACTGAAAGGCTGCTTTGCAAGTCACCCTGGGCATTCTCCTGCCAGGTCGCTACATCACAAGGCAGGTGACCTGTGTACTACTGTCTAACAGAGGCAAAAAGGACAGCTCAAAATGCGCTGAACTAAGGACACTTTCTCATTCTCTTCTCTTTCTTTCATCATCACTTGCTAAAAACACAGCTCATTCTTGAAGGAAGTGAGAATGTACCTATATTATTCTGTAGTGCTTGTAGCCAGTCCTCCATCAGTGTCTGAGAAGGTGCTGCAAAGTAATACTCTGCCCCATCTCTCAGCCTGTAAATGAGGATAGAAGGTGAATTCTAGTTAGTTTTGACTTATACCTTCTGTCTTGGTGAGCGTAAGACATATCAGTTATGCCTCCTAACAACATACAGTCTTAGGTGACTGTAGGCAAATGTAACTGTACAGGTACCTGTGTAGCTTTTCATTTGTGCACTTCTCCACAAGACTTACCGCAACATGAAGCTGTTCTCTTTCCTGGTGTAATTTACTAGCTTCTCACATTTGGAGCCTGCAATACTGAGGGAGAGGAGTGTGGATATATTCTGAAGGGGGATAAAATAAAAACAAAATGTCTTCTGCATCTGTTCTGCTAAGATTCAATTCCATACCAACCTGCAGGCTAACTAGACACCCATATTTTTATGCCGCTAACTTTATAACTAGGATCACTGAATAGAAAGAACCACAGAGGAACAATGGATGATTGTATCTTGAAGGTGAATCTTGCATAAAATACTTTTTTTAAGGAATATCCTTGAAAATTTATGAAAACTTATTATTCTGTTTTATAGTTGGTATCAGTGGAATAATTGCTGAATTTTCATTCAGCTGACATTTGAAAGAGAACTGATTACCCCAGACCCAAACCAAAGCAAATGTTTTTAAATGCAATTTTTTAAATGCACTTTTACATAGGTAGACAGAGAGATTGCTAGAAAGATTCAAAAATCGAATTACCTTAGATGCTTCTTTTTCATCATTATAGAAATCAAGCTTTAATCCATCAAGTTTTATGTAGAAGGATTTCCAAGACCTTGAGCCTGGCTACATGAATAGAAATGGTAATAAAATTCAGTCATTAATTATATATTTTATAGGAGTAGTGAAATCTTTCATATGCAACTTCCTCAAGAAGCCGGGAGCTGTCCATGTTATGATCACAGAAGTTCTCTTAGTCATTATTATCTCCTAGAAGAGCAGAACCTACTATAGTTTCTGGTGGGGGTGATTCAATAAGGGCTCTCTATGAGTCAGGACTGAACAAATGACATAACCTGGTTCAAGCAAGCTCTGTATACCATGTGGCCAGCAACATCTTTGAAGGTGGATAATCAAAGTTATGTCTAATTATTGGCCACTAAAATTTTTTCCTAGCTGGAACACCAGCCCCTGCCTGCTGGTCACAGGCCAGTTTTGTCAAGTGTGTGGTTTCAGCCTAATGAGGCTGCTGAACTCTTCTTATTTTCTTAAACTAACCCCAGTGGAATGCTACTGAACAATGTGCAAAAGCCAACCCCAAGTATGAATTACTGTAAGGTTTTAGTTTAGTGCCGTGAGACTCTTCTGGATGAAGGATCCTATTACTTTTGTATATTCGTATTTTGTTATGTCAGTGAATCAAGTTGACAATTTGGTAATTCAGAGAAAAGGAAAGAAAAAGTTCTGAGGAACGTAAGTCATAATTTTTCTTGTTTGGTAATATGGAAGTTCGGTATCACTGCAAACTAAATTCTATATATCCAGAAGAGAAGAAAAAATAAATTCCTCTTCCAGAAGATGGAGTCCATACCAGATTCAGTTTCTAAAAGAGGTCTTTCAAGTTAAAAATTTTGGGGGAAATAATCTATGGGACGAATAATCCAAGACAACTTTATATGCAAGACCCAGCAAACACTGAGATGTCTACAGATTGGTGGTGAATACTAGAAAATTTCCTGCCCTGTTGTGATCATTAGGCTTCTGACCTGACGTGGTATTATTTCCCAGGATAAGAATTTAGATTTCAGTTTCATTCAAATCCAGACTTAAGAAATCAATTCTTCAAAGATAAACAGAACTTTAATTCTCTTCTAGCACAGTTAGAAATTATAAGTATTGGGAGCATGGGACTGAGGGCTTCCATTGTCAACAAACTATCACATGCTGTTACAGGATTACGAAGCTTTAGTTTTTTTGGGGTGTGGGTTTTTTTTTACTTTTGGTTTTGTTGTTTGGTTTGGTTTTTTTTAATATTGGTGGGTTTTTTTCCAATTCAGTTGATATACTGAAACCTGTGTTTATAATTAGGAAATGTAATTAACATGTTCATACAGCCTAGGCTCTGGTTCATACATCCATTAAATGTATGATTCCCATGTCAGGCAAAAATTCCATCATCTCTTAAGGACTTGATCAGCTACTGCCAAAGTCAGTGGACACTTCCTAATGCATTTTAGGATAACTGAAGCAAACCCCTAGTATTGAGCTCCTCTTCAGCAGGGGATTATCCTGAAGAAGTCTGAGGAGGTCTGGACTATAATCCAAGGACAATGAAATAACAATAAAGAGTGATGGCATTTGTTTCTACCTGTTGTCTTCCTGGAAGGAGCTGGTCTCTCTTCTCTAGGAAACCTTCCATGTGCTGGAGACTTGCAGAAACCTGAGACACACAAGAATATTGCTACTTAACTTTAAAATGGCCCTTAAGCATACGTTAATATTTCTGAAGGTCTTTTTTAGATAAATTCCATGCAAAGAAACTAATCTCTGCTTCCTCTAGCCTTTACATTGACAGCACAGCTAGAAATCCTTACTGTGTTGTAGTCATATCTTTGATATACTACCTAAATGAAGAGAATTCGCATCCTTCTAGAGCAATTCACTTATGAAATTTGCTCAATCATATTGTGTTAATATTATTTTTATATTATTAACTATATTTTACAACTTAAATGGTTCAAGTTATTCATACCACTCTATAAATACTGAGTTACACCAAGTATAGTGTTGTACTGGTACACTTGGGTATGTGACAAACACATTCCTCTCAGAGTACAGGAGTGATGAGTCAACAGTGCATTTCCTGCCCAAGTGAGCAGGAGTTGTTGGTTCTAGTCTTGCACCAAGTCAGCTCTTTGGCAAATGTGCCATTAAGTCCTGCCTTTCTCTGACTTCTAAACTCAGTGGACATTAAGCACTGCTACCTCACATAGAGGGTGTAGGTAAATCTGCAGTCTCGCCTCTTTGTAAGACAGCGTCTCCTGGCTGTTGTTAGGTGTTCTGCTGAGTATTCAGCAGCTGGAATAACCTCTAGTTTGGGAAAGAAAAACAGAAACCAATATAGTTGTTAAGACCTAGCCTACAAAGCTGAGCAAATTAAAAATGGTTTTAAGCTTTACACAGCTGCTTAAGTCAACTGTCACTGTGGAAAGTGTTTCAATTGCAAAGGCACATTCTGTGGGTTTACCAAAGACGTATTCTCTAATGTCTCCCGAGAGGAGTTAGACAGCAGTAAGTTTGGTGATATATCTAGGGACCTTTTTCCAGGCTTGGGTGGTGTTGCCATTAGTTTGGTCTGGAGTTTGGAGATAAAGGAGCCTATAGCACCTTTTTCCTGAGGAGATAGGTGGTCTGTGGCACCAGATTCTGACAAACTGCTACTGTGTTGCTGGTTTATAGGAGTAGGAGATAAAGAAGAGCTTAAAGAACTGTGACTTTCCAAAGAACTAGCTTGTGGACTCACCATCTTTGGTGTAGGTGGAGGGATAATCTCACTGAGCCTTGTTTCAGCTTTCATTTCTGTTTTGTTGCTGCTCAGCACTTCAGGGACATCCTCAGCAATGAGTTGTTGGAACCTTGTTGGAGATTTTTCAACAGGGGAGAAAATAGTTTCAAGTGGGGCCCTCCAGGACAGGCTGGGTAAGGGCACAGATGGTAATGGCATTGTGCTCTTTATCTCTGTCACTTTTGGTGGTGTGTTCCTTTTGTCAGATGTTTTTCTCTTCAGAGAGGGAACCCGTACAACTTTGCCTTTATCCTTATGCTCACTGTCTTCTGTGTCCACTTGTTTCAGAAGATTCATCTCTCTCTGAAGGACAGAAGTATTACATTTTTTTAAATTACCTTCATTTTATTTATGGATACTTACATAAGATTTTTGTTTTTTTTTAGCAGGAATAGTTTTTCAAATACACTGTCACCTGGCATTGAATTTTAAGGCCTTTTCCTCTGTTGGCATTCTTAGAGCTAGATCTGAACTTAATTGCTATGTGCTGAGCATTATTTTGTTACTCAAACCATGAATACTAATGGCAGTTAATCTCAAATACAGTGAATCCTGACCTTGCTAAGTTCTCTAGAGGCTGATTTTTTAATAAGCTCCAGAGAACCTATGCTCCTTTTTTTGTGTCACTGCTTCTTTAAGTTTTCTGTAAGAACATGGAGTATCTAGGGGTGTTGTCAGAGAAAATTTTAGAGGAAAGGACCTTTGTCCCTTCATTTAGCCAATTTGCAAATCAAATGAAATAAATGAAAGACAGATTTGGCTAAGCTAATTTTTAGCCTAATGTCAAACACAAAAGGTATGTTTTGCTGGTTATTTCAGGAAAATAATTAAAACCTCCCACATTGAAACAGGATCTGATAGGCTCAGTGAATATTTTTTGGTACTTATCACAATCCATTGTAAAACTCTGATGTCGGAAGGAAAAAGGCCTATCAGTGCTTTTGTCTCCCTTTATTTTCAGCCCTTTGCTATTCTCTAGAATGCTCAGGTAGCTCCAACTCCCTACTGAAGTCCTGAATAAAGCAAAGTTTCTCTATCTGTGTAGCAAGGGATGATCACACCACTTCTCACGCTCTTTTTGCTGCTCCTAACAGAAGAAAACTTCTACTTCTTCCCTAAAGCTTTTGCAAGCTAGTTATCTTTTTTGACCCACATATAGGTCTGGTTCTCAGCTGCTCTGTCTGCAGTATCTCAGCTTTGGTTACTCATTTACTCTATCTCAGGCCAGGAGTTCATTCGTATGTGGAGTGATATCCAAACAATCAAGGACCCACATCATCCTGTCTCATACACAGCTTATTAACCTTCTAGTACTCACCTTAGTTTTCCTGCTGAGCTGAGCAAACTTCTCCTCCTGTGCTGCGAGCATCTTCTCAAAATCATGGTGTTTCTTCAGTAATTCTTCTACTTCAGATACTGAATCCTGAATGGAAAAATCACCAGACACGGAGGTCCAAAATCAAGTCCCTCAGAAGAGACTGTGCCTAAGATTTTTAGATTTACCTATTTTATTTAGCCAAATTATGATTCTGAAATTTTTGTAATTGAATGTCTGAACCCCTCCTAGTGTGTGAAAAATTTACACTCAATAAAAGGTCTGTAGCTTGCAGTCTGTCTGATGTGCAGGATAAAAAGAGCTCGAATAACAACCTTCGTTTTTCTGCAAAGCTATGTAGTACCATGGTTTCCAGCTATAACTGTTTACATACAGATTAAGTACATGGATTCTAGCTTGTGCTACACACAAAGTAATTCCTGCCCTATGACAATGCATCTTAAACCTCTGTCATGCCCTCTGCTTAGTTTTTGATACCTGAGTTTATGACTTTGTTTTCCCATTTTATAAACCATCAGATGACAGTTCACAATGAGAAAAAAATTGCAAACCAAAAGGAACGTGTTGGATGCTAATTTAAAGGGAATTGACAAGCTAGCTGTCAAGCCATCTCTGTAAAACATTCTACCGCTTGATGGGGAGAATGAGGTGGGGAAAAACCCCTTTTCCTTTCAAAACAGGCTCTCCACATGACAGGGAAGGTTGAACCCTCTACAAGTTATCTTATTTGAAAAAATGGTTTGGAATTCTCCCCTGTCTTCTACCACCCCTTGGAAGGACCACTTTGAGGAGCTCGTCACCATGTCAAAAGCAGCAACTGCCCTGGGCTCACTTTTGTAAGACGGCAGAGCTCCTCCCCTTTCTAATCTCAAGGGTGCATTACTGTTTAGACTGTGATTAATTTCAGGCCTGAGCTGGTACACGTGCCAAGCACTCTGTATATGCTGAGGCATAGAGTGTTCAATAGTGTTTCAGTAGTGTTGCAATGTTGTTACTCACCCCGTAGTTGGTATCTGAAAGAAAGCTCTCCTTGGCAGTCAGCCATGCTTCTGCTTGTAATAGCTCTCTGCGGAGCAATTGAATCTCCCAGTTTTCTTCATATAACACTTTCCTCATGTCCCAGCTCTCCTTTACCTTCTTCATCAGCTCTGACAGCTCTAACAGTTTTTCTTCAATCTAGAAAAATAACATTTGCGATGACAGGAGGTGAAAAATCCAATCAGATCTTCACAGGACAGGCAACTAGCATGTAATGATTTAGCCTTCATGATTTGGAAGATGATCTCTAGCTAACTTTGTGGTGCTAGCATAGTTTAGAAAGGATGTCTGAGTTCTCATTTTTCTTACTTGAATTCATTTAGCCTGTACACTGTATAGCTAGATGTTAGAATTTTATGCATATTCCACATACTGTATGACCAATATTCTGCCGTATGATTTCCCAAGATGAAACTTGGGCAACTTGTATTATAGAACCAGTGAGAACGAGAAGATTCAACAAAAACATCTATTTATGGCAAGGCAACAATGGAGAGACTTAAACTGCAGAAAGTTCTCTTGTTCTTTCTGCAACAGAAATAATGTAATCCTGCATAAATTCTGAAGATGTTTTTGATGGTGTGATCTCTGGATTTACAGAGAATGTCAAGACAAGCTAGGGCAAAGTCTAAACATATATAGATAACAGGATTACAGAAAGGTTAACATTCTTGTTCCTTTGCACATTTCTGAAGAATTATGTATCTTCTGATGTATGCAGGGGCATCAGTCCATCCTACAGGGGATTGCATTGTGATGTGTCATAAGAACTTTAAAATGTGTTTTCTTTTTCTGTGTGTGACACAGTGTGTGTAGCTTTTAACAGTTAAGAATCGGAGTGTCCTGTTTAGTTCTGCTCTGAAACAAAGCTGCAACTTCTGTTCCTTTTATGTCTTTGTTCACTCTTGTTTGTAAAATATTTAACTCATCAACACACCTCCACAGACATGAAATGTGCATTCTTCACCAGGTCACCTCCTGCCCGCTGCATTTCTTCATATTTTAGCCACTGCTTCTCTATCTCACGCTTGTATTCCTCATGACGCTTGATAAGCAGTTCAGCTCCCAGGACATCATTTGCCAGTTCCTCAGATATCACTAGTGCATGCATCTCATTGGCCCACGTCCTACAGAACAGAGCCAAAAGGTAAAAAGGGAAGGAATCTGAGTCTGTTGGATATTTGGGAATGCACGCACACATACTATGACTGTGGATGGATCTATACAGACTTTTGTTTCCTCACAAAAGATATTAATACTGTCTTGACTTTGGCTGACATAGAGTTAATTTTAGTAACTCTTAGTAACTGGTACAGTGCTGTGATTTTGATTTAGTATGAGAATCATGTTGATATCACACTGATGATTTCTTTGTTGCTGCATAGTGCTTACTCTAAGTCAAGCACTTCTCAGTTCCCCATGCTCTGCCAGTGGGGAAGTGCACAAGAAGCTGGGCAGGAGGGGAAACATAGCCAAGACAGCTGACCTGAAACGGCCAAAGGGATATTTTGTATCACAGAACACCATGTCCAGTATCTAAACTAGGGAGAGTTGGTCAGAAAGGGCCATTTGCTGCTTGGGGACAGGCTGGGTACCAATCAGTGAGAGGTGAGCAATTTTATTATGCATCAATAGTTTTTTTGGGTGGGGAGGGTATTTTCTTCTTTTTTTTTTTTTTAATTACAATTATTATCTTCATAATTAGTATTATCATCATTAATATTATTATATTTTACTTTTTTTCAATTATTAAACTGTTCTTATCTCAACACAAGTTGTTTTTTGTGTGTTTGCTTGTTTTTTTATTTCTGATCCTCCTCCCCACACCACTGGATGCCTGGAGGAGTAAGTGAGTGGCTATGGGGTACTTAGCTGCTGACTTGGGTTAAACTGTAACAATGTACAAATACACTGATGAAAGTTTACTCACATATCTATGGATTTTTATAACCTGATATAATATTTCCAGTGCTGTTTCCATAGATAATCTACTAGAAAGACAGCTGCAGCATCTATACATACTGAAGCACTGCGAATTCAAATCCTCAGAAAAAAACTAACTGCAAATGCCCAGATTATACACATTAACAGTACTTTTATACATTGTAAAGGAACACAGAGACTTTCAGATATCCATTAAAATCTTATCACCATACATGAAAGTACTTCATATGCATATAGAGCACTCCTGCAAAGAAGCATATTGATACATTTTAAGGAAAATTTTCTACTCCATGAGTCTCAACTGGCATAAACCAATGCATTTTGATTTACCTGAGCTCAGGATCTATCCCTTAGCATAGTTAATATCCAATAGTCAGTAGTAACCACTTCACTCTCTTTGTATTTCTACTCATTTCATAGATTAACTTTTTCATTATTTACACTGATCTAAAAATGTCCACATTGCTTCTGTGGAAATCCTGCTTTAAAACCACAATTGGCATTAAAAATATATAAATGTTGATGAAGATGACATTAAAATGATGAAATATAATATTTTAAGATTGGTCTGGCACTTTATATTTAGCATATTTCCATGAGCTATTTCAATTTTTACATTAGACCTCTGCTTATAGATACTTTGGCATGATTGATTTAAAAACAAAAGAGATCTACCTCAAAACACATTTTTAAAAACATTTGTAAATGCTTTAAACCTTCAGCATTTTGTTCTAATACTGATTTTAAAAAGGAAAAAAATAAAGGAATTTCCCAGCAATTGAATTCTTGCAAAAAAATGACGCCTAATAATAATGGACAGAAGAGTGTTGGGCAATGCCATTAAATACATGTGTGCAAGATTTTTTCAGCACTTGAGCAAGTGCTAACCTATTTTAGAAGATTATCTTTAATGTAGCTGCTGTGACTCAGAGAAAAAGGGACACTGGTAGCTCTGCAGGTGTACAAATTACTTCGTTATCTAGCCAGAGATATCCCACCTTCCTATAAAATCAACAGTATTTTCACTTGGAATTGTGAAACTACCAAATCTATCCAGAGTGACTGAATTCTCCAAGACTGTTTAGGAAATAGTCTAAAAATATAGTCTAAAAAAGTGGCTTTGTCATGCCCTCTGTGCTGAAGCCTCTAATATGTTGTAAATTCTGTGAAGCGCTGTTGAGAAGATGCCATGAGAGAGATTTGAAAGCAAGCTGCAGAGCCCCTGGGACAGAGGTCAAAAACCTAACAGGTGGAATTTAAAAAATCCTATATAGGAAAAACAAGAAATAGGGCCCGCTGTCAAGCTCCAGGGGCCAACACATACATCAGCTCCCTGCAGGCATTGAAGTAGAGCTGGACCTGTTCTGCCTGACTCAGTCTCGCCTTCCTCTCCAGAAATTTTTTGTCCAGTTTTTCCCAGGACTCATCCACATCTGTGAGTCTCTCCATGATATTTTCCTTAACTTCAGGGTATGTGCGGCTGAGGTGCCAAGCCTCTCCTCGAATCCGTTCCAGCTCTTTCATGATGACTCCTAGATCTCTCTGGAACAGAGACAGAATGGATTGTAAGACCAAGTCACTATTTAGATCTACCAAAATTAGATTTTAAAGATGGTGCATATCTTTTCTACCCACTGGCTGTACAGGGGCTGGAAATATGAATCTGTCAAGACTTTTTCTCTCAGTTTTCTTTCAATGCCTTTTAATATCCATCATCAAACATAAAAGAAACTTCTTTAGATGTAACACACTAGTAGATGTGGAGCTGTAGTCTCCTGTAGTTCAGACGACACCTTTGCAATTATAATAACAATTTTGAATAGATTTTAGAAGAGAAGCTTATCTTTAGAAGCAAAAACTTTAATAATATAATATCACAATCTTAAAAACAGGAGGAAAAGGCCCTCTTCCGTGAAGCACAAAGAATATTTAAGGGTGCAATAAATTTATCTTTTGTTGGCCTGCAAGCAAGGCCTTTGAAAGGATTTAAAATCAACCTTTTTTTTTGCCATCTGTGCTTTTCTGCCACTGCTTCCTTACAAATGCCCTTACCTCTACTCCCTCAAGATGACTGAGAAGTGTCTGTACACCTGGAAGATCATACCCATAATCTTCTATATCCACCACTGCCTCTTTCTCCTGCATCCAACCCTTTACTTCATCCACATCATGATCGTACTGGTGAACTTGACGTGCTGCTCTTAGATTCTGCAATAAAGAAGTAATTTAATGGCAATAATGTATAGCATGTCTACAACACAAAAAAAGGTAACCCTAATATGTCATAATGCAGTAGAAACTGAACAAGAATGGGACTGAAACACCTTCCCAATTAAGTCATCTCCCTAGGACAGTGGAAAGAAGCAGATGTCTCCAAAGAGCAATTTATCCCTACATAAAAAGAATGATCAAAATGGAGAACATGAATTGTCCTCTAAAGGTAGGTCTTTACACCACAGAAAGTGTCCTAAAAAACTTGCTTGGGTAAAGGCCTACACTGCAAACTGTGAAAGTAAGAGGAGTTAAGTAAAATTCATATTTTTCTGAAATTAGAAGATTAAAAAATGTTCTAATACTATTTTATGGTCAAACTATATATTAACAATTGTCATACATTTATTTCTGCTAACAGACAATAGTGGGCTTGAGCCACCTTATAAGCAAAATGTGTATGCAACAGTAGTAGAAAAAAAGAATTGAGGACATCTGATATTTTATGTTCTCCTTAAAACAAACAAAAATGCTGAGTTCTAGGTATTGTCTCTGCTTTTTCAAACACATCTGTGACTGCAGTTTCCTGAGAGAGAGTGAGCTGATTTAACAGCTAACTGCTGCCAAAAGGTATGGGCTTTGACTCTGTGTCCTCTATCACATTCTCTCCCATATGCCTTCTTTGACTTCAAGTAGCTAACTCAGCAAAAAAAGCTGGAGACTTTCAATCTTGTTTAACAAGCTGTTTAATAGGTAGTTCAATAAAGAGACCAATAAGTGTCAGAGCTGGACTCCTATTAGTGGTGGCTTTGTTTTTCAGGAAACCAGAGTTAGCAGTGAATTAAAAAAAACCGATTACTTGAGGCTGATAAATATCTTTCAAGTATAAGCCTTGCCAGGAACAGTGGGGTAAGCAGTGGCTATAAAGGGAAATGGATCAAGAAAGAATTGAACAAAATGCACTCATTTCTCTTATAAACCTTCTGTTTCAACATGAGCAATGCACTGGTTTGGAAAAGAAAGAAGGATATGGGAGACTGCAGGGAAATCAGTAACCCAGTTTTTCATGTATTTCCTACCTCTGTCCTCATCTGAATGGCATGGCATAGTTTCTCCCAGGTTTCATTGATTTGCTTTGTTCTTGTCTCGATAATGTCCATCTTGCTATGGCCTTCCTTATACAGTTTAGATGTTAATTCATTTAAGGAGACAACTTTAGAATGTCCCAGAGGTTTCACCTCATTTACAAAATCTTTAAACTTTTTCTCCAGCACCTGCAGAATAAATGGGGACACAAAATTAGATATAAGAATTTCTGCCTATGAGAGAGACAGAAGGAATCACTTTCTCTGTTCTGTATAACACAAAAGCTATGTATTGCAAGCTACAAGTGCAAATCACTCAGCTAGAGGTGTGAATGCTGCATCCAAGTGTTTTCTATAGAATTTATTACAAGAGCATGGCCCATGGCCAAATTTTTTAGGTCCTGTCAAATTTATAATCAAGGTAAGCAGTGAAGTGTACTGACCTCACCTTATCCCAAGAAAAGCTAACTTTCTGATACACTTTCTTTTTCTGTTGGAGTATGCTACCTCAGAAAGCCCTGTATAACCAGACAGAAGCCAGACAGCTCCTGCTGCAGAGACAACTGGTTTACTTAGTTTTTGCAGATGTAACACGCTTCACTGTCAGCAGCTGCACAAACATTGCAGGAAATATATTCCTGCTTTGCCACACAACACATGCAATACCTTTTATTTTCTTTTACCTCAACATCATCTAAGTCCTGCCCATAGTTATCAGACTCTGCTACAGACTGTTTACTGGAAAGCCAGGCATCCACCAGCTGGAATTCTCTTTCAAACTGATAGAGTTGGAATTGTTCTTGTAGGCATTTTCTCTGCGTCTCAGACTTCTGTTGGAGAGACTGGTAGTCTGCTAGGATCCCCTGGAGCTTTGAAAGTATGATTGAGCTGCAAAGAACAAGAATCAGAAGGTATGTCTTTGTTTTATTGTTCTTTTTGAACATTGTCTTAATGCCTTAAGATTCTTCTAGTTTTTTGATTTTTTCTAATTTTTGTAAGCTTTATATGTAGTTATATAGCAGAAGTAGATTTTAGAAGCAGCAGCCCTTACTCTTTTACCCTTTAGCACAGTAGTTTACACATTCCTCAACCCCTACATACCCCATTCCATGCTCCCATATCAATATCACCTGAATTCCTGTAGAAAATGTTTAGTCTCTCTTAAGGAGTAGGCCTATTTTGTTTAAGAACATTTGAGCCTTGGCATGAACAGCAAAAGTACAGTCAAGAACTGGGTGACCGTGTACCCTTTGTGCTCTGAAGAAGATGAAGATGATGAAAAAGTGGTCTCAAAAAGCCCCCAGCCCCAATTCCAAGGAGGTGGGATGGGGGTGGACCAGGGTAAAAGCTACGGGGTGGAAACATTTGGGATTGGACAAGCAATATTATAAATTGTAACACCTGCACACGGCTGGGGTGTGCATCTTGTAATCTTATGCCTAGGCACAAATTAAACCCTTTTCTTATCTCATCTCCAATTAAATTGCTTTGGAGGTTTTTTTTTCCTCAGCTCCTGCAGACAAGAGCCTTTTCTGACATGCTGGATTTGCAACGCCTTGAAAATACAGAATAAACCAGAAAATGTCATGGGGTGAGTTCTGCTGTGCCATTAAAGCCAGCTAGTTCAAAAATTAAAGTATATAATATAAACGGTTGCTCTTTACACTTCCTTCTCCCCAGATATAAACACAAACTTGCAATAAAAACAGTGAACTGTCAAGAGTGTTTGTTTCCTTTCCAAAGCACTGTGGGAAAAAACAGTCATGAAAACATTAAAACAATCATCAAGCTTTTGGGGAGCTCAGTGTGTCTGATGGTGATGAAGGAGGGTTGGATGTCCCCTGAAGTCTTATTTCTGAAGGGGCCATCAAACTTTTCCATATTTGCCTTCTCTAGGCATTTCTGTTAGACCTGGAGAAGAAGCCTGTTCTCACTTTCCTACCTCTCTGGACTGTCTTTGTTTATTAAGCTGGCTCCTGTCTGCTGTACTTTCTCAATCCGGGACCTGAAACTGTCCATGTCCAGTTTGGTAGCTTCAAGTTTACGAAGTAAGACTTGTGTGGATTCTTCATTCTTCCCATAATCCGAGGTATCCAGAATGAAACTCCTCTCTGCCAGCCATGCCTCCACCTCCAGTAGCTGTATAAAATACAGGGATGGGCCTTAACATAGCTTGATTTAGGTCAAGATAAAGAAAACTGGAAAGCAGTGGTGCACTGATCTATCAGTGAAATTAGTAGCTTAGGTGTCTTCCTGTAACGCAGTCTAGCAGACACTTCCAAAAAACATGTACCCAGAACCCAGCAACTGCAGTTACATGTTACTCACTGCAGTTAGTTGAAAGGTAATTGTTATTTCTCCACTGTACCCATATTTATCAGATATGAAAAATCAGAAGAGTATGAATTCTGTTCCTTTCTCAGCACTTACGTCCATTCAACAATACAGATTCTTTTAAGCAAAGAAAGACCAAAATAAATCTCTCAGGAAACATCTTTACCTCATTTAGGAACAGATGGGCCTCATATGACTGCGTGAGCCTCAGTCTCCTTTCTTGAGCCTCTGCCTTCAATTTTTCTACAGAAGTCTCAAGTTCCTTCAAATGCTGCATAATCTTGGGTGAGGCCGAGTGGCCTCCCCTTACCAGTTTCTGTCCTGTACTGAGCACTGCTTTGGTCAAAGCATCCCGACTGTTTATCTCATTCTCCAAATTCTGGAAAGAGTAAGGGTAAAGTGACATATCAAAAATAAAAGTTATGGAGATTTTTATTCCAGAAAACCCAGTCATGTAATTATGAATTTGCTTTCTATTCATGAAGATGGGTCAGAGGTACAAAGTCCAAGTGCATGCTCTTAGTGGAGTGGAGGAGCCTTTTGGGGTGAAGGAGTGATTATATAGAAATCAAATTTAGCCATGGACTTTGAACTTTGTTGTGTATCCACCTCAGAGTCTGGAGGGAAGTGGTTGTAAGCACAAACCTCTCATCTGTAAATTCCACTGAAATATACTCACTGTCACTCCATTACATGGTGTTTCTTGAATGGTGTATCTATGTAAGAACAACCAATTTGCCTGCTCATTAGTTTTTATCACTTGCCAATGCCTTTGTAGAAAAGCATAACAGACATTGCAAATGCTGTGGGTATATATACTATTAGGCAGCCAACAGAACAAGGAGAGAAGAAAAATACCTGAACCAATTCTGAAAGACTTTCCTTGAAATTAATTTTTGAAGACGGGTAGATTTAAAAACTATATGCATACCTCTGTATAGCCTCTCATACGATATTTGCCTGGGTAGACAAGGACCATGCTGTGATTTGTCTGCAAGCATGTGTGCATTCCTTGGTTGACTATGCCTGAGCACCTGGAGCACAAGCCCCACAATTTTACAATTGTTCTGCTTAATTTCATAGCTATGAAACAGTAGCTTCAGAGTTAGACTGCAATGCTATGTTAATGCAGAAAAGACGTCTTCTATGAGGAGAGGAGCCGCTTTCTCAACTTAAGTGTCAAACTTGGCTTGGCTGGAAAAGAGCTCTGATTCTAATCTTGCCTTTAACTTCCACCTATTAATTTCAAGACAGTCACTATGCTGTTGAAAACTGACACCATATCTGTTCCAAGCCAAGCACCTGCTTGTATGCGTATTATATTTGTGTGTAAATGCTGTTTTGCAAGACAGTGTGGGGTTTTTTTCCCTTTGGTTAATGCATTTCATGCACAATCTCTTTTGTGGTAAAAACCCAAGTTTTTAAAATCTGGCTCATTAGGTTGAACAGTAGAGGCTGGAACTAATAGTATATTCAACTCTTGGCTGTTAAATTCTTGACTGCTATGTTACCTCTGACATTTGCTAGCTTGTAAATCAACATTAAAACAAGGTGTAGAGGCTCTAGCTACTAACACATTGAGAATTAAAACTTATATTTTAGTCCTGTTTCTAGAAAAATAAGAAGTAAGATGGCAGGAAAATTGGCATTTTATTATGTACTGATAATCTGGTCTATATCTCCCATTCTCACAGTTCATTGAAAAATTTTGAGACTTAGCTAATTAAAACTAAGATAATTGCAGCCTAAAGCAGCTTAACTGTTCCTTCAGTTATTTGAAATACTTTCTCAGATTAATTCAGCCCAAACATTCTTTTCTTCTGTGAACCTAATTGCCTTCCTACCATGTCAATCATAATTTTTAGGAGTAATTGCATACATAACAACATTTACACTTTTAATCTTGATGAAACAAGCTTTTCACTAGTACTGTTTGGTAATGATTGTGTCAAATGCTTGGGATTTCTCTCTCACTGTATATATATCACTACATTCAAAATTTTTATGATTTCTGTCTCTCCCAATCCTAAAGCAGGTTGAACAGATTTTTCCCCA